>NW_026712238.1:7593303-8193303 GCF_030504385.1 Musca domestica | reverse complement strand
AACTGTGGGTCTACCTCGCTTCCTTCTCCATCTCACAAGCAAA
Organism: Musca domestica; assembly: GCF_030504385.1. Taxonomy (NCBI): domain Eukaryota; kingdom Metazoa; phylum Arthropoda; class Insecta; order Diptera; family Muscidae; genus Musca; species Musca domestica. Next base: position 8,193,260 of record NW_026712238.1, on the reverse strand, counting down.
TGCACAAAGACATAATACCCTTACCACTATGAGGTGTAGGGTATAAAAACGTCGTTTCATGCACTGAAAATCTCTGGTAATCCTTGGAAAAATCAAAATCAAATTATCAGGAGCTAATGTTCCCAAAAATCGTCTGCATTTGCTTAGAAATCGTCTAATGATGTTTAGAAAAATATCCTTAAAAATTCTGATGGTTGTACAAAAAATATTCTTTAAAATTTCGAAAAATCCCCTCCGCATACCGCCAAACATTACACCCACATTTGCCACACTACTCCCCATTAACAATTTTTTTTTTTTTTGTGGACTCGTTTACAAATTTTTTGATTTCCATAATGCTGGAAGGCTTTTTGCAAGCGAGATAACAAACTATCCAGCCACAGTTGCAGCAACAACAACAACACCGCTACTATCTGTAACCAGACTAACAACTATAACAACAAAATCTAAACAATATTGAAGCAGCCGATATGGCAAATCTGCCAAAAGGAAATTGCATAATTTCAAAAAAAAAATGGAATGGATGGATGGATGGCGCTACTGTTTTTTTTTTCCTTTTTGTTTTTCCTTCAATTTCATAACAACAACAAAACGAAACATCAAATATTGGCCAAAATACATATAGACAACTACGGCTACTGGTTGACTTGTGTCAGATCATGTGATATGAATAGAAAAAAACCAACATCAGCTGTGGAACCTGGATACTGATGATGATGCTGCAGCTGATAATAGTTGTTGTCGATATTGTTGATTGTTGTTGTTGTTGTTATAAACAAATATAGACATTTTCCCGTCAACTTTCAGAAGATATACTTTCGTCGTCATCGCCATCATCATCGTCATCGATATATTTGATAGTAAAAGTTGCAGCGAATTTAACGGAAATAACTGCAGCGCCAATTTCATTCATATGCAATTACATATTGTTTTACAAAAAAAAGCAACAACAACGACAATAACAAAATTAGCAATTTTTTTTTCATTTTCATACATGATGTGAATTTTGCATTGCAAATTTTTTAAAGTGAATAATAATAGATTTAAGAGCCATATAGGCCCAATAAAACCGGAAGATAATGGCTTGTTTTTCAAAATGAATATATTAATGAAATTATTATATTTTTTTGTTTTACGATGCAGATGATAAGTCATCGAAATAATAAGCCATCTACTTCGAAAGGGGCCAATTGGAAGAAATTTAATGTATTCTAGCTCTAAATGACGTTGAAAATTTTTCTTAAAAAACTTAGAGGTTGAAATATTATTCATGGATCTGGTAGTTCTTGAAAGCCCTTGAAAAACACGATCTCTAAAAATATTCAGTTTTCCTCGAAAGATTCCAATTCGAAGAAATTTAATGTATTCTACCTCTAAATGTCGTTGAAAAATATTCTTAAAAAAAAACTAAGTGCTTGAAAAATTATTCATGGATCTGGCAGTTTTTGAAAGACTTTGAAAAACACCATCTTTAAAAATATTCCGTTTTCGTCCTTAGACGATGCGAAAATACAATACCATCAAATATCTTGATTTAACCCGGTGATGGTGCTTTAGAAAATATCTATATAAAATCGATTTGAAGTCTCTCAGGGTTCTTTATAAATTGTTATTTCAAAAATTTCTCTTAAAGCCTAAGAAAGTCCTTATATTTTTTTTAAATCTCTGTTTAAGTCCTTGAAACACACTATTTTATTAGTAGCACATTCGTCCTTAGAAGATCCGTAAAAATGCCATAAAAAATCTAGATTCTGTCCTATGATTGTACTTGATGGAATATACTTAAAAAATCAGACTGGTATAGTTTCCGGTAAAAACCTTAAATCGTCCTTTAAATTTCTTTAGAAAAAAAATTCAGGGATTGAAAATTTTTTTTATTAGAAAATCGACTCTAATGGTTTGTTTTGAAAAAATCTTAAAATATTCACGAGTTAGCTCAAAGAAGTTCCTCCAATAAAATTAAAAAAAAAAATAACAAAAAATATATTATGTGTCGTTTTTTTCCAACAGGTGTACCTATTTTGATTATAAAAATCGATTTAAAGTCTCTCAGGGTTCTTCATGAAATCTCTGTTTAAGTCCTTGAAACACACTACTTTAATAGTAGCACTTTCGCCCTTAGAAGATCCGTAAAAATGCCATAAAAAATCTATATTCTATCCTATGATGGTCCCTGATAGAATATATAAAATATATATTATATTGGCATGTCCCATCGCCCTTTATAAATTGTTTCCGATAAAAACCTTAAATCGCCCAAGATTTAGCTCTAAGAGGTTCCTCCAATAAAATTAAAAAAAAAAACAAAAAACAAAAAATATATTATGTGTGTTTTTTTCCAACAGGTGTACCTATTTTGATTATAAAAATCAATTAGAAGTCTCTCAGGGTTCTTCATAAAATGTTTTTTTCAAAAATTCCTCTTAAAACTTAAGAAAGTTCTTATAAATGTTTTTTTTTTAATCTCTGTTTAAGTCCTTGACACACTATTTTAATAGTAGCACTTTCGTCCTTAGAAAATCCGTAAACATGCCATAAAAAAATCTAGATTCTGTCTTATGATGATCCCTGATAGGATATATTTAAAAAATCAGATTTTTATGTCTCATCGCTTTTTATAAATTGTTCCTGTAAAACCCTTAAATCGTCCTTTAAATTTCTTTAGAAAAAATCCATTGAAAAATTTTTATTAGAAAATCGACTCTAATGGTTTGTTTTGAAAAAATCTTAAAATATTCACAAGTTAGCTCCAAGAGGTTCCTCCAATAAAATTTAAAAAAAAAATATATATATATATATATATGATATTTCGTTTTTTTCCAACAGGCGTACCTATTTTGATTATAAAAATCGATTTGAAGTCTCTTAGGGTTCTTCATAAAATGTTATTTCAAAAATTCCTCTTAAAACTTGAGAAAGTCCTTATAAATGTTTTTTATCTCTGTTTAAGTTTTTGATACACACTATTTTAAAAGTAGCACTTTCGTCCTTAGGAGATCCGTAAAAATTCCATAAAAATCTAGATTCTGTCCTATAATAGTCCTATATAAATTATATTTAATAAAATTATATTGGTATAAATTGTTTCCGGTAAAAACCTTAAATCGTCCTTTACATTTCTTTAGTAAAAAAATTCAGGCATTGAAAACATTTTTTATTAGAAAATGGTCTCTAATGGTTTGTTTCGAAAAATCTTAAAATATTCACGATTTAGCTCTAAGAGGTTCCTCCAATAAAATTAAAAAAAAAAACACAACACGTAACGTTTTTTTCCGACAGGTGTGCAGGGAGAGATGAAAAAACTGCAACTAACTTCAGACTGCTGTCATTTCCAAGCCACTCGTCCGACAGCTGTTAAAATTATTCCAGTGACAGCTCACTATATTGTTTACAAGCATTTTGGTGAGAATTTTTCAGAAAAAAGTTATTCCGGATGGAATTCAAGCGTGATAGTTCTTTATATTTGGCTGCAAAACCACAAGTGGCTGTCGTCAGATGACTCCAGCATTTAAATGTGAATAAATCTTCGCTCATTACATTAATACTGGTAGCGTAGCCCGAGGACGGAAGAAAACAGCAACATCAGCAGAAATGGTTCGAAAAGTAAAGAAGCGAAAAATGGCTCGTAAGCTGAACATATCACAATATTCCATTCGGCAAATATTGAAAAATGAGTTCGAAGTAAAGTCATTGAAATTCATAAAATGTGAAAGAACTTACACCGCAACAGAAAGAAAATAGACTCAAAAGAGCTAAAGAGTTGCTTTGCCGAAATTGGTGAACTGCCGAATTTGGTTTTCTCCGCTCCGATGAGAAAACATTCGTTGTCCAGCAGTTTGTAAACAAAGAAACAGACAATAATCGTGTTTACTTGCCAAAGAGGTCAGCTAAAAATGTGCACCTTCGGTTGACCACCAGAACTCAAGCGCCGGCCATGGTGATGATGTGGGCTGCAATAATCGACCGTGGCATCAGAACAAATTCCAAATATTATCGCGAAAATAATCTGGAGGGTGTATTAAAGCCTTGGGCACGCAAACATTTTGGCCACAGACCTTGGACATTTCAACAGGACTTAGCACCATCGTACTCAGCAAAGAATGGTGACAAAATGAGGTTCCCCGCTTCATTTCCAGCGCACAATGGCCACAAAAATAAGGTTGGCAAAGTAAGGTTGGCACTAAAAAATACCAAAGTGTCGATCACCTCAAGCAAGCGCTTCGCCGTGAATGGGCCAAAATACCGCGGAGCAACATTCGGGCAGCGTGTGACGGTTTCATTAGCCGTTTGAAGGCCATAATTCGTGGCAAAGGTGACTAATTCAATCAAATCTAAACTTATTCTAAAATTTGATGCTTATTCCGAAATTTTTTGTTTTCATTCATAACATTTAAAAAAAATGTAAAAATTATGGCATTTGATTTTGTTGAAGCTTTTTATCTCACCCTGTACATCATCTTTTTGGAACGTTGATGTTTATTTTGATTTTTAAGTCGAGATTTTTGTTCTTTGCTGAATTTTTTTGAGGAATTTAATTTAATTTTTTAACGTCATGACGTCATAACGATGTTTTGTAGGAGAGTTTTAGGTAAACTCGCACAAAGTGCGGATTTATTCTAAAATACCGTAAAATTAGATTTGGACTCTTCCTGACGTCTTCCAGGACCTATAGTAATATTTTTGACTCTGGCAGAATGTAAGACATTTTTATAAAATATTTTAATTTCTGTAAAGAAAAATATACTAAATAAAATTTTTTACTTCTATATTTGCAGGTAAATGTCCATACCATGTCCAAAAATTAAACCTATATTATTGTATCCCTTATCAGTAAGTACTTTTATTATTATACTGAATGGATGAAACAATTTTTTTTTAAATTTAAAAAATTTACCGTTTGCAATTTTTATGGACACAATCACTCTTGAAAACTATTGATATTGTTTAAATTTTTTTTGAAACGATTATTGCTGCTCTAACCAATAATTTGATTAATATTCATGGCAACGTAAAAAAACAGCAATTAAATAACGCCACATGAATTGCCCCAACGACAACTAACATTTAGAAAAAGAGTTGCTTTTTATGGCCACAAGCAGAAAATGAAAACTTCAAAACGTTCGCAATAGCAACAAATACTGCTCTTATGGCCATTTATTGTTGTTTGTGTAGTAAATTTTATATTAAGGCAAAAAACGAAACATCAAGCATAATTTTGCAGCAATTAAACAGCGCTTATCCATTTGAAATCGGAAGAGGGGAAACAAAGTTAAGGCCTAGCAGCAGCTGCCATGGCAAGGAAGTGGACAAATTTGTTCGATAAAGTTATTGGGGATATTGTTTTTTGGAAGTCAATGATAAGGAAAAGTCCAAAAAAAAAAAAAAAATGAAAATTTGCATTTAAAAGTTTTGTCTGGGAAATGTCAAAAAATTCTAAAATATTTTTAAGGATATAAGTTTTTCCCAAAAAATAAGTAGATTTTTTCTCGAATTGCACTGCAAATATTAGGCAATCACACACCATTATTTCATGCATTGCAAGGATGAGAACTCCTTACCATGAGCATTCCGAATTTGTTAATATATATTTTTATACCCTCCACCTTGGAAAGGAGGGTATATTAACTTTGTCATTCCGTTTGTAACATCCTTAAATATTCGTCGTAGACCCCATAAAGTATATATATTCATAATCAGCATAAAATTCTAAGTCGATTTAACGATGTCCGTCTGTCTGTCTGTCTGTCTGTTGAAATCACGATACAGCCCACATTATTTGACGTATAGCGCCAAAATTTAGCAGAGCAATTGGTATTATGTCTAGGATGGTTGGTATTGAAAATGAGATATATCGGTCCACGTTCTGGTATAGTCCCCATATAACGGTACCTCTCGATATTCGGTATTTTGATGATTTATGCCACATTATTTAACGGATTTGTCTGAAAATTGGTATTTGTAGGTCATAACGGGTCCCTGTATGTGTGGCAAAACGTAGCATGTATAGGTCCACGTTTTGGTATAGCCTTCATATAATGGTACCTCCCGATATTCGATATTTTGATTATTTTTGCCACAGTTTTTAACGGATTTGTCTAAAAATTGGTATTTGTTGGTCATAATGAGTTCCAGCTCCGGTGGCGAAACATTGCATGTATGGGTCCATGATTTGGTATAGTCCCCATATAACGGTAGCTCCCAATATTCGGTGTTTTGATGATTTTTGACTGATTTTTTCACGAATTTCACTGAAAATTTGGTCGTTGTAGATCATAATGGGTCCCAGTTCGTGTGCCGAGTCATTGTAATTATAGGTCCACGTTTTGGTATAGCCCCCATATAACGGTACCTCCCGATATTCGTTAATTTGATGATTTTTGCCCCTTTTTTTTTCACGTATTTGTCTGAAAATTGGTATTTGTAGGTCATAATGGGTTCTAGCTCCGTTGGCGGAACCTTGCATGTGTAGGTCCACGATTTGGTAGAGCCCACATATAACGGTACCTCCCGATATTCGGCTTTTTAATGGTTTTTGCCACATTTCTTCTAATGTTTCCTTTACCCTAAGGTGGAGGGTATTAAAAGTTTGGCCCGGCCGAACTTAATGTTTTTTTACTTGTTTCATTTTCAATATAAGCAGTTTCGTACCCCATAGGGCCATGGACAGTTCCAAACACTTCTATAAATGACTTCTCTATAGCTGCTCACTCATATCAATTCATTTTTCTCCCAGACACATAATTTAACGTAAAGTTTGGAGAAATTAAATTCTTTATAGAATTAAGAGAGTATTAACATACATGGCGCCCAACGCGATTTTATACTCATTTATGTTTATTTTTTGTCTCATATTATAATAATTCAATGTTAATTTGGGACAATTTAAGATTTTTTTAGGATTTACAATACCTCAATATAAATAGGGCCCAACGTGCTGCTGAAATCATAAATATCTAATTTATTCTGATCTAAACCATTCTTTATTTTTAGCGAAATCTAGGACATTTAGACTTTCCAAAAATCATCTTTTTCTGGGAAGTGGCGCCCAACATGACAAATGTCATATATGAGTTTATAATTTTTATTTGCGAATATGAAGTTTGACGACTTATTGTCAATTTTTATTTATATGGAATATGTACAGGGTGAGATAAAAAACAAGTAAGCAAAGGCTACAGTCGAGCGGGGCCGACCGTTGAATACCCTACAACACTATAATAAATGATACAGTTTATATAGGCCAGATACTCGAAAGAATTCCACAAGATATTGTGACAAATAATAAAAGAAAACCATCAGGTTTCGTTCTCCAATTTTCGAATAATAGAAACTTGAACTAATTTGCTTAATTCCAATTTATAGGTAGATGTTGCACGTAAATGGTCTTCCCAGATCTGTATGATCTATATGAGATACAGACATTTGACTATTTTCTTCAACGAAATCGGCCTTAACGAAATAGTCAGAAGTGCGTCTTTCCTGTATTTGTGAATTCTCCAAAAAGACACTGGAATGGATATTTTCGTATTTTGTCTACAAAAGTTGGCAAACTATTTCACACATTGAATATTATTGGATGGCCATCCAAAACTATTTTGCTTTTGCAATGTCCGGTAACCTCCATTCAAATGCACGTGACGATCGGGCGATAATTACGACTTGCTGACAATTTTGCAGTTTTTTTTTTGTCCATTTCAACCCCTAAATATATGGCGATTATCTCCAAAATGAGTAGGCTTCTATTCTGACCCTCATCTTATCCCCATGCAAAATTTCATAAGGATCGGGCCATAAATGCGATCTGTATATGATATCCTGATATCCTAACTACTTAGTTTTGTTAGCTGTAGAAATATTACCAAATGTTTAATTCAAAATGAAAATATGCCAAAAAATATGACAAAATTGAAAAAATATGAGAAAATATTACAAAATCAATATTTTCATCTTTAGAAAGATATTTTTATGCAATTTTTTAGACGTTTTTCCTTTCCTGCCAAGAGGCCATTTTGAATTAATGAGAACTGTCGAAATCAGTTCAGCCGTTCTCGACATATAAGAGATCTTTCAAGCATATCTTCTTTGATAGACATATATATTGCACATATTTTGCTATATATCCGATTTGATGGATGTTAAAATCAATGTAAAGATCAGAAGTAACCTTGTCATGGCTTTGTGATTTCGCCGGGATTTAAAATATTCGCGGTTTAATGAACAATTTTGAATTTTTTCAACACAAAAGATATGGTCTATTTTACCAGCTAAATATTATCCGATGACCACCCAAATTGGTAGGCTTCTTCCCCGCCCTAAACTCTAGCTACATGCGAAATTCCGCGTCGATTGGTCTATAATTGCGACCTGTAGAGCAACTGCAAAATCAGGATTTTTTTCAGTTTTTGGTCCATTTCAACCCCTAAATATTATGCGATCATCTCCAAAAGAAATAGGGTTCTATTCTGGTCCAAGCCCCACCTCCATTTCAAATTTCGTGAAGATCGGGCCATAATTACGACCTGTAGAGTGATTACAAATTAACATGGACAGACGGACAGACGGACAGACGGACAGACGGACGGACGGACATACATAGCTAGATCGACTCAGCTCGGCGAGCTAGGAAGATCCATATATACTTTCCTATGTGGGAAACCAATATTTCGTGGTGTTACATAATTTTTGGCCCAATCAAACTTATAATACCCCCAACACATAGTGTTGTAGGGTATAAAAACTGCAACAAAATAAAAAAAATGTCAGAAATAGCATCAAATTTTAGAATAAGTTTAGATCTGTTCGAATTGGTCACCTTCAAACGACCAATGAAACTGTCACACGCTGCCCGAATGTTGCTCTGCGGTATTTTGGTTCATACCAGGCGAAGCGCTTGCTTGAGGTGATCGACACTATGGTATTTTTTAGTGCCAACCTTGCTTTCCAAAATACTCCAGACACAATAGTCCAACGGATTGGCATCCGGAAATTTTGGTGGCCACTTTGCGCTGGAAATGAAGCAAGGAACCTCATTTTGTAACAATTCATGGGTGGAGCGTGCCAAGTGCGATGGATGGATGGAGTCCTGTTGGGTTGTCCAAAGACTGCGGCCAAAATGTTTGGATGCCCAAGGCTTTAACAAACCCTCCAGAATATTTTTGCGATAATATTCGGAATTTATTTTGATGCCACGATTAATTCGAGCGGAGAGCGACCATCGGCTGTTATGGCGGCCCACACCATCACCATGGCCGGCGCTTGAGTTCTGGTGGCCAACCAAAAGTGCACATTTTCAGTTGATCTCTTTGGCAAGTAAACACGATTATTTTGTTTGTTTACAAACTGCTGGACAACGAATGTTTTCTCATCGGAGAGGAGAAACCCAAATTCGGCAGCTCACTACTTTCGGCCAAGCAAAGCAACTCTTCAGCTCTTTTGAGTCTATTTTCTTTCTGTTGCGGTGTAAGTTCTTGCACTTTTTGGAATACCAATGGCTTTACCCCGAGCTCACGAGCCATTTTTTGGCCACAGCGACGCGGGTTTCGATCAAGCCGCTTCTTTACTTTTCGAACCATTTCTGCTGAAGTTGCTGTTTTTTTCCGCCCACTTCTTTGACGTCAGACTACGCTACCAGTATCATGGTAACGAGCGATGGTACGAGACACAAAAGATTTATTCACATTTAAATGCTGGAGTGCTCTAACGATAGCCACTTGTGGTTTTCCAGCCAAATATAAAGAAATCACACTATCACGCTTGAATTCCATCACGAATAATATTTTTTCTTGAAAATTCTCACAAAAATGCTTTTGTACGCTTGTAAACAATATAATGAGTTGTCACTGGAATAATTTTAACAGCTGTCGGACGAGAGGCTTAGAAATGACAGCAGTCTGAAGTTGGTCGCAGTTTTTTGTATATCACCCTGTAGTTACAAAGAAGTTCTTTCTTCCCATGACACCCCACATTTAAATAATGAGTTATAATTCTGATTAGCAAGCAATTATGACTTCTGATTAGAATTTAAGGAACTCATGATGTGGTATTGAGGGTGTCTTAAGTTGTCTTAACTTATGGCTTAGTTTTTTTTTTTTTTATCCAACATTCCTTAGTCCTTTGCCCTTTTTATTTATTTCCCCATCTTATCAATATTTTTCGTATTTTTTTCTTCCAAAATTTTTTGCTGCAGTGCAAAACTTTAAACTCGTGCCACCAAAAAACCGTCATATTTTCTATAACCAAAAAAACTGGTTTTTCGTCTTACTGCAAAATTATTTCCCCTTGGCAATTTCTTGGGAGTTGCGCTCAAATGCCTGGCCAGCCCAGAGGCAAGCAGACATTTATTTGCAAGACCTAGCCATACATTGTTGAGCAAACATTTCTTTTTCTCTTTCTTGGAGGCATCTTAACATTGAGGGGGGGCTTTCATAAAAATTAAAAACAAGAAGAAATTCCCCCATACCCCTCATGGTCCCACCCCTTGCCTTTGTACGTGTGTGAAGTTTTATACCAGGTTATTATTGCTTTCTTTCTTTTTTCTTTTGCCTCTACGTTTTTATAATTTTCTCCTTTGGCCACTTCTTATATTATTGTTATTATATGGGGGCCAGTAGTGCCAAGTGCATGTTGGTCTTTAGCAGGCTGTAAAATGTCCGCCATGACGACGCTGTTTTTTGGCTGATTATATGGAATTTTTTTACGGCAATTATTTTATGCGCAAATGCCGCATAATTTTTTCCTTAATTTGTTGTTAGCTGACCGCAAATTTTATGTTTTTGTTGGTGTGCTTTTGGGGCTTTTTTTTCGTTTTTGGTTTAAGCCGGCCTGAGTGTGAGTGGAAAATTTTTGGAATGAAAATAAGGCTGACATTAAATGAAATAATATTTTCAAGTATGTACTATATTCCGAAAAAAAAAAATGTTAAGAACAAAGAGGATTTTTAATTTTTAAAAACCTCCTATTGGACAATATATAACTCCCATATATATTTTTAAGCGATTTCGGTTTAATTGTATACCAAATGGCCAATATCAGTCCAAATGACCTGAATTTTGGCACATCCGACCGAATTGATTCTAGGAACAATAACATCTAATTCCGAGAAAATCGGTTCAAATGTAGCTATATCTCCCATGTATACGTTTCATCCGATTTAGTATTTAAGTCCCTCATATTCGTTATATGCACTCTACAAGAAAGATATATGGTGCCAGATATCAGATACAGCCCAGAAATACATCTGTCAAATTTTATCTAGAACGGATCAGATTTAGATATAGCTCTAATATATATATTTATCCGATACCAGGTTTATTGTCCACCAAATGACTATATTATTTCAACTCCAATTTCCCAATTCATCTCTGTCGGAATCTTTATTCGCGAAATGTTCCCATCAACATTGTTCGTGTCATCATCATTGTCACCCCTCATGGCGGCGAATAGTTGATTTGCGCGCATGAGTGGACAGGAAAGTCATATAAAAAAGTCATAAAAAACACTCACACACAACTGAATTCGCATAAAATTCATTGGCGCGCTATGTGCAATTTAATCAGGAAAAAATACGACGTGCATTAATGTAATTTTTACAACAGATACAGATAAAACAGACATCAAATGTCATGGACAAATGACCGGTAATGAAACGAATAAACAGGGGAAAATGAGATAAAAAAGTGTGATATGACCTTTCCAAGTGAGGTAATGATCTAAAGATAGAAAAAGCTCGTTAGATCTTCTATAAATAGATAGGTACTCCATAAACAAGAAACCTTAGACAGATCGTCTCAATTTGGGGGATATTCTCTAAAGATAGTCTGTGGATAGAAGATATTCTGTAGGTCTTCTATAGCCAGAAGTACTTCTATAAAAAGAAGACTTCTAGATCTTTTATGGAGAGCAGACTTCTAGATCTTCTATAGAGAGCAAACTTCTAGGTCTTCTATAGAGAGAAAACCTCTTGGTCTTCCAAAGACTGAAGAAGACCTCTAAGTCTTCTATAGACAAAAAAAGACCTCTAGGTCTTCCATAGACAGAAGAAAACTTTTAGGTCTTCTATAGACAGAAGAAGGTCAATAGGGTCTTTTATAGGGAGAAGAGGACCTCTAGGTCTTCTATAAAGAAAAAAAATCCTCTGGGTCTTCTATAGACCGAAGCAAACCTCTAGGTCTTCTATAGACAGAAGAAGACCTCTAAGTCTTCTATAGTCAAAAAAAGATCTCTAGGGAGAAGAAGACCGCTAGGTCTTCTATAGAGAGAAGAAGACCTCTAGGTTGTCTATAGACCGGAGAAGACTTATTCTATAGACAGAAGAAGACCTTTAAATCTTTTATAGACAGAAGAAGATCTCTAGGGTCTTCTATAGACCAAAGTAGCCCTCTAGGGTCTTATATAGACCGAAGAAAACCTCTAGGTCTTCAATGGAGAGAAGACCTCTGGGACTTGTATAGACAGAGGAAGATATCTAGGTCTTTTATAGACGGAAGACATGCAGGTCTTCTATAAACACAGGAAGACCTCTAGGTTTTTTATAGACCGAGGAAGACTTTTAGGTATTCTCTAGAGGGAAGAAGACCTCTAGGTCTTCCATAAAAAGAAGAAATCTAGGTTTCTATGGACAGACCTCTAAGCCTTCTATTGACAGAAGACCTCCAGGTCTGTTATGGACAGAAGACCTTCAGTTCTTCTTTACACAGGAAACCTTCAGGTTTTCTTTGGACAGAAGAACACCCAGGTCTTCTTTGGACAGAAGAAGACCCAGGTCTTTTATGGACAGAAGAAGCCCTTTAGGTCTTTCTAGAGCGAAGAAGACCTCTAGGTCTTTTCTGGACAGAAGAATACCTCTAGGTCCTCAATAGGCAAATGAAGACCTCTAAGTCCTCAATAGGTAAATGAAGACCTCTAGGGCCTCCGATGTACAGAAGAATACTTCTAGGTTTTCTATAAACAGGATACTTTCTGTACGTCTTCTATAGACAGAATGTCTTCCATATCATCATCGAAAAGATGATTATCTCTCCCCTCTCCTTGGCTCTCTTCCTCTCTCTATAATGATAACCCAATAATACAAATTCTAATCACTTAAAAAATAAAACCTCCATCACTAAAATCTCTACCTCTTTTTCTCGTGAATCACACATAACAAAGTCTCGCAACCCACTTTTTCCCACAGCAGTTAACTCCACAAAATATTTTCCATTAAATTTCCACTTTTCTTTCTCACAATTCATACAAGGAAGTAAGTCATAGCGAATCCATTTAACAACTTCAACGCCAACACCAACAACGACAACGACACAGCCTTTGTCATAGAATTAACAGACCGACTGCTGAATAGCGTTAAGAATTGACCGTCATCATAACTGCCATATGATTGATGGTTTCATTTAAATGGCAAGCAAATCCGTATCCAGCTTCTACTTTATTCTAAGTAAATTGGAGAAAATCGGCGAACAGCGTCGTAATGATGTACCATGACCATAGACACAGGCAGTGGCAGTAGCCAGCCCAGGCCTACCTAGAGCAGTATCTGACAGTCTTTGATGATGTAGTCAATCATAATGGCAAGGAGTAGCAGTAAACAGGTCACACCGAAAAAATAACAAAGTGTTCACACGAAAAAAACCAGTTGCTATTTACTGGGAACCTATGGCCATTTGCCAAATGGAGTGTCTTATTTGGCTATGCCAGGGTGGAGAGAGAGAGAGGGAAGGGGAAGCAGAATTTTATTTGCCTTTGAGAAGTTTTCTTTTTACAATCATACACATATATTTGTAGAGTCTTTGCTCCTATCGCCAAATGGAGTGTTTTTTTACCCCTACCAGAGAGAAAGAGGAGGTTGTGCTGGGAGAAGCAGAATTTTATTTGCTTTTCTGAAGTTATCTAAAACTTACACATATCTATGCTAATTTTTAAAATAAACTTTTATACAGGGGAGAGAATTTTTTGTGAATATGAGTTCACTGTAGAACTAAAATTTTATGGGAAAATTAAGAAAACTTCAGATTTTCCGAGGATAACTACAAAAATTTGTTTTTTCCAAATAAGTCCTAGTATGATTCGGTGGCGCCCAATGCGTGGTTGTAGAATACTTATTTTTTATGGAATAAAATAGCATTCATAAAAATCATATTTTTTTAACATAGGGTCAAATGGCGCCCAACGTAAGGCTCATTTGATTCCAATTTTCTTTAAATTGATAGCTCAAATTTTTGGACGAAAATTTCGACTAAAAGAATTTTAGTAACTTCTTCTTTGCAAAAGAAGACCTTCTATGGGCACCCTCTAAACAGGAGATTCTAAAAAGAACATCTCAATTTGGAGGCCTTTCTACAATCTCTTTGAATATAAGATCCTCGAAATATACTATGTGTAATAAATATTATAGTTGTATAAAATTGGCGCCCAACGTGAGACTTTCAAATTTGTAATTTTGTAAACATTCTTGGGTGGCGCCTGCTGAGTCCTGTTGGAATTTTAAGCTCTGCGGCTAAAATGTTTGCGTGCCCAAGGCTTTAATACACCCTCCAGAATATTTTCGCGATAACATTCGGCATTTATTCTTATGCCACAGTCGATTAATACGAGCGGAGAACGACCATCAGCTGTTATTGCGGCCCACACCATCACCATGGCCGGCGTTTGAGTTCTGGTGGCCAATCGAAGTTGCACATTTTCAGCTGACAGCTGCTGGACAACGAATGTTTTCTCATCGGAGCGGAGGAAACCAAATTCGACAGTTTACCACTTTCGGCCAAGCGAAGCAACTCTTAAGCTCTTTTGAGTCTGTTGCGGTGCAAGTTCTTGAACTTTTTGGAATTTCAATGGCTTTACCCCGAGCTCATTTTTCAATATTTTCTGAATGGAATATTGCGATATGTTCAGCTCACGAGCCATTTTTCGGCCACTGCGACTTTGATTTCAATCAAGTCGCTTCTTTACTTTTCGAACCATTTCTGCTGATGTTGCTGTTTTCTTCCGCCCACTTCCTTGACGTCGGGCTACGCTACCAATATTACGATAACGAGCAATGGTACGAGACACAACAGATTTATTCACATTTAAATGTTGGAGTGCTCTAACGATAGCCGCTGCGGTTTTCCAGCCAAATATAAAGAAATCACACTATCACGCTTGAATTCCATCACGAATAACTTTTTTTCTGGAAAATTCTCACCTAATATGCTTTTGTACGCTTATAAACAATTTCATGATCTGTCACTGGAATAATTTTAACAGCTGTCGGACGAGTGGCTTAGAAATTACAGCAGTCTGAAGTTGATTGCTGTTTTTTTTTTTTTTTATCTCATCCTTATATGCTAATTTCAAGAATCAACTTTGATATAGGAGAGAGAGGATTTTTTGTAAATATAAGTGCGCTATCGAATTAAATTTTTAAGGGAAAATTAAGAAATCATCAAACATTTTAAGAATATCCACAGATTGTAATTCTTTTGCAAATTATTTGTTGTATGATACGGTGGCGCCCAACGTGTGGTTTTAGAAAAAAAATATTTTTGTTATGGAATAAAAATACGTTCATAAAAATAATTTATTTTTTAATGAAAGGTCAAATGGCGCCCAACGTAAGACTTGACTTATTTGAGTCCAATTTTCTCCAAAGTTAAAAATCATATTTTTGGAGGAATTTTAGTCTTTTTGATAACTTTTTAACTTCTTCTGTGAAAAAGAAGACCTTCTATGGGTACTCTCTATACAGAAGATTCTAGAAAGATCGTCTCATTTCGGAGACCTTTCTACAATCTTTTTGCATAGAAGATTCTCAAAATATACTATGTGTAATAAATATTATAGCCTTTTTTGAAATTGGCGCCCAACGTGAGACTGTCAAATATCTAGCGCATTATAGTGACATAGATTTTAGGAATATGGTATTTTAAATTTGGAACATAACGAAACAATTCAAATTTAAGGCAACTAAAACAATTATTTTTTTCCGATGATTTTTCAAGTGGCGCCCAACGTAAATTCAGTTTTCTCCAATCTTTTAATTTTTAAGAATACGGTTCTTTAAACGTCAGAACATACCGAAGCCATTCAAAGTTAAGGAAACTTAAACAATTATATGTTTTTTGTGATTCTGATGATCAATTGGCGCCCAACGTAAATTTAGTTTTCTCCCAACTTATGAGTTTTATATTGAAAAGAAAGTTAAGAAAATTTATGCATTTGGAAATGGAGGGGGGAATTTGATTTAAATTTGCCTTTCAAAAGTCATTCTTTATTACAAACTTTCTTATATTACTTGCTTATATTTGTAGAGAATCTATGCTAATTGTTTAGGTAAACTATAAAGTGGTGGAAAGGGGCATTTTCAACTCCAGTTTTCGTTGGTAGAGATGTGTGTGATTGACAAAGCTATTTTGCTGTAAAGCAAAATCCATAAACTAAATGCAATCCATTTACAAACATTAGCTTTAGTTTTTCACACATGACTGCCAGAAGTAAAAGCCGCCAGCATCCTCCAGAAGTAATAACAGCACACACTCACACTTCAATATTTGTTTGTAAGCTCCCCATTTGTTTGTTGTTGTTTTTTTCTCTTCTTTTGAAATGAAAATCACCACTTTTTTCAGTATGGCAATGAAGGCATTTTTTTTTTCTTTCTTTGGCTGAAATCTTAATTAGAAACATTAGCACGAGCATGTTTAAATAAAATCGTCGAGATTTGTTTAAGGAAATGGTGAGGGTGCTGTGCCATTGACAGCTGATGTGCATCTTTGCCTGCTGCATTGCTGCCTGTGCTGCTTGCCTTATATGAAACATGTTGAGCCATTTTGGCTAGGCCAATGGTCAAAAGGCTGGAGAGAGAGAGAGCTAGTCATTCCCTTGTTGTCAGATATCGATGGAAAGTTGGATATTTTGAGGGGGGTGGATTGTTAATTTTGGAAAAATTATTTTTTTTTATTATTATTTAATTTTGGGCAATTAAGTGAGAGAATTGAGAAATATAAAAATTTCGAAGAAAGACCGAACCTTCTTTGTCATTAAGGCTTAATCCCAGTGAAGTTCTTCAAAAAAATCAATGCCTATTTATTTACTGGAAAAGTTGTAAGTTTTTCTAAGGTGAAAAGCTGAGAAGACCATCGATTGGACGAACGTGCTTTCTGTTAAAATATTTTGACATATTTTTTTTCCCCAGATTCTACCATGACGCCGCATTAAAATTCTTCTCGAAAAATTCGCTCTGGGAAAAAATTTCAAACTTCTAGCATTAAAGTCAACAGGGGAAGAGATAAAGATAAATATAGATATATTGGCGTCCAACGAAGTATTTAATAAAAATTATGAAACTATGAAGATATGTACATATTGCTTTAATTGGGGCCCAACATGGGATTCTGATGAAAAATAATACAAATTTATACATTAACTAATAAATGGCGTAGAAAGAACTCTTTTTGCCTCTGAAGTATAATTTTAGGTCCAAATATTTAAGAGAGGTCACACACGGCTTTTTATACCCTCCACCATACTATGGAGGGTATAAAATTCTAAGACGATTTAGCCATGTCCGCCTGTCTGTCTGTCCGTCTCTCTGTTTTATCACGCTATCTTTCGAACGAATTGAGATAGAAGGCTAAAATTTTGCACACATGTTTATTTTTCCAGTAGGCAGGTTAAGTTCGTAAATGGTCCATGTAGGTCCACGTTTTCATATAGCCCCCATATAACGGTACCTCCCGATATTCGGTATTTTAATGATTTTAGCGACATTATTCACCGGAATTGTTTCAAATTTTACATTTGAAGTTCGAAATGGGTACTACAGCCTGAGACAGAAAATCGTCTGTCTGTCGTATAGCCCCCATATAACAGTACCTCCCAATATTCGGTATTTTGATGATTTTAGCGACATTATTAACCGGAATTGTTCAAAATTTGGTGTTTGAAGTTCGAAATTGATACTACAGCCTGTGGCAGAAAATTGTCTATGCAGGTCCAGGTCTTCGTATAGGTCCCATATAATGATACCTCCCAGTATTTGGTATTTTGATGATTATAGCGATATTATTCACCGGATTTTTTCAAATTTGGTGTTTGAAGTTCAAAATGGATACTACGGCCTAAGGCAGAAAATTGTCTATGCAGGTCCAGGTCTTCGTATAGGTCCCATATACCAGTAGCTCCTTATATTCTGTATTTTGATGATTTTGTCAACATTATTCACCAATTATTTCAAGTTTCGATTTTTAATATGGTAATGGCTTGTGACAAACAATGCCTATGTAGGTGCTCATCGTACAGGCCCTAATATAACGGCCATGTTCGGTATTTTTAACATGTTAACAGAATTTTTGGCGAATGTTATCTTTTTCGAAAATTTTCAAATTCGTTGTAAATGGTGGAGGGTTATCAAAGTGCGGCCCGGCCGAACTTACTGCTTTTTTTTGCGAGGTAGAAGAGGAAGGGGAAAGGAAATTTAATTAAATTTAAAGAATCTCTTTGGGAAAACAACAATTTGTCTGTAACAGACAGCCTGAAAATCAATGTTATATTGGGTAAGTGTTATTTGAATTTTAAGTTTAAATGGCGCCCAACGTAGAAATCGTCATTCTGTAATTAATTCAATAATCTCTCGAATGAATCGCTGCGAGATAACCATTTATTTGTTTTGTAAGAAACTTCAAAAACACTGAGAGAATGTTATATAAGCATAATTGGCGCCCAAAGTGGTATTCCTGAAAAAAGGTCACATTAAAATTCATTACACTGGTATATTAAGTAAATAGACTCTAAAAACAAAGACATATATATGTTTTACGGCATGTTGGGTAACATAAATACCGGGAATTTTGGGTTACATAAGTGGCGCCCAACCTGAGGATGTTCAAAACAGCGACAGAAACAGATTTTAACAACATATTAACAACAAACCACCAAATTGAAATCTTTTTCACCCTATTGGATGAATGAACTTTCAGTCAAGGCAGATGAGAGATCTTCACAAATATTTTCAGAAAAAATTATCTCAGTATTCCTTCTCCCCAAAAAATTCCATACCACCCTCCTTGAGAAAAAATTATGCCTCTCCACATTGCATTCAATTAGATAGGGTCAGTTATATTTTTCATGTTTTTCGTTTCTTCATTCCTTATTTTTCTTCACCCACAGCTCTCTTTTCTGTTTTCACCTCTTCATTGCTATTTGTTCATCAACAACGGCATCATCATCATCATGCCGTCAACAAACATTTAGGAGTTGTTGAAAAGAGTTGCAATGTCTATATGACGATGATGGTGTTTTTCTTGTTGTTGCTGCTGTCTAAAAACTCTAAATGGTGTGGGGGAGCAGCGCATATTCGTATGATGATAACTATAATTGTAAGCATTTATTCAAAGTGTGGGAAAGTTTTTAGTTGGTACTACTTTGACGTAGAGGACGTCGTTCTTTCTAGTTTTTTTCTCCTTGCATTTTTCCCTTTGTTGACCATGCTATTATTTTTAAAGGCAATGGACTATTAAAAAAGGGAGGAGGAAAAAATCATTTAGAATGTATTCGAAATGAATTTATCATTTTTATGGGTTGGCAAAGGATGGTAACGAGGAAAATGAGGTTGAAAATTAATGGGATCTAAATTTATGTGGAATAATTGGAAATTAAGAGGAGAAATATATCTGTATAAACTATATATCTATATAAACTGAACACTCGAAGAGACCAAGGCTTGAAATGACAAAAGATTAATCATTTAACATTTTTTTATAAAACATTATGGCTTAAAAAGCATCAAACTTGAATGGCGCCCAACGTGGAATATTTGTCGGGTTCCAAATTTGATTATAATGGCATGTTTGCCTAATAAAACTGTGTATGGAAGGAGGTTATGTATCGAACCAAAATGGCGCCCAACGTGGCATCATTAAAAATTTCATATAAAAAATGTATATATCAAAAATGGTAACAACCGAGAGTTGCTTTCAACTACACAATTTATTAAAGTGGCGCCCAATGATCTTCTTGGTGATTTATTTGTGATTTTAACTTCTTTAAAATTCCAAAGAGGGCGCCACTACTCCAGCTAACTTTTCGATTCGATACAATTAACAAAATGGAAGCCGCACAGAAATGGGATGGTGAAAGTGGTATACCCAATTATAACCCTGATCTCAACTTTACCAGCAAAATATCCCACCTACTTACTAAAATGTTTAGCTTTTCAATTGTTTATAATTTTTTCCGAAAATTTTACTTGAGTGGCGCCCAACGTGTGGTTTCTTTATATTAGTATTTCATGCAGTTATATTTTTATATCATCGAACATAGTATGGAGGGTATATTAAGTTTGTCATTCCGTTTGTAACACCGCGAAATATATATTTTAGACCCCACGAAGTATATATATTCTTGATCAGCATAAAATGATATGTCGGTTTAGCTATGTCCGTCCGTCTATCCGTCTGTGGAAATCACTCTAGCTTCCGAACGAAATGAAGTAGGTTGATAAAATTTTACTCAAATATATGTTATGTCTGCAGGACTTTTGGTATTGAAAGTGGGCCATGTAGGTCCACATTTTGGTATAGTCCCAATATTACGGTACCTCCCGATATTCGGAACTTAGTTGATTTTAGCGACATTATTCACCGGAATGGTTTCAAACTTGGTATTTGAAGTTCGTAATGAATGCTACAGCCGAAGACAAAAATGGTCTGTGCAGGTCCACGTCTTTATATAGCCCCCATATTACGGTACCTCCCGATATTCGGTACTTCGTTGATTTTAGCGACATTATTCACCGGAATTGTTTCAAATTTGGTATTAAAAGTTCGTAATGGATACTAAAGCCGATGACAGAAAATTGTCTGTGCAGGTCCACGTCTTCGTATAGCCCCAATATAACGGTACCTCCCGATATTAGGTATTTTGATGATTTTAGCGACTTTATTCACCGGAATTGTTTCAAATTTGGTATTTGAAGTTCGTAATGGATGCTAAAGCCTATGACGGAAAATTGTCTGTGTAGGTCCACGTCTTTGTATAGCCCCCATATTACAGTACCTCCCGATATTCGGTACTTCGCTGATTTTAGCGACATTATTCACCGGAATTGTTTCAAAATTGGTATTTGAAGTTCGTAATGGATACTACAGCCTATGACAGAAAATTGTCTGTGCAGGTCCACGTCTTCTTATAGCCCGCATATAGCGGTACCTCCCGATATTCGGTATTTTGATGATTTTAGCGACATTATTCTCCGGAATTGTTTCAACTTTGGTATTAAAAGTTCGTAATGGATACTACAGCCTATGACAGAAAATTGTCTGTGCAGGTCCACGTCTTCCTATAGCCCCCATATAGCAGTACCTGCCATGCCATATTCTCCGGAATTGCTTCAAATTTGGTATTTGAAGTTGGTAATGGATATGTCAGCCTATGACAGAAAATTGTCTGTGCAGGTCCACGTCTTCTAATAGTCCCATATATCGGTACCTCCCGATATTCGATGTTCTAATGATTTTAGCGACATTTTCCACCGGAATTGATTCAAATTTGGTATATGAAGTTGGTAATATATACTACAGCTTATGACAAAAAATTGTCTGTGCAGGTCTACGTTTTGGCATAGCCCCATATAATAGTTCCTCCCTGTATTCGGTATTTTTATTATTTTTATGATGCAGGCCCACGTCGTCGTATAGACCCTAATATAACGGCTACATTGGGTATTTTTAAGATTTTAACAGAATTTTTAACGGATTTTATCTACTTGAATTATACTTAACGGATTTTATTTATTTATTTAATTTTTTTTTTTTTTTTTTTTGAAAATTGCCAAATTCATTCCTAGTGTCGAAGAGTATTTAAATTTCGGACCGGCCGAACTTATAGCTTTTTTACTTGTTGAATATTATCTTCGTTTATTCCGTAGCGGATGCCAATTTTACGCCTTTATATAGTGGCGCCCAACGTGGAGTCTCTTTTATAATGAATGTCGATTTTTTAAGCCAAATGCAAAAGCTCCTGCTTATATTTTTATTATTATTCGGTCATCGATCTCAAAACAAAAATGAAAATCTCACAAAAATAGGTCATGATACCATCAATTATTTTCAAAATAACACAACAGGAAACCATGACCTCAAAATATTTAGTCATATATCCCACCTTTTT
Source organism: Musca domestica (assembly GCF_030504385.1). Classification (NCBI taxonomy): domain Eukaryota; kingdom Metazoa; phylum Arthropoda; class Insecta; order Diptera; family Muscidae; genus Musca; species Musca domestica. Next base: position 8,171,126 of record NW_026712238.1, on the reverse strand, counting down.
AATTAAATATTTTGCTATTTAATTATTAATTCTTTATTTTATTTAGTTTCTCTACTGAAATCTTCATCATTTCTCACATTGGTGAGATAAGTGTTTATTAAATAGCAAAAAATGACATATCTCTAAAAAAAAATGAAGGAGGAGCGACCTTCTCAAATGAGTATAATGGAATTACCATGACCAATACTATTTTCACTTTGTTTGTGTTTAGGTGAATAATTTGTGATTTTTTATGAATAATTTTAAAATATTATTTTTCATAAATTGTTTATTTACCTTACGTCAAAAAAATCGACGTTAGCAAAAAAAATCCATTAAAAACATCTCTACGAATCTTAGTTAGCATCATCATATAACCCCCTACAACAACCGTTAGAAGCAATGGAATGGAAAACCAAACAAACTCAATAATCAACGTCATCTCCAACACATCACTCATCAATTGTCAGTCACAAATAGTTGACATTCAATCACATAGGTCGTGGCGCAACATTGTCAGGCATTTGTGGCGGTGGTGATGCTAGTTGTGGAGATCATGCCCTTATGTTTGCCCCCTCTGTCATCGAACAATTGCTGTCATGACGACCTTTAGATTGTTGTCATGCCAGAATGTCGCAGTGGTGCAATCTACACTGTGACACTTAAAATTTTCATTATTAGGGATTAGTTTTACACCCTCCACCATACATGGTATGGAGGGTATATTAAGTTCGTCATTCCGTTTTTAACTCATCGAAATAATAATTTTAGACATAACAAAGTACATATCAGCGTAAAATTCTAAGACGATATAGCCCTGTCGGTCCGTCCGTCTGTTGTAATTACGCCATAGTCAAAACGAATAAAGATATGAAGTTAAATTTTGCACAGAAAAGTATTTTGTCTACAGGCAGGTAAAGTTCGAAGACGGGCTATATCGGTGGACGATATCGTATACCCTCCCTATATCGGTACCCCCCTTTTTTTAGGTGGTTTTTTGATTATTGTAGTAAAATTTTTCAATGAAATTGTCTGAAAATCCACAAAAGGAGTTCCTTAGGAGCATTTTATCCCCTGGAAGAGTATTCTCCATATAGGTCCACAATATCGTATATCCCACATATAACGGTACCTCCCTATATTCGGTATTTTGAGGATTTTAGCTACATTTTTCAATGAAATTGTCTGCAAATCAATAACTGAAGTTCCACTTTACCACCTGGAAGAGAAATGTCTATATAGGTCCACGATATCGTATGGCCCACATACAACGATACCCCCAGATATTCGATATTTTTGACGATTTTAGGTACATTATTCACCGGAGTTGTTTTAAATTTCGTATTTAAAATTCGTAATTGGAACTACAGTCTATGACAGAAATTTGTCTATGCAGGTCCCGGTCTTGGTATAGGCTCCATATATCAGTAACTCCCTTTATTCGGTATTTTGAAGATTTTAGGTACAATATTCACCGAATTTTTTTTTTTTTTTTTTTTGAAATTTCGTATTTAAAGTTCCTAATAGATACTACAGCCTGTGGCAGAAAATTGTCTATGCAGGTCCACGTCTTCGTATAGGCCCCATATATCAGTACCTCTGTGTATTCGGTATTTTGACGATTTTAGGTACAATATTCACCGAAATTGTTTGAAATTTAAAGTTTCTAATAGATACTACAGCCTTTGACAGAAAATTGTATATGCAAGTCCAGGACTTCGTATGGCCCCGATATAAGGGTACCTCCCTTTATTCGGTATTTTGATGATTTTAGCTACATTATTCACCGTTTTTTTTTTTTTTTTTTTTTTTTTTTTTTTAAGTTTCGTATTTGAATATTGTAATGGCTTATGGCAAAATATGCCTATGCAAGTCCACGTTTTCATATAGACCTCTATAAAACGTCTATGTTCGGTTTTTTAAGATTTTAACAGAATTTTTAACGGATTTTAATTTTTATAAATTTCTAAAGTCATTCCAAATGGTGGAGGGCATTCAAAGTTCGGCCCGGTCGAACTTACTGCTTTTTTAATTGTTTTTTTTTTTTTCTCAAAATAGAAGGAGGAAAATGGGTTACAACCAAATTATCTTAAATGGCGCCCAACGTTAAGTTGTCGGCAAAATTATTTCAATATTTTAAAACTAAAAGCAATTACCAGCAAAATATTCAATGAATTCCTGGCTTGAACTTATTTCATGAGCAGAATTTGTAAAGTGGCGCCCAACATAAATTCTTTGAGTAGCATCCTAAATCTAGCAATTTGCGCTCTCAGACCAAACAATCATCTGTAGAGTTCTAAACATAATCGTGAAAAAAATTAAAAATGTGGCGCCCAACCTAGAGTTTTTTACATAGGCAAATGTAAGTAAGTGGCGCCCAATATGGAAATTATTTTCTGTTGTACCAAAGTTACCAATATAGGTATATTTTTTTATTTATTTTATTTATCTATTTATTTTTATTTATTTATTTATTTATTTTTTATTATTATTATTATTTTTTTTTTTTTTTTTACAAAAGTCAATGTCAAAAACAATTGTAATATGACTTTACCAAACTCAAAAAATATACCCACAATTCCATTGCAAAACCTCTCTAACCTCAAGCTGCTCTTTGCTAGCACCCAACAGCCAACAATTATCATTATGTAATATAATCCACAACAGCAACAACAAAAGCAAATTAGAAAATTGTTTTTAACGCTTCGTTTAGCTTAATTTGATAAGATATGAACAGAGTATGGAGGAGCAACAATAGCTTAACTCATTTAGTTTCACATGGAAGATGAAAAATATAAATACCCAGAAGGTAAAAAAAAACGTTAACAACCACTGATGGTGATGATCAAACCAAGCGAACTTAATTTTATTACTTTATTTGTAACAAAATAGTTAGAAGCCAGTAATTGAAGATGGTGATGAAGACGACGATGGTGAGGCAAGAAGAAATGTAAAAAACCCCAAAACCAAGTGCCAGTGCCAGTCAGTCAGGTATAAGTGAGTGAGATCTTATTGCCCACTAAGAAAACATGGTATATCGCAGTGTCCCAAAACTGTCAATCATTAAGATTTTTGAATACATTTTTATATTCATGTTATGGTTGGCATGTAGAATGCCAATGAATTGATTTTTAAAAGAAGAAGAAGAAAAGGTAACATCCATAAGCATTACCACTAACCACCACCACCCATCTATCTATCCATCTGCAGATGACTGGTTGTCAAGCAAAAAACCATATAGCCAACTAACCAATAAAGCCACCAATCAGTCAGCCAACCATCTTCTGAAGATGTGAAGGAAAAGAGAGGAGGATGGAGAAAAATGAGATGTGGAAAAATCGATATATTGAAATACATATATGGCCAATCAAAAAGCTATTGACATTGAGTCCTCAAGGTCCTAATAAAAATGCAGGAAAATGGTGGAACATATTTTCATATAGTCCAAGTGCGATGGATATTTTTGAAGTCCTGGCGAATTCAGAAACATTAGCATACATTTTTGATGTTAATGCTAAAGATTTCAATGAATTACAAACATTACCTGGATGATATTGAAATTTTTTTACTTAAATAGAAAAAAATACACATTGGGCGCCACATTCTATGGTCATTTTAGGACTTCCAGAGGTCTTAAAAGTGATCCATAAATTTTACATTATTCATTTCCATTTGATTTAGTTACAGAAATTCAAGGTGCAACGTAGACTTAAGCTCTTTACACTAGGAGAAGTCTGTGCATATTGGGCGCCACCTTTTTGGGAACATTGTGCTTGTAGAAAAGCTCTTTCGGGATTATTTTCTGGGAGGGCGAGTGACACTTTTTCGAAAGCTTGCATGCATTAAAGTAGTAAAAAGGCATTTAATAAGTGCTGACATTTTTAAAAAACCCCACGTTGGGCGCCACTTTGTCCAATACTGTGAATTGATCCCTGTTTATGATTTCGTGTAATATTTTTAGGGGGATAATCCAGAAATATCCCACATTTCCAGAAGAGACAAAAGAAACTAAACCACTTATTCCAAAAATATATTTCACAAATTTCAAAGAACATTTTCGGAGGTCAGGTTTGTAAGCCTGTGTAATATTGAAAAATCAGTGAACATTTCATCGGACCTTTTTTTTTTGTGAAATTATATCTGGGAGCACAAAATGTCCGCAATGTTTCGTCGAAAACACAAAACTCCACGTTGGGCGCCACTATGTACAAAATTGCTAGTGATTTTATTTGCGTGAAATATTTCGGAATGTATTCCGAAAATGTAAATTTAAAAATGGAAGGTATAACAATTGAAATTTCCTCACTTCAATTGGCACCAATTAGTGCGTAGCATAGTTTCTGGATCATAGTTACGGGAATGCCAATTTCAAGATAAACCGATGGGCTAGATCTAGATTAAGAAGACCACGCTTCACATTGGGCGCCATATTTTAGATCTACCAACTAACTAAATATCGTAGCAATATGTATGTGCTCATCCATCTATGGTCGACATTTAAGACATTCCACTTTTAGAGGAATGACTTCCTTTGATCGCAGATCTTAGTGGTCTTCGTGGAATCGGAGTCTGAATGGAATTCATTCCATTAGTTTGAATGGAATCGGATGTTAATTTCGCGTTTTACGAGCTTCATGGTTATTCAATATTTTTTTCCTTTGTGGGGGAGTTACTTGCTGGAGTGGACCGATATTGTCAATTTTCACTAGCACTGATGCAAATATTAGGATTCGCAAAATCGGATTGTCCTTACTCTTTCTGTGCAAATTTTTTTTTTTTTTTTTTTTTTTTTGAAAATTTCGACCTTTTTGTGGGAGGTACCAAAAGGACTAGATCGATATTGCCCATCTCCGAAGCCGATCTAAATTTCCAGTTTTCCAAGTTTGGATCAAATCGGACTAGACAGAGAGACGGATGAACATCGCTAGATCTACTCCATATGTCCTCTAGCGGATTTAGTCCACAGAGACCTAGGGTCTAAATCCGATGCTGTAAAAAATGTTTCCCATAGAGCTCCAATTTTTATAATTGTCTGAATTTTTATAATTGTTAGATACATCGTCGGGTAGTGAAAATTGCCTGATAGTTTACAGCTCAAATAAAAAGCCTACGTTAGGTGGCAATTTTTTCCAAAAAGAGATGAATCCCAGTTTTGAGTCAATGTGACAAATCTCCAAGTTTTTTAAGGAAGACCCATTCTATTTTTTGAAGTTTTCTATTGGTCGCCTTTTTTTCAACAATCACTTTTTGAAATCATGAATTTTCCATTTTGTTTGGAGCATAGTTATTAAAAGAAACGGTATATTTTTACTTTTATCGCCAGCCAAAAATTCACGTTGGGCGCCATTTTCATATATTTTATTATCAGGGAAATATGTCCGTCATTATATATTTCTGGTAGGGCGAGTCTATTGACGAGTCCACTTTTGCGAATTCAGTTTTTTTTAATTCTGCCTTTGGAAGGTTTTGATTCTCCCCTTTAAAAGACGTCATTTGGGCGACATTTCTGCAGAATCAAAAGACTGAGTTCTTTTCCAAAAAAGCTCTCCAATCTCAGAAGACTTCTAGACTTTTATAGTAGAAATCTTTAGTCATCCAATTTTAGCAAAAGAACGACATGGAAGAATCCTAGTTAATTTTTGCTACAGAAGGACACATCTAATTCGGCATTTATGTATCCTTTCTGAAATATGGCTCTAGGGCTTCTGCTGGTCTTCTTGAAGATCTTAAAAATTCTTCCATTTTCCATAGCTTAAGACAAACAAAGTACTTAAACAATATTCCAGCATTACTTAACTTAAAAAATAAGTAATAAAAATGCAATCTCATATATCATTCGGCAATTTAACAAAAACAGTGTGGGCCACGAATAAAGAAGTCATAAATGACCAAAGGAAGGTTTACAGTTGTCCCAACCCATGGGCCAAAAATAAAACTTGGTCATATAATCGCCATAGAATGATCATGTTAATGACACTTCTTTTAAGCTGTGTGTTCTGGGCATCATATCTTGCCACACAAACACATCACACAGAAGAAGGAGGATAAAATCACAACATGGTGAGTCATGGCTTGGGTATGTGTTACCTGAAAACGACAATAACTTCCTACAGGCATACTAACTCAAGGAGGCCAGGCAAGAATGGTCATTTGGAAGTTTTTTCAAAATCTCCCACAACCTCAGAATGATGATAAAGAGTCTTCCGACAGGTCGTTCTCTTAAGCCGCCACAATAGTCACATGTCATTGTGGCTATCGTTGTGTGCCCTTGATCATCATTCGTGATCAATGTTAGGATCTCGAGGAAACATGGCTAATAAAACTTGGAAATATGTTTTCTCTACAATTTTTTATTGTTGTTTTTGCCTATGACGCGTCATCACGGTGAGAATTCGAAAAAAGAATTTAATTAATTTTTTTTTCGTAGAAGCTAAGCATGCTTAGAACATGACTACTCATAGCTGCTATGAAAAGCAAAAAAAAACGTTTGTGAAAATTGCTGCTGGCTGAAATTTACTCCGTTTGATATGAACTCGGAAAATAAGAGCAAATGGTTTGCATTTGAAGAGAACAGTGGAGGATATTCAAAATAACAAGTAAAAAGTCATTCTCCACCATTTTGAAGGAACATAAAAATTTAAAAAAAGTTCCGTTGGAAAATACCTTTCAAATGAAACCCCTTGTATGGGGCTATACGAAGAAGTGTTCCTTCATAAGTAATTTTTTGGCATTGCCTGTAGTACCCATAACGAACTTCAATTACGAACAATTGGAACAATTCTGGCGAATCATCAAAATATCGAATGTAGGGAGGTATCGCTATACGAGGGCTATTCGAAGGCTCAGAACTGCATACGCGATATTTTACTACAGGTTTTAGTACCCATTACGAACTTTAAGTACGAAATTTGATACAATTCTGGTAAAAAAATGTCGCTAAAATCGTCAAAATACTGAATATTGGGAGGTACCGTTATATGGGGTCTATACGAAGACGTGGACCTGCATACGTAATTTTTTGTCAAATGCTGTAGTACCAATTACGAACTTCAACTACGAAGTTTGAAACAATTTCGGTTAATAATATCGCCAAAATCATCAATATACCGAATATCTGGAGGTATCATTTTTATTAGGGCTATATGAAAACGTGGACCTGCATACTCGATTTTTTGACATATCCTGCTGTACCTATTACGAAAATAAAATACGAAATTAAAAATAATTCCGGTAAAAAATATCGCTAAAATCATCAGAATTTCGAATATGGGGAGGTACCGTTATATGGGGGCTATATAAAAACGTGGACCTACATGGCCCACTTAGAAATCAACCTACTGTCAACATACACATGTGTGCAAATTTTGCCTTCTATCACAATTCGTTCTAACAACAGACGGAAAGACAGACACATAGGCAGACGGACATCGCTAAATGGGCTTAAATTTTTTCGCAGTGGCCGAAAAATTGCTCGTGAGCTGAAATATGGCTGAAATTCCAAAAAGTGCAAGAAAAGAGCTAAAGAGTTGCTTCGCTGGGTCGAATGTAGTGAACTTCCGAATTTGGTTTTCTCCGCTCCGATGAAAAAACATCCATCCATCGTTGTCCAGCAGTTTATAAACAAACAAAATGATCGTGTTTACCTGCCAAAGAGGTCAGCTGGAACTGTGCACCTTCAGTTGGCCACCAGAACCCAAGCGCCGGCCATGGTGATGGTGTGGGCCGCCATAACAGCCGACCGTGGCATCAGAATAAATACCGAATATTATCGCGAAGAAATTCTGGAGGGTCTATTAAAGCCTTGGGCACACAAACATTTGGCCGCAGACATTGGAAATTTCAACGGGACTCAGCCCCCGCGCCACCCAACAATGGTTACTAAATGAGGTTCCTCGCTTCATTTCCAGCGAACAATGGCCACCAAAATCTCCGGATACCAATCCGTTGGACTATTGTGTCTGGAGTATTTTTTGAAAGTAAGGTTGGCACTAAAAATACCATAGCGTCGATCACCTCAAGCAAGTGCTTCGCCGGGAATGGGCCAAAATACAGCAGAGCAACATTCGGGCAGCGTGTGACAGTTTAATTGACCGTTTGAAGGCCATAATTCGTGCCAAAGGTGACCAGTTCGAACAAATCAAACTTATTCTAAAATTTGATCCTATTTCCGACATTTTTTGCTTTCTTTCAATAAAATTTAAAAAAAAATGTAAAAATTATGGCGTTTGACTTTGTTGGGTCTGTTACAAACGGAATGACAAAGTTAACATACCCTCCATAGTGTGGTGAAGGTATAAAAAATAACCAATTCTGTAAAAATTATGTGTTTTTATTATTTCTTCACCCTTTTCATAACATCATTGGACCTTTCTTACAATATCTCCCACTGTGCCATAATGGAGTGAAAGAACAGGTTATGAAATTTGGGTGGAGTTTTATTTTGCATTTCTGGGGGATTTGGAATTTGGAAGCAGGTTTTCCCCAAAACGATCAAGTTTTTAATTTTTTCAATTTTTTAACATCACTTGATTTGAGTTTCAATTTCACCCACTGTGCCATAGCATCATTACCCATTGGACTTTGCTTTTTTTTATCGTCCCATTGACCATATACAGATTTTATGACGCTGCCAGCCATGCCGTTGCATTGCATTCGAAGTTGATGATATTTTCCACAGCTCCAGCGAGACGCACACACACACGCCTACCTCTGGCTCCCTCTTCTCCCTCCCTCTCCAACTCTCTCTCCCTCCACGTAATGAATGAATAACCTAACCAAACGAACGATGAATGAACGGATGACTAATCGTTTGGTAATGAATTTTATTTGGTTTTGGATACCAAATAGAACAGCAACACAATGACGACAATGCCAACAACGACAACAACAACAACCACGAACAAATTGTTGCATTTTTTATATGATTCTAAGTTTTTCTATTCGTTTTCCCCATTTCCAAATAGAGAAAAATTCAGAGAGGAGCTAAAATATTTATTAGACAAATGACTAAGTTTAGTATTTGAAATTCCTAAATAGAATTCCCATAAATTATCCGTAATGGAGTGCCAAAGAAGAAATGTTATCGTAAATGTTGGGGAAAATTTATGATGGTCCTTTTAATCACTGCTAAGAAGACAGAGCGCAGGAAGATTATGGGATCGGGAGGGAATTTTTATTACGCCTGAAGATTCTGTGAGTCATTTGAAAGGAGAGTAACTTGAAACTTTTGTATGCAGGTCCACGTCTTCGCATAGCCCCCATATAACGGTACCTCCAGATATTCGGTATTTTCATGATTTTAGCGACATTATTCACTAGAATGTTTCAAATTTCATATTTGAAGTTAGTAATGGGTACTACAGCCTATGACAAAAAATGTCCTAAGCAGTCCTCATATAACGGTTTTCTTAAAGTGGTAGTTTCCGGATTTTTTTTTTCAAATTTTTAAGTTAAGTTTTTTTAATTTTTTAAAAGTTCGGCCCGACCGAGCTTAGCTGCATTTTTACTTGTTACTACTCAAAATGCATGCAGCACCTTCTCTCAACAACAGACACCAACAGTGAAATCTATATCATGTTTCAGCATTCCTGCTCCATCCTATACCCAATACTAAATTTAGTACCCTCTGTACTTTTCGTACAATTATAGTACAAATTTCCAAAAACAATTTCCATATCTCAAGCTCAAATACCAACAGTGATCATAATATCAAATTTCAGGATTTCTACTCTGCAATATCCCTCGTTACGACATTAAGTACCATTTATTAAAATTATAGTACGCATATCCAAAAAGCAGCACCTTCTCTCAGCCACAGACACCAACAGTGAAATCCATATTAAATTTCAGGATTCCTGTTCCAACCCTACATCCAATACCAAATTTAGTACTATTTAGCACTTATCGTACAATTATAGTACAAATTTCCCAAACCCACCCCATATCTCAATTTAAAATATCAGAAAATGAAATTTCAGGATTTTCAGTCTGTAATATCCTCTATTGCGAGATTAAGTACCGTTTAGTAAAATTATAGTTCACATATCCAAAAGCAGCACCTTCTCTCATCCACAGACATCAACTGTGAAATCTTCATAAAATTTCAGGATTCCTGCTCCATCCTTTACCCAATACCAAATTTAGTAACTATCTTACAATTATAGTACACATTTCGAAATCCATCTCCATACCTCAACCATAGACACCAACAATGGCATCTTTATCAAATTTCGGAATTTCAGCCCTTCTTCACCTAATACAAAATTTAGTACTATTTAGTACTTTTCGTGGGTTTGGAAATATGTACTATAATATTTCCAAAACCACCTCCATATCTCAATCAACAGAAAGCTTAATATTAAATTTCGGGATTCCAGCCCTGTCGCTTCACCCAATATGAAAATGTAGTACCATTTAGTACTTTTCGTACAAAGATAGTGCACATTCCCAAAACATATCTTAACCACAGACATCTACCTCTATATTAAATATGATTCCGGCCTTATTCCTTAACCCGGTACCCAATTTAGTACCATTAAATACTTTTCGTACAATTAAAGTACATATTTCCTAAATCTTATAGAAGATCTTAGGTCTTATAGAAGATTTCAGGTCTTCCAGAAACCTTCAGATCATATAGGAGACCTCAAGTTCATTAGTAGGCCTCAGATCGTATAGAAGACCTTTTAGGTCCTCAGGATTTTAAAGAAACCCCAGATCGGGATTTCCTATCGGGACAACCATGTATTAACATCGAATATCACCAGATCTTCGTGTAGAGGACTATTTTTCGAACACCTCATTCTCTGTATAGAAGACCACCAAAGACTTCGTATAGAAGACTATAGGTCTTTTCATCGACCTCAACTCGTATTGACTGTAGATGTTATAGAAGATCTTAGGTATGAAGCTTTACACAAACCCTCAGGTACCTGGTCCCATTGTCCTTTAGAAGGCCTGTGATCTTATAGGAGACCTTTAAGGTTCTCAGGTTTTTAAGGTGAACCCAGATCGTGACTTCATATCGAGACAATCATGTCTTCATCATTGAAGACCATCACCATGTCTTCATGCAGAGAACTGCTTTTCGAGCACCTCATGCTGAGGTGAAGTCCAATTGAAGGCCTCAGAAGGTATAATGCCTTATAAAAACTTCAGACCGTAATGGAAACTGTAATTGCTTTAGAAGTCCTTAAGTATGAAGTCTTATAGAAACCCACAAGCACCTTGTACTATTGAAGATGTCAGATCTTGGAAAAACAGAATCGCATAGAAATAATAAGGGTTCTGGCATTACAGAATACACATAGGACATATAGCAGTTCCCAGGTCGCATTGTTTTCTTCATAATGAAAGTCACTATCTATCCCTTCAACCAATACCCAATTTAGTACCATTTGGTACTTTTCTCGCAACTATAGTACACATTTCCGAAATCACCTTAAAATCTCAACCTCCGATACCAACAGTAATCTAAATATCAAATTTCAGAATTGCATGCCTATCCGTTCACCCAATACCAAATATAGTACCCTACAGTATTTTTCGTACAATTATGGTGCACATTTCCGAAACCACCCCCATCCATCCAGGCTACACATGGACAGCGATCCTAATATCACATTTCTGATTTCAAGCAACTGTTCAGCCAATGCCAAATTGTTCGGCCAACAGGGACCCCAATGCAAAATTTCAAATTTCCACCTTTATCCGTTCACCCCAAACTAAACCATTTAGTACAGTTCGCACACTTAGTACACATTTGTAAAACCTCCTTCATTTATCAAACTTATGTTCCAACCTTAATTCTCATAGCAAATTTCAAGTTTTTAGTTCAATTCCTTCACATAATACCAAATGGTACCATTTTAGAAGTTTTTTACCATTTTAGAACTTTTCGTAACCTTAAAGTTCGAATTTCTAAAAACAGCTTGTACTACATCAGCTACTCTCATTCGAAATTTCTAGCTCATTCCGTTAGACCAAAATAAAGTATTAAATTTTTAGTACATTTTAGTACTTTTCGGAACCTTTTTGGTACGCATTTTCAAAACCGGAGTCTTGTCACAAGCCTACGCACCAAGAATGACTCTCAGGTAAATTTTCAAGATTCTAGCTTCAGCCATTTCGTCTGGCCATTGAGTTCGACTCTTTAACGCAATTTTAGCAAAGAATGCTGCATACTTTTAGGCGTGTTGGCATACAAACACTCACCATAAGTTTTTCCTCCATTATTACTTACCACAATTTTCGTTGCCAACCCATAATACATTGCTATTTTAATTGTTGTTATTGGTTTTGTTATTATTGTTAGTTTGCTTTTGTTTGTTTTTTTTTTTTTTTGTTTTTCTCAAACAGTTCACAAAAATATCAGCTTACTTTAATGGCCATTGAAAAGTTATAATTTCAATGCAATTAACCTTCAATTAACACTGGTGTTGCAACAACAACAACTCAACACCACCAGCACTCCACAACAACAATGGTGGATGGTTACCTGGTCGGTCGATCGATCGTCATCATCATCGTCGTTCGGATGGATTACAATTTTCCAAAAACCGCAAAAATGAAAACTTTTAATTAAAACAAAAGTATTTTAACACCTTAATACATTTTATTGTTGTAGTGTAGATGTTTGTTGTTGTTGTTTTTGAATTGTGGATGCATCAGCTAACAACAACATTGGTGGCTAATGACTGACAGCATCGTTTTTCTGCACCATTGCTACTGTTTCGTTTTCATTTGAACTGCTGCTGTTGCTGCTAGTGTTGCTGCCTACCTACCTACCACCACACTAGTGGCCTTTAATTAAAGTGTTAGTTGTTGTTGATTTTGTTTGTAAACAACAATAAATTATTGATTTGCTAGCTGCAATATTATGAAGGTAGCTACATATTTGTCAGACACAAACATTTTTAAATTTTTGTTATAAAAACACAAATTTTTAGGAAGAACATTTTTGAATAGAAAAAAAATAATTTTAAGTTGCTTTATTTAGCTTGAATTCTCCATGAAATACTGGATTTTTTTTGGAAGCCTAAATTAAAAAATACGTTACAAGATGAGATGCTATAAAAATATTAATTTTGAATAAAAAAAAATATGTACTCAGCCTTATGACGGCAGATGTATGGTAATGTCATTTGATATGACCATAGAGTGTCTCATTTAAATATCAGTTTCAGACCACTTGTTTCTTTGAACGATATCTGTGTCAGGACATTTGGAGTCGACCTAGCCATGAATATCAGTCTGATGGAGTATCTGATTTGGTCCAATCTCTTAGATAGAGTTTCTGATTTGGTCCAATCTAAGGACATGCAAATATATTTGTCAAACTTACAGGGTGATATGAAAAAACTGCAACAAAGTCAAATTTTTTATTTTTTTTTAAATTTTATTGAATGAAAGCAAAAAATGTCGGAAGCAACACCAAATTTTAGAAAAAATTTAGATTTCTTCGAATTGGTCACCTTTGGCACGAATTATGGCCTTCAAACGGCCAATGAAACCGTCACACGCTGTCCGAATGTTGCTCGGCGGAATTTTGGCCTATTCCAGGCGAAGGGCTTGCTTGAGGTGATCGACATTTTGGTATTTTTATAGTGCCAACCTTGCTTTTCAAAATATTCCAGACACAATAGTCAAACGGATTGGTATCCATTGTGCGCTTGGTAACCATTGTGTGCTGGAAATGAAGCGAGGAATCTCATTTTTTAACCATTCTTGGGTGACGCGTGCTGAGAGCGATGGTACTGAGTCCTGTTTGAATGTCTGCGGCCAAAATATTTGCGTGCCCAAGGCTTTAATACACCCTCCAAAATATTTTCGCGATAATATTCGGCATTTATTCTGATACCACGGTCGATTAATACGAGTGGAGAACAACAATCGGCTGTTATGGCGGCCAACACCATCACCATGGTCGGCGCTTGAGTTCTGGTGGCCAACCGAAGGTACAAATTTTCAGCTGACCTCTTTGGCAAGTTAACACGATCATTTTATTTGTTTACAAACTGCTGGACAACGAATGTTTTCTCATCGGAGAAAACCAAAAAAAAAAAAAAAACAAATTCGGCAGTTCACCACTTTCGGCCAATCGAAGTAACTCTTTATCTCTTTTGAATCTATTTTCTTTCTGTTGCAGTATACGTTCTGCACTTTTTGGAATTTCACTGGCTCTACCCCGAGCTCGTTTTTCAACATTTGCCGAATGGAATATTACGATATGTTCAGCTCACGAGCCATTTTTCGGCCACTGCAACGCGGGTTTCGATCAAGTCGCGTCTTTTCTTTTGTCGATGTTGCTGTTTTCTTCTGCACATCCCTGACGTCGGTCTACGCTAAAGATTTATTCACATTTAAATGCTGGAGTGCTCTAACGGTAGCCACTTGTGGTTTTCCATCCAAATATAAAGAAATCACACTATCACGCTTCAATTCCATCACGAATAACTTTTTTTCGGGAAAATTCTTACCAAAATGCTTTGGTACGCTTGTGAACAATATAATGAGCTGTCACTGGAATAATTTTGACAGATGTCGAACGAGTTGTTTAGAAATGACAGCAGTCTGAAGTTGGTTGCAGTTTTCTCATCTCACCCTTTATATTAATTTTTGCAAAGCGTTCAAAAATTTTGGGGAGAACCCAAAAGTATGCTTCAAAATTTTTCAATAAAAATATAAAAAACACGTTTTTTGGAATTTACATTAACAGATAGTAAATTTTGCGAAACATCCTTCAAAGCTCTTTAATGTCAACAATTAAAAATAATTCTGAATTTTTTTTCCATTTTTCGCCGATTTAGTACTTTTAAGATCGCATGCTCGTTAAAGAAACCTACTCAAAAAGTCTTGACAAAACGTATTTATACAATTTTTTTTATTGAAGGCTTCAGGGCATTTCCTATTAGTTGAATAATTGTGGGAAGCGCCCTAGAGTATGCTCTAAAAGTGCTCAACACTACTATGAAGAAACCACTATACATATGACGTTGACATGATATGTTAAATATCCATTTGTGGCTGCATTCCTGTAAATATTGTTTTGTTTATAATTTCATTTCAACATCCTAAAAGTATGCAACACACATTGACATTTTCGGTTTTCACATTAAATTATTAATGAATTCAGAAAATATAGGAATATGTATACTATGCGTATATTTTAATATATTTATAAAATACTCCGAAGCATTTTCTTTTACCCCCAAAAATACTAAATAAAATATGAAAAAATTATTATAAAGTGATGTGTAAACTAGCATTTAGACCTAATCTACAAAAATCAGCTTGTCTTACTATTTTGTCGATATCATAAAGAAAAAGTAGGTTATATTAGTTATTTAATTTCAACATCCTAAGAGTATGCACCAAATATTGACATGTTTGGCATTTAAATCAACAACTTTTTTTTTTTCTTTTGAAAAGTCCTCCTTTAAATTCAACAATTAAAATTAAATCACAAAAGTGTGTTTCCATTTATTGCTGCCGTAATCTTCTTAAGGCCACATACTCGTAATCAAGGCCTACACAAAAAGTCATGGCAGAAAACAAAATCATCTCTTCAGCCATTTAAAAAAGATGATACCTAAATAATCCCCAAGAAGACATTGGCTGATGATGACAGCTAGTGGAGGGACAAGTAGGGGCATAATGAATTGATGCTCTCTAAAGGGATTTTATGGTACAATAATTGATTATGGCCTTTATAATCAAAACTTAAATGGTAAGACAACTGGGATTAAAGAGAGCAAGAATTGAATGTAAACCGCCTAAATTCATGCACAATAACACACACACGCAATATGTGAAGGTAGTCCTTCATTTGACCATGACATGGTGGCAGTAATTGATTTTGACATAATTTTGGATATTTCAAAAACAAACTGTTTTCGAGGCTCTCATCCAAAGAGGGGAAAATTTAAAGACCAAGAAAAAAATAAGGAAATATTGCAGCAGACCCGTTATCTTTGGGTGCTCAAAAATTGAGTCCACACGTGCGGGACTTCTTGAAAAGGCCAACATCAAGTTGTGTTGATGGAGGTGACCTGTGTTTTGACTTTCATAAACACTCAAATATAATGAAATGTCTGTCGCTTCACCCATGGTTTTATGCTTCATAAAAATATTCCCTCCCTCTCCAAATTATCAATGCTCCGCTGAACATTGTCGCCCTCATCATGTGAGACGATGTTGATCATTATGATTTTCCGACAGACCATATTAAAGAGAGGCAAAAAACAAAAAAAAAAAAAAAAAAACAGAAACCCCCACCTTGGGGTGAAAGTGATGCAAATTGCCATGTGATGCACATTAAACATTCCTGGTCGTCCACCACCGTTCCTCAAATGGCCATAAACAACTAAATGGCAAATATTGGCGGCTCGGCTGGCTGGCTATTGGTCTGCGTGAGCATCATCATCGCCATCGTCGTCTCGCATTTAGGCCTTTGCGTAAATCAGGCAGGCAGGCAAAAAAGCCAACATTAAAGTTCATATCACTTGGTTTTGAGTTTAGCGTTTCAAGTTTTACTTTTTAAGTGTGCTGGCGGGCAGCAAAAAGTAGAGAAATGAAAAAATGTAACACCAAAGCCAAGAGTAGGACATTCACATTATGGTGACCAAAATAACTCAGCGTTAATATTAAAGTGGAGGATATAACTTTCCTTAGGAGTGGAGGGTTGGGATTTTTTTTTAAATGAAAAACCAGTATCTTGTTGTGGGAGTGTAATTTCGTTTAACCTTAGTTCCCTGATGGTTATGAAGATGAAATACATTTCAGAGAATTTGGAGCCGATTTGGCCATGCCAGTCTGTCTGACATCCTGACTGGATGATGACCACAATCATTTGAAAAAAATCCAATTTGATCTAAACCTCAGTACATAGTAATTTTTTATTAAGGAATTATCGATTCCAAAATGAGAAGGTTCATTCATTACTACAACCCTCCCACCACCCTCCTCCAAAAATAAAAGAAAAATTATATACATATTTTACAGAATAAAAATTCTCGAAGGTGACGATATTGTTCCGATTTTCTCCGGGCTTAACGCATTTAAGTATTTCTGCCAATATAAGTTTTGGTGTGGAAATGGTTTATGTCGATCCCCTTCAAAATGTTCCAAATCCAGTACCTTTTCTCAACCACAGATACCAACAGTGACATCCAAATCAAATTTCAGCATTTAAGCTCTATTCCTTCACCCAATACCAAATATAGTACAAATTCGTACTTTTCGTACAATTATAGTACACATTTTCAAAATCACCTCCATATCTCAAATACGAATAGCATCAGTAATCTACCTACCAATCCATCCAATCTGACCAATTTCAGGATTTCAGCTTTATTCCTTCACTCAATGCCGAATATAGTACCATACAGTACATTTCGTTTTAATATAGTACAAATTAGTACTTTTCGTACAATCATCGAACACATTTCGAAAACCACCTCTATATCTCAAACGCGAATAGCATCAGTAATCTAAGTAACGAATTTTAGTACCATGCAGTACTATTCGTACAAATATTGGTCGCATTTATAAATCACCGCCAAATCGTAACCACAGACACCATCACTGTTGGTGATTTCAGGTCTATTCCTTCACACAATACGAAATTTAGTTAAATTTAAAATACGCATCTCTAAACCCACCTCCAAATCTTATACTCAGGTACCAACCGTGCCCTTAACAATAAATTTTAGTATTTCAGCCACATTTAGTAACTTTTAGTACCTTTTGTACAATTATAATGAAAAAAACCACAGCGATCACATGATCAGCGACCCTTATACCAACTTTCAGATTTAAATTGTACCAAAATTAGTACTATTTAGCATTTTGTAGGACTTGTAGGACACATTTTCAAAACCACCTCTAGGTCCTCAAAACAAAATTGTCAAAATTCCAGCTTCATCCGTTCACCCTAAACAAAGCTGTTTCAAATTTAGAACCATTTAGTACAGTTCGCATACTTAGCACACATTTCCAAAACCACCTTCATATATTAAATATACTTTCAAACCTTGATTCTCATACCAAGTTTTTAGCTCTATCCGTTCACCTAATACCAAATGGTACCATTTTAGAAGTTTAGTACCATTTTAGAACTTTTCCTAATCTTATAGTTCGAATTTAAAAAAAAAACCCTTTGGTATATCTAACCTGCACTCCATCAGCGACTCTAATTCTAAGTTTTAGAATTCCACCACTATCGGTTCAAAAGGTCAATATTTTGGTGATGAATAACTTAAATAATCTGAAAGTACTGTTAAGTAGAGTCAATAATTCCGCTCATGTTAAGCTATCCTTCTGATACCTCCCCAAAGAAAACTCCATTATATTGAAAAAATTTCACATAATGTTCTTTTTTCAGATCAATGTACATTGTAGGGCTTACGAAAATCGTCAAATTAATTTTTTTACTCCATTGTTTTTTCCTTTCCTTTCAATGCAGCTCCCGGCAAAAAAATCCCTTTTTCAATTAGTGTTTTGTTTTATTCTTCTGTGTGCTTTTGACATTTATCAGTGGACCAAAGGAAACAAACAAATTCTTACTTCTTTTGGGGTATTATTACTCCAAAAGTTTTTAGTTTGAAAACTTATGTTTTATTCATGATTAAATCATACTTTTTGTAAGATTATGTTTTTAGGCTTTTGAAACTTTAGGCAGTATTTTGACTTATGCCGAGTTCTTGGAAATCCTTCATATTATTTTGGCATTTAATAAAAGGTTGTTGATGGCGGTTATTTGAGGTTTTTTGGGTTTTTTTCTTCTTGTGTAGGCTTGGATGCAGCAAATTATGAATGGAAAGAAGGAAACATACATTTTTAGGAATGATGTTTTCATGTTTTGTTTGTTCCGGAAAAAATAGTATTTTGAGGATATTTTAAAAAGCTGTCAATTGTAGCATTGGAATCACTTCAAAAATCATTTTTGGAATATTTTAATTAACACAAGATCTGATGTGAAGATGAGCACCCGACACCTTTCAGACTCGGCACATCCCAATTTATCTTCCAATCAAAGGTCTGGTATGAAAAATGGTAAATATCGGTACCTGCCCCACAATGTGGTCAAAATGTTGATAAACCGAAATGGTCGTAAAATGCAAAATATTACTATTGCATTGAAGAACTGAGGTATGTAGGTTGTTTTGGAAATTCGTACTTATGTGTACTAAATGGTATTAAATTTGGTATATTTCAAATTTTGGATGAACCGGTAGTTGGAATCCAGAAATTTGAAAATAAGATTAATATTGAATTGTGTGATGAACATTTACAGGCTGAGATAAAAAAAAAACTGCAACAAAGGCAAACGCTATAATTTTTATATATATTTTTTTTTAATTTTATTGAATGATAGCAAAAACTGTCGGAAATAGCATCAAATTTTAGAATAAGTTTAGATTTGTTCGAATTGGTCACCTTTGGCATGAATTATGGCCTTCAAACGGCCAAAGAAACCGTCACACACTGCTCGAATGTTGCTCTGCGGTATTTTGGTCCATTCCCGGCGAAGCGCTTGCTTTAGGTGATCGACTCTTTGGTATTTTTTAGTGCCAAACCTTGCATTTCAAAATACTCCAGACACAATAGTCCAAAGGAATGGTATCAGGAGATTTTGGTGGCCATTGTGCGCTGGAAATGAAGCGAGGAACCTCATTTTGTAAACATTCTTGAGTAGCGCGTGCTGAATGCAATGGTGCTGAGTCCTGTTGGAATGTCCAAGGTTTGCGGCCAAATTTTTGCGTGTCCAAGACCTTAGAACATCCTCCAGAATATTTTCGCGATAATATTCGGCATTTATTCTGATGCTACGGTCGATTAAAACGAGCGGAGAGCGACCATCGTCTGTTATGGCGGCCGACACCATCACCATGGCCGGCGCTTGATTGGCCACTGATGGCCAACCGAAGGTGCACATTTTCAGCTGACCTCTTTGGAAAGTAAACACGATAAGTTTGTTTGTTTACAAACTGCTGGACAACAAATGTTTTCTCATCGGAGCAGAGAAAACCAAGCGAAGAAACTCTAGCTCTTTACAGTCTATTTTCTTTCTGCTGTGGTGTAAGTTCTTGCAATTTTTCGAATTTCAATGTTTTTACCCCGAGCTCATTTTTCAATATTTGCCGAATGGAATATTGCGATATGTTCAGCTCACAAGCCATTTTTCGGCCACTGCGACGCGGGTTTCGATCAAGTCGCAAATAATTTTTTTCTGGAAAATTCTCACCAAAATGCTTTCGTACGCTGGAATTATTTTAACAGCTGTCGGACGAGTGGCTTACAAATGTTGGATTGTCTAAGGACTGCGGCCAAAATGTTTGCGTGTCCAAGGCTTTAATACACCCTCCAGAATATTTTCGCGAAAATATTGGGCATTTATTCTGATGCCACGGTAAGTTCTTGCGCTTTTTGGAATTTCAATGGCTTTACCCCCAGCTCATTTTTCAATATTTGCCGAATGGAATATTGCGATATATTCAGCTGACGAGCCATTTTTCGGCCTTTACTTTTCGAATCATTTTCCTTGATGTCGGGCTACGCTACCAGTATCACGGTAACCGGTAACGAGCGATGGTACGAGACACAAAAGATTTATTTACATTTAAATGCTGGAGTGCTCTAACGATAGCCACTTGTGGGGTTTCCAGCCAAATATAAAGAAATCACACTTGAATGCCATCACTGTAAAAATCTCACCAAAATGCTTTTGTACGCTTGTAAATAATATAATGAGCTGCCACTGGAATCATTTTAACAGCTGTCGGACGAGTGGCTTAGAAATGACTGCAGTCTGAAGTTGGATGCAGATTCCTAAAACAGATCCCCCAAAAATATTCTCAAAAAATTTCATTTTATGGTTATTTTTTATTTGTTCATATTTTTTGCTAATCATTTTAACATTTCAAACACGTCTGCTGTTTGGCAAGTATGAAATATCACTCAGAAGCAGCAGAAGCAACACCAGTTGTATCCTTTTTTGGTTCAACAACACACAATTTAATTTGTTTATGCAAAAGACCTGCATTTATATTTCAATGAATACAAAAGCTGGTAAATAAATGGCATTATGAATATTTCAAACAATGTCCGAAGCTATTAACAAAATAATAACAAATGACCAAAAATATAAATAAAAAAAATGTAAATTTTTCAAACGAAAAAAATATAAACAGAAGCCGATGTCGAAGAAAGAAATACTAATGCCGAACAGCAACAGAAACAAACAACCAACCAAAAAGAGCAATGCTAATTGCCAAAAAAAAAGACAAAAACCAAAAGCAGATAAGGCGGTATCTTTTTCTATTGTTACGAATGGTAGGAGAGAAAAAAGGGGAGAAGTAACGCAACAAAATTGCAAATTATATTTAACTTAATCTCCAAAAAAACATTTGAATACAAACGCGGCGACAAATTGAATATTCCACAGTTGAATAACAAAATACAAAATTCGTTTTGTTCTGTTGTCTTTTCAAGTTGGTGGGGCTAAGTATTTGACTTGAAATGTGTAATTATATTTGTTATAATCTTCTAAAAATCCGAGGCAGCGTAATAAAGTAATTATCACAAGACCACGACAAACAAAAAAAGGTGTCAAAATTTTTAATATCATAATTATTATAATCTGTAGGTGTGAAGATAATTTTATGAGAATATTTTGGAGGTAGACTTAGTTTACATTTGGCAAATAAAATTTCAAAAGACTTGGGACAGATACAAAAGGCTTAAAGGAAAATAAAATAATTATCTATAGCCCAAGATTGCTTGTAATTGCAGCACCTTTTCTCCATAACCCCATTGTGAGAACACATTTTTTTTTTTTTTTTTTTTTTTGATAAATTGGTGTCATACCGAAAGATGCTCCAATTTCAGGCACTTTTCAGCTATAGATGAACATTTAATTTTCCTCAGAGCCTTGTATCTCTCAAGCTGCATTTATAATTATGCCAAATAAGGTAAAATGAAATTCTAATTTTTTTTACGAAATATATAGAAAATATTTTAATTTTTTTTCATTATAAAATTTTGAAAAATGCTATATTTTACAATTTTCAAATAAAAGCCAAAATTATTTTTGTAATTACTATTTAAGTCAGGACAACCAAAATTACCACATCCTCCAATTAATTGTGGGAGTCACAGCAATAAATTCCCAAAATGGTATGGAATTTATTTACGATTCAAAATGTGAAAAAAATTAAAATTTTCAAGGTAATGTGGAATGACCAATTCAATTCCAAAAAAATAAAAAAAAAAATAACAAATAAAAAACAACTAAAAAATTAATGAAAAAAAAAGTAAAAAAATATTAGTCGGTTTTGTCGACAGCGGTATAACCTCAGCCAAGATTCGATTATTTAAATATATTTTGACTTCTGTTATGATTATACAAATTGTCGACCCTCTATGGAGTAGGTTACAAAGAAATGGAAATCAACATTGACCATTTCGTGTCGGACCTGGATACATAGGATATAAATATTGCGATGTACCCGGTTTGGACTATATTGGCTACTTTCTTTATGAATGTTAAAATTTACCTAAGGTATCCGATATAGTCGACCGAAATATTCCATTTTCATGCTTCATCTAATACATATAAATATTTTGGTATTGGCAAAATTACTAGAAAATCGAACATTTATATCTAATTTATGGAAAAATCATAAATTCCATATTCATCCCAAGTTTCTGGTTGAGAGAAATATTTAGATATAGCAAATTGTAAAGAATCGCCGTTAGTGGGCATATTATTAGACTACCAATTCTGAATGGGATCGGATGTTAATTTCGCTTTTTATGAGCTGCATGGATGTTCAAAATTTTTATACTCCCACCTTCGAAAGAAGGGTATATTAACTTTGTCATTCCGTTTGCAGCATCCCTAAATAACAGGTCATAATGGGTTTTAGCTCGTGTGGCGAAACTTTGTATGTATAGGTCCACGTTTTGGTATAGCCCCATATAGTGGTACCCCCCGATATTCGGTATTTTAATGACTTTTGTCACATTTTCCCATTTTTTAGTCTAAAAATGGTTTTTGTGGGTCATAGTGGGTTCCAACGTTTCCTTTACCCAACGGTGGAGGGTATTAAAAGTCCGGCCCGAGGAGGTAAGAGTGGACCGATATATCCCATCTTCACAGCAGATCTTGTGTTAGTAAAAATAATAGGATGTATGAAATATGAAGAGAACCGGATGCTCATTTCAGATTTTATGAGTTTTTGTTTTGGTTATTCAAAACTTTGACCCTTTGTGGGGGAGGTACCGGAAGGAATTTTCCAATCTCTACAATTTTTATAATATATCTTCTGTTGTTAGAAATTTTAAGATGTGCCAAGTCTAAATGGAATTGGTTGACAATTTCGCGTTTTATGAGCTTAAGGAAAATTCAAAATTTTGACCTTTTGTAAAGGAAGGTACCAGAAGGAGTGGACCGATATATCCCATCTTCACAGCTGATCTTGTGTTAGTAGAAATATCTTATTTCGGATTTTATGATCGGTTTGGTTATTCAAAACTTTGACCCTTTGTGGGGGAAGTACCAGAAGGAATGGGCCGATCTTTACCATTTTTATAACAGATCTTGTATTGATAGAAATATTGAGATGTGCCGAGGTTGAATAGAATCGGA
This sequence comes from Musca domestica, assembly GCF_030504385.1. Classification (NCBI taxonomy): domain Eukaryota; kingdom Metazoa; phylum Arthropoda; class Insecta; order Diptera; family Muscidae; genus Musca; species Musca domestica. The sequence goes on along the minus strand of NW_026712238.1, from coordinate 8,147,497 downwards.
TGTTAATTTCGCGCTTTATGAGCTTCATGGATATTCAAAATTTTGACCCTTTGTTGGAGTTGACTTGAGCCCGACATATTCCCTTTTCACACCAGACCTTGGGTTAATAAAAATATTGTGATGTATGTAATTTGAAAAACCCCGAATGCTTATTTCAGATTTTATGATCGTTTTGGTTATTCGAAACTTCGACCCTTTGGTTATTCAAAACTTTGACCCTTTGTGGGTGAGGTACCAGAAGGAGCGGACCGATATATCCCCTCTTCGCACCAGACCTTGGATTAGTAAAACTATTTTGATGTGTTTAATTTGAAGACAATCGGATTCTTACATCACATTTTATAAGAGTTATAATTATTCAAAATGTTGACCCTTTGTGGGAGAGGTACTTGATGGAGTGGCAGTAAATTATTTTCTTTGAAAATTTTGACATTTTGTGTGGGGGGTACCAGAAGGAGCGGACCGATATTGTCCATCGCCGAACTCAATCTAAGTTTTACAATAATATTACGATGTACCAAGTTTGGATCAAATCGGATACGCCCTTCGAGAGTTATCGTGCGCTCCAGGCAGATGGACAGACGGACGGACGGAAATCGCTAGATCAACTTCGAATGTCCTGAGACGGATTTGATCCAAAGAGATTTGGAATGTAATTTTTATGAAAACTATTGCACCTAGATATATGGTTTATTCAGAGATTTACAGTGACATTTTGTGTAGAATATATCTTGTCTCGACATCTTCCGTCTTAGAAAAAATTTTAACACGAAAAAAGTCCAAGGAAAAATTGATCACAAAATATGGAACATTGATGAAAATATGTTATTTATTTTCATTTTTTTTAATTATTTATTTATTCATTATTATTTTTTTATTTTTTTATTTTTTTTTTTTTTTTTTTTTGATATATATTATATTGAAATCTGATATTTGAGGTCATTCTTCAAAATTATGCTTTGCTGGAGAATTTTGCACAAACTCACACTTTTCTTTTCTTTATATATGTATATGAATTCCTCGTTTAGGTGAGATCTAGACTTATGACGTCTTCTAGGATTTATAGTAGAATTTTATGACAAATAATTCTGTACAATATTTTGACATTATACAACTCCGTTTAAGGGGAGTTTTTAATCATATTTTCGAAAGTTTATAATACCCCCTTTTCGACTTGCTTTAGGATTAACATTTTCGCCCAAAATAATCCCCTTGTTTTTTATCCGTAATATTGCCAAATACACTATAAAGATTCCGAGGAATTTTATTCTGAAATTTTCCAAAAGTGTGGAACAGAGGGGAACCGATGCAAACTTTCAAAACGCCGATACACGTGTCTTCCTTTTTTAGCCTTGCTTGCAAAATCTGCTGGATTCTTCTCATAATTGTTGAAATAAATTGAAATTTGTCGCACGGTGTAATAATAGTAACAAAAATTAAAATAAAATTAAATAATTTTATTTAAAAAAATTAATTACAAAAATTATAAAATTTATTTTTAATGACAAAAAGTAATTTTAATTTTTTATCTTCTCTCTGTCTAATCATTCTAACAAAATCTTTGTTTTTTATCTCTCTTTCCAGGTACTTACTTCGGTTCTTATTTCCTTGACTAGCAATTAAATCAATTTCTTGACGTAAGTAACGAGATTTACCTCCAAAGCTAATATTATTTCAAAAATTAACTCCAATATGGCCTCCCCCCAATTTAGTGGCATTTGTGTTGCAAAACACCGCCGCCTCATACAGAATTTCCATTCATTCCTTATTTATTTAAAATAATTTAAGAACTCCCTCAAAAAAAAAAAAAAAAAAAAAAAAAACAAAATATTTTAACAACACAAACCTTGAGGTGTCATTGATCAGATTACATGAAATTTTAACAAAACTTACCAATCAAGCAAAACAAAAAAACTCAAAATAAAAATCTCGAAAAAAATAAATTTTATTATCAATTTCGGGCAATAAATCCCCTCGTTTTAATACAACTCGAAAAACTTAATAAATCACCACAAAAATTCTTTAGATAAATAAAATAAAATACAAAAAAAATGTGTAAAATAAACTCAACAATAGGTGGAAAAGGAAGCAAAGACAGGCAAATGGACGGACAGACATACAGACAGACATATATCGACAACGTCAACAAAAATGAAATCAAAAGTAATAAACTGTGCCGCTTAATTTGAGCTGCTGCTATGGTGGGTCATACAAAAAAGCAAAAAAAAAAAAAAAAAAAAAATGCGGACTTGAAATCTTGTCATGAAAACAAAACTACTGATACAATCTTGAGACATACATACATACATACATATCTACATATGTCGCCTTATCCATTGAAATGAACATATTTTCTTGATTTAACTCTGGCAGCCCCCAGAGGTAACAACGACACCATAACCACCGCCACCACCACAAACAACAACAATAATTAAATAGAAACAATTGGGGAGTGTTCGAAACGGCTAGAACAATTTTTCGTAGCATTACAACAACAACAAAAAGAAACAATACAATTTAGACCAGAACACATATAGAATGTCTTGGGTTGTAGAACAAGAACCAGATTATACCATTGCAACATAACTCAGTCACTACATTGTCAGTCCGAGTTTGAACTTTTCGTTGGCTCCCTTTCAAACTCACTCTCTGTTGTTTGCCACCTCTCAGACAACAGCAACAACAACAACAATTATGTTGTACTATAACCTTGATTCCAGGGATTAAGTATCAATCATACATGTCCAACAGCACGCCACCGCAATCAAATCGACATGTCTCTCTCTCTCTTTCTTACTTGCCATACCGCTCTGAATCTTGTAAGCTTCCAGCCGTTGTAAGGCCGGCCAAGAAGTTTAAACAGAACTTTAAAATTCTTGAGAATGATATTAACGAAACTTAAAAACTACACCGGAAAATATGGTGAGGAGGTCAGTGTCTTATCAACTTGGAATGATTTTCATTCCAATCCTACTTCTAACAAGTTAAATAGTATCAGTCGGATTTGAGTTATGATTATTCTAACTGTTGACCCTTTTATGGTGGAGTTTTCGAAGCAGTTGGCCAATATTGACCAATTCGTAACTGACCTAAGACTCATATAAATACCAAAAGAAATGGGCCGATCCCTCCCATCATTATAACATATCTTGTGTTGATGGAAATATTGAAATGTTCCAAGTCTGAATGAAATCGGATGTTAATTTCGCGTTTTATGAGCTTCATGGATATTAAAATTTTTGACCCTTTGTGGGGAGGTACTAGAAGGAGTAGACCGAATTTCACAGCACTTGTGCCAGAAGGAGTGATCTGATCTCTTCCAACTTTATAACATATCTTACGTTTATGGAAATATTGAGATGTGCCACGCCTGAATGGAATCGGATGTTCATTTCGGGTTTTATGAGCTTCATGAATATTCAAAATTTTGACCCTTTGTGGGGTTAGGTACCAGAAAGAGTGGGCCGATTTTTCCCAATTTCACAGCACACCTTGTGTTAGTAGAAATAATGGGATGTGTGAAATATGAAGAGAAGCGGATACTTATTTCGGATTTTATGATCGTTTTGCTTATTAAAAACGTTGATCCTTTGTGGGGGAGGTACCAAAAGGAATGGTCCGATCTCTACCATCTTTATAACAGACCTTGGGTTGATAAAAATATTGAGATTTGCCAATCTGAATGGAATCGGATATTGATTTCGCGTTTTATGAGCTTCATAGATATTCAAAATGTTGACCATTTGTGGGGGTAGGTACCAGAAGGAATGGACCGATTTATCCCATCTTCATAGCAGATCTTGTGTTAATGGAAATAATGGGATTTGTGAAGTATGAAGAGAATCGGATACTTATTTCGGATTTTATGATAATTTTGCTTATTCACAACTTTGATCCTTTGTGGAGCAGGTACCAGAAGGAATGGTCCGATATCTACCATCTTCATAAAATATCTTGCTTTGATAGAAATATTGAGATGTACAAAGTCTGAATGGAATTGGATGTTAATTTTGCGTTTTATCAACTTCATAGATATTCAAAATGTTGAATCCTTGTGGGGGAGGTACCAGAAGAAGTGGTCCCCTATATTACATATTCACATCACACGCTGGGTTAAGAAAAATATTGTGATGTGTGTTATTTGAAGACAATCGGACACTTACATCACATTTTATAAAATTTAAAATTATTCCGAATTTTGTCCCTTTGTGGGGGAGGTACTTGATGGAGTAGACCGGCCATTTTCTCAACTGAACTGATGCAAATATTAAAATTTGAAAAGTTGGAGCAAAATCCCTTCTATTACATTTATTCCGAATTTTGCCCCTTTGTGGAGGAGGTACTTGATGGACCTGATGCAAATATTAAAATTTGCAAAGTTGAAGCAAAATCGGATTATCCTTTCTCTTTCTATTCAGTAAAATATTTTTTGTGGGGAAGGTACCTAAAGCATCGATATTGCCCATGTCCGAACTCGATCTATATTGGATAATAATATTCCGATGTACCAAGTTTGGATCAACTCGGATACTTGCTGCAAGAGTTATCGTGCGCACCAGGCATCCAGACAGACAGACAGACGAACGGATATCGCTTGATCGACTTCAAATGCCCTGAAACGGTTTTGGTCCAAAGAGACCTAGGGTCTAAAGCCATTATTTCGATGAGGCACGTTTTGGCCTTATCAAATGATATATACCCTCTCTAGCCATATGGCTGAGGGTATAGTTAACGCTGAGACTTCATAGTTTAAAGTTCTGCTTCTGTAGGGGGGAGGCAGAGAGGTTTCTCTGAAAAAAAAATGAAAGAAATAAAATTTCCAGAATTTTGAAATTTTGTGCGAGGGTCACTCTTGCTCCGAAGGGATCAGATAGGGTTCGGGTTTTGGAAATTCCAACTAAAACAGTAGAAAATGTATAAAAAGGTACTAAATGTGGTACCCTTTGTATTTGAGGAAGCAGTAGAACTAGAGATTTGAAATTTGGAATAACAATCACTGATAGAGTGCGTGAAGGATATACCAAAGGATTTTTGGAACTGCACACTATAAGTGTACGAAATGTATTAAAATGCTACTACATTCGGTACCATTTCGTATCATGTGAACGATAAGAGTTAAAAACTTAAAGTTTGGCATGGGAATCCAGGTTGGGTCGTCATAAGGAGGTAGTTTTGAAAGTGTGTACTCACGTATACGAAAAGTACAAAACTGTACTGAATTTAGTACTATTGGAGTTTTGAAGGAAGGATGGAGCTGAAATCCTGAAATTTGAAATTAACATCGGCCTGTTATGTGTAGGATTGGAATATGGACGAAATTTTCGAAATTTGTACCTTTGTGCATGAAAAGTACTAAGTGGTACTAAATTTGGTGCAGTTTCGAAATTTCAGTGAATCGATAGCACTAGAACTCTGAAATTTTGGAAAAGTACTATTGCATTCTAGGACTGAGGAATATAGGAAGTTTTGGAAATTCGTACTTATGTGTACTAAATGGTACTAAATTTTTGGTAAAAATTAAATTTTGGGAGAACCAATAGAGTTGGTATCCTGAAATTTAGAAATAAGATAACTATTACATATTAGGATTGAGGTTTGAGGGTAGTTTCGAAAACTTATGTACTCATGTGTACTAAATAGTACAAATGTAAAATAGTAAAATTTGGTACCATTTAAATTTTGGGTGAAATGGTTGGAGTTGGAATCCTGAAATTTGAAAATAAGATTTCTTTTGGACTGTATGATGTTATGAAAATGTGTATTTAAGTGTACTAAATGGTACTAAATTTGGTATAATTTTTGATTTGGATGAACCAATGGATCTGGTATCCTGAAAATTGGAAATACGATTAAGGTGGAGTGATAGAGCTGAAATTCCAAAATTTTGAATCAAGATTATAGATGGAGTGTAGAATTGGTTTATTTTCCAAAATTTTGAATCAAGATTACTGTTGGAGTGTAGAATTGGGTTATGTAGGAAATTTTGCAAATTCGTACTTGTGTGTACTATATGATACTAAATTTGGTCCATTTTGTTTTTTTTTTTATTTATTTTTTTTTTTTTTTTTTTGGCTAACCGATGAGGATGGAGTTCTGTGTTTTAAAATATGGATTACTGTGGGAGTGTAGTATTAAGTTTTGAAAATTTGTACTTCAGTTCACATCATTTAGATCCTCCTGCAGATTTTTTTTTTCCAAAATCCGCGAAATAATTAATAGAATTAAATTTATTGATATTTTTTTATTTTATTTTATTGTTTCTATTTTTTTTTTTTTCTTTTGTATTCCTTTAATTTAACCCAATTTTCCCTTAAAAAACCCCAACTCCGACTCCCTTCATTCCTTTTTGCAACTCCAATAAATTTCAATATTCAATAACGTATTCCAATAAATATGACACACAACATGATATTGACAAACAACATGACAGACAGAGAGAGCGAAAAAAAACAAGCCAGAACCTATGGGGATTTTAATGAGATTTATTTGTCTCTATGGGCCTGTCTAGCTATCTATCATTCAAACCCAAACGAGAAATAGAAAAAAAACATGACTGTTGCCAGTCAGTCAGCCTATCTCCTCCACCCAAACACGATGACGACAACGACCAAGTGGTGTCATATCAGCCCTAATGACATACTTACTTATTTTATGCAAAGCTGCTACTGCAACGCCATCACCTACTTCATGCCAAAAAAAAAAAAAATATATTTTTTGCACCGGGATCGGGAGTTATTTAAAAAAAGTATAAAAAACCTGAATACCAGAATGAGGATTTTTTTTTTTTTTTTTTTTTCAATTTCCAAACCCTCCATCTATCTCTGTATCCAGTCAGCCAGCCTTCCAGCCAAAGAACAAAGGTGTAAAATGTAGATGTGTAAAATGTAGACAATGTTGGTTTTAGTTACTTCCTGGTGGGTGGGCGTCTAAATAGACATACTCGTACATATGTAAATACGTACATATATCCCTCCCATAGCTGCAAACGGCTCTACATTTCTCATATCAAGAATGCAAAACGCATTTGTGTTTCTTTGAATGCGAAATGCATAACCCATTTTTCCTAATCCCATTCTTTCAAGTCTATGAGTGACACTTCGAGTCATGCCATGCCAACAACAACAGCAACCGGCAACATGATGGAGGGTCTTTTCCTTTTTTTCTGCGTCTTTTTTTCAAATGTGAATATCTTTTTTTGTTCCTCCTTTAGCTCTTTGTGGCAAATTTGTTTGCCACTGCATTTTTTTATTTGTCTAGAATCTAGCAAAAAGAGAGAACCCATTTCTCCCATCCTCTAGCCCCCTTTTATGCATTTCTCGTTATATATATGCATGTATGTATGATATGTGACAGTTGGCGTGTAAAAAAGCGCCATAGAAAATAATGAATATCTTGGCAGGGAGCGTCAAGGAAATACCTGCTGTGACTTGTGTTCTTTCAATTTGTAGGTTCTTTGCAATGAATTCCATTAAAAAAACGGGGGATTACTTGGAAAACTGCTCTGCAGTTATGACAGGAATTTAACCAAGTTCAACATAAGAATCATCATCAGAGCCGTCATTAGTGCAGCTAAAGGGAAAAGGAATCAAGTCAAGAGGTTAACAGGATTTTGGAATTTTTGTTGGATGCCGTTTAAAAACGAGGGGGTGAAGACCTTCGTGTGAAATGAAGACAAATGAAATTTGAAGGAGGTTCGGAGAATTAAAGAGATTGAGGAAATATTTTGACTAATAATTTCGTTTTGAAGATTCTTGATATTTTCCCAGAACTATAAAAGGCTCAATGAACAAAAATTCTCAATATTCAAACATACTAAAGGTATATCCTTAAGAAGTTAAAAAGGATCAGTCAGTTTTGCCGACAGATGTATACTCCCTATGTCAGTATATTCTAAAATATGATTTGACTTAAATTATGATTATTTAGATATAGGAGATAGCGATGAAGTGGACCAATATTATCCACTTCTCCTCTAAACTAACTCTGATATATACTACAACGTGCCCGATTTGGACTATATTGGATAATTCCTTTACTTTATATGATTTTTTTTTTTTGAAAATTTGAAGTATGCGTGAAGTACCACATATATTGAACCAAAGAATAAAAAAATTATATAATGATAAAAATATTTGGATGTGCAAAATTTTAAGAAAATCAATTTTTTTGGAATAGTTATTAATCATAGGAGGAAGGAGGAAGCTGATAAGGAGCGAGCCGATAAATTCCATTTTGACATCAGATCTTTGATTGAGAAAATATTTAATTATACCAAGTTTGAAAGAATCGCCCACTTTTTTCGCAAGTTATGAGAAATAAAAGTTTTGCAAATTATGAAATTTTGTGTGAGAGGTACCTGCATTGGTAGACTAATATCTATCATTTTCACACCAAAACTTGCGTTAGTAAAAATATCGGGATATGTGAAATTTGAAGCGAATCTGATGCATATTTCGCAGTTTATCAGATATATAATTATTCAATTTTTTAAGCCGTTGTAGCGGAGGTACCAGAAGTAGCGGTCCAGTATTTACCATCTTCACACCAGATCTTGTGCTAATGAAAATATTGGAATATAAGAAATTTGAAGAGAATCGATCGCTTATTTCATATTGTATTAGAGTCATAATTATTCAAAATCTTGACCCTTTGTGGGGGAGGTACCAGAAGGAGTGGACCGATATATCCCATCTTCACAGCAGATCTTGTGCTAGTAGAAATAATGGGATGTGTGAAATATGAAGAAAATTCGGATTTTATGATCGTTTTCATTATTCAAAACTTTGGCCCTTTGCACGGGAGGTACCGGAAGGAATGATCCGATCTCTACCATTTTTATAACAGATCTTGTGTTGATGGAAGTATTGAGATGTGTCAAGTCTGAATGGAATCGAATGTTAATTGCGCGGTCTATGGGCTTCATTTATATTCAAAATGTTGACCGTTTGTGGGGAAGGCAGATGGACAGATATTGTCCATTTTCGCATCTAACCTAGTACTGATTCATATATAAGGATTTGCAAAGTTGGAACAAAATCGGATTATGCTTTCTCTTTTTGTGCAGTGAATTATTTTCTTTGAAAATGTTGACATTTTGTGGGGGAGGTACCAGAAGGAGTGAACCTATATTCCCCATCTCCGAGCTCGATCTATGTTTGATAATAATATTTCGATGTAACAAGTTTCAACCAAATCGAATACTCCCTTCGAGAGTTATCGGGCGCACCTGACGGACGGGCGGACATTGCTAGATCGACTCCAATGTCCTGAAACAGATTTGGCCCAAAGAGACCTAGGGTCGAAAACCGTTATTTCAACGCGGCACATTACGGCCGTATCACATGATATATACCCTCTCTAGCCATATGGCTGATGGTATAATGAGTCCAATGGTCCTTTAAAAAATATAATTTTTTTTTTTTCAAATTATAAGTCCGATGATCTCGAAAAAGTCATTACAAAATTAACAATTGTAGATCTGTGGATTCTATTGCGGATTACAAAATATCTCAAAAAGTCCAAGATTTTGGGCCTTTTAAAAATTTCTTTAAAACCCACGACTAAGGATTCAATAATCCTTGAAAAATTTATTTTAAAAGCCCCAATTAAAAGACCGATTTCACATGGAAAAATTCAAGATTAAAAAATATATATATGTTTTTAATTGTGTGTCCGATGATCTCGAAAAAGTCTTTACAAAACACTCCGATACTTATAACACTCCGATATTTTGGGTCTGATGGTATTTGAAAAATATTTTAAAAATCTCCCATAATAAGTCTCCTTATTGAGTCTCATGGTTTTTAAAGTTTTCAAAAGCAAATATTTTTACTCAGATTGTCTTAATATAGTCTTTAAACCCCCTTTATAAATCCTCGATTATTACTATGGTTCTTAAAAATGATCTTTAACCAATCCATAATTACGACCCCGATTTTTCTTGAAAAAAATCTTTACTGAAACACCTTTTGCGTTGATCTATGATTATGGGTCCGTTGGACCGTGGAACGCTTTGCTCAAAATTTTCCCACCTTAAATGAACTCTCTGTTCACTCTCTCTCAGATAACTTCCCCCACACAATGGATAAATATCAAATATTTCTAATTTAATATTTCAAAATATTAAACATCTGTTCTCAGCAGCGAACCGATCTATCTCCATTTTTTCATTGTTTTTTATAACATCTACTTCATATAGTAGCCTTAAATTCTAAAACATATACATTTCCTTGAAATTCTAATTAGCTCTCCACCTGACAACCTTCGGACCCACTAAATCACATACAACTCATTGGCTATAAAAAAATCTTATTACTTAACAAAATTACCTCCAATTTATAATTAGAATTTAAACAAATTTTTCCAATACCACCACCACCATTTCCAAAAAAAAAAAATTCCCATTCCACTCAATACGAATTTCCTTGTCTAGTTAGCCAAATTTGGTTAATTGAAATATGTTAACATCATTCAAATTGAACATTCGAAAATTGGTAACGCCTCCACCCACACCACAAAAACCAAAAAAAAACAACAACAGCAACAACAACCACATTTTACAAGTTTTACAAATGACATCTGAAAGCCGCAGAAACACCTAAAATCAAATGGCTCGTAAAACTAATTAAAAACAAATACTTCTCACAATAATTTCGAAAAATGAAAAAAAAAATTGAAAACGAAAACTTGTAAAACAAATACGATTCGCAAATTACTATGATTAAAAGCGAACAACAACAACAACTACAACAATTGTAATGCCAAAAGCAACAACAATCATATAAACAACCTCACTACTCACATTTTACTAGGCCAACATTCGGTTATTGACATTCAAAATCTCATTAAATTATTTTTTATTGAAATGGAAAAAAACTACTGCAACAGCAACAACAAAAACAACTAAATGTTGTAAAATAAATAAATGAAATTTATTTGTTGATTTTTTTTTTTGGTTGTGTGTTTATTTGTGATGGGAGACAGTTCTCTGAGATACCAGCAGACATTCTCAGAGGAATGAATCTCAAATCCCAAAGAAGATTTTTTAAAGAGCTTTTTTGATCTTCTAAAGAACGAGGACTTGGTGGAGGTCTTCTACAGATAGAGGACTAGGATAAGAGAGAAGACTCTGATAGGACCTACATGATATCTGATAAAGCCCTATAGTCTTACTAAGATCTTTTACAGATGGAAAATCTTTCAGAAATCTTTCATGAGGTCCTTCTGAAGCATTCTCAAAACCAACCAAAGGTCTTCTAACGATAGAGGAGCTTCTTGCGTTCTTCTATAGATATTAGACCTTCCTTGGGTCTCCTACATATGGGAGTCCGTTTGAGGTGTTCTACACCCTTCCGGGGACTTTTACAGATCGAAGATCTTTCTGGATCTCTTACAAATAGGACACATTCTTGAGGTCCGCCAGTGGTGGAAGACCTTCCTGATGTCTTTTACAGATAAGAGGCATCCCTGAGATTCTCCACATCCATGGTGTCTTCTATAGATGTTAAACCTTCCTATGGTCTGCCACATAGGAAAGACGTTTCGGGGGTCTTCAATAGATTTTAGAGCTCCCTGGGGTCTTCTACAGATAAAATATCCGTCTGAGGTCATCTACTGATAAAAGACTATACTGATGTTATCTAAAATCAAAAGTCCTTCGGGAGATACTGCAAGGCCTTCAACAGATTTTAGACCTTCATGGGGTATTCTACAAATAGAAAAGCCCTTCGTGAGACACTTTATAGATGGAACCACTTGCTGAGGTCTTCTAGAGATTGAATACCTTCTTGAAGTCAGATAGAGGACTGGGGGTCTGAGATATGATGTTTTCTTAAGATCTCCAACAGATATTTAGTCTTCTCCATAAGTCATTTTCCTGACCTTCCTGAGGTCAGGCGTCTTCTACAGATATTAGACATTCCTGGGGCCCAATAGAGGAAGAAGATCTGTCTGAGGTCTTCTACAGATAGGTTTTCTAGAGTGAGAGACGGTCTTTCTAAGTTCCTCAAAGAGGAAGCCATCCAGAGGCCTGTCACAGAAAGAAGTCCTTCGTGAAGTCTTATCCAAAAAAAAAGACGTCCTGTGGGCTTCTATAAATAAAAGTCCCTCCTGAGGTATGCCATAGAAAGAAGATCACTCTTCCACAAATTAGGTCTTTCAGGAGCTCTTCTACATAAAGAAGAAACTTCTGATGTCGTATTTAAAGAGAAGCCCTTTCAGAGCTCTTTTACAGAGATAAGACCTTACGAAGGTTGGCATTATTGTGTTCTTCCTGAGAACCTTTAAAGATAGAATGCCCTCCTGAGATTTCTAAGGTTAGAAAACCTTATGATCTCTTTGAGTCAGAAGACCTTCCTGGGAGGACTCTCCATAATTCTTTCACATATAGAAGACCCTCTGAGGACTCATATAAAAAATTCATTATGAGGTCTTCCACTGATTGAAGATCTACCAGGGGTACCTCCAACAAACAAACGGTCTTCGTAAGGCCTTCAGAAAGAAGACCATCGTAGAACTTCTATCGAAATAAGTCCTTCGTGAAGACTTATTTAGAAGGAAGGCGTGCCTGAGGGCTTTTGTAGGTTAAGGATCCACCTGGGATATTCCACAGAAAGAAAATTATCCTAAGGTCGTTTAAAAATTAAATACCTGCAGGAAGTCTTCTAGATAAAGAAGGCTTTCCTGAATACTTTTTTCTTCTTGGGGTCGTTTTTAGAAAGAAGTCCTTTCAGAGTTCTTATACAGAGAGAAGACCTTCCTAAGAATGTATAAAAATATTGAGTTTTTCATGAGAACCTTTACCCATAGAATACCCTCCTGAGATGTTTTACAGTTAGAAGATTTTTCCGAGTTCGGTATTTGAGGTAGAGCACCCTCATCCTGCGGGTTTCTACAGACATAAGGCCTTTTGGATCTTCTTTTTCCCTTGAGAGGAGCCTCCAAAGTTTTTTCAAAGTGAGAAGACCTTTGGAGGGTTCATGTAAAAATCCTATATTATACAGATATAAGGCCTTTTGAATCGCCTTTTTTGCCGTTAGAAGACCTCTTTAAGTCTCCTGAGTTGTCAACATGTAGAAGGATTCCTAGAGATCTTCTATGTGTAGAAAACTTTCTTTCTATAAATATAAGTCCTTCCAAAGACCTTTCACAAATAGGAAACCTTTCAGAGGTCTTTTTCCGATATAACCCTTCTTAAGGTCCTCTGCAGTTAGAAGTCCACCTCCTCCTTCCAACTTTAATATTTCTTCATGGTTTTCCATTTTTAAGCCTTAGTTTTTTATTAAAAATATTTTGCAAAATTTGATATTGAATTTCCCCACAAAATTGTTTGCTGGGCTATATTGCTAAGCATCAAGTTGCCAGTAGGCCAAGCCAAGCTATCATTGTATTTATTTATAGCATTGGGACTGCAAACAGAAGCGCCTCTAAATTTGCAACGTTTATTTATGTTTCTCAAACAACTTTAGCGTAGTTGTTGTTGATGTTATTTTTCTGTCACAAAGTAGCACCCCCGCAGTGATCGGATTCATTTGAAATAGAAGTCGAAAAAAAACAATGATTCTAAACACAACAAAATGCTTAATGACGAATTCAAACGAGCAGCGTAGCCACTGGTTTCCACTGAATGTCGAATCGGAACCAATGTCACTTCCTTATAAACAAATCGAAACGGATGACGATGGGAAGACTTTGGAGCGGTATCAGTAAATCAAGTTTTTTTTTCTCGCATTCGTAATTCATACAATTATGAGCGGTAGCTAAATGCTATTCATTTGTTTGTATTTTTGTTGTTTTTGCAAAAAAAAACTACATTTCAATTCGCAAGGTGTAAATTGCCCGCTGACACAGTTTACATTTATCTGCTGTTTTACATTGGCTCCCGCCATCCATTGCCTTATTTGTCTTGGTCTCTCATAAACTGCAACTGAAATTTCCTTCCTCACCTTCCTGATTTTGTTTTTGATTTTTACATCTCGATTGCCTGAAGTAAGAAATAGCGGGCGTGTAAATTATGGCTCAAGTCGGAAAGTCATTCCAGCCGGAAGGTCACAACGTTGCTTGTTTTTTTGTTATGGTTTCATTGATCTTTTAAGTGTTGCAGCCGCTGGAGGATTTCCACCGGGCCATCACCCCATAATAAGACGTTTAAATAAATTGCAATGAGCTGGAAGTTCAATCGACTGGCGGACTAAGCTGGTCGGCAAAGCTTATTCGGACTTAAGTTGTTGTTATTGTCATGAGGTCGGGGGAGGGAATATGACGAATTATGGCTATGATAATTGTTAGCAAGGTCGGTCAATGAGAATGTAAATATTCAATAACCGGATAGCAAAACAATATTCGATTCGCGTTTATTTTACATTGGTAGAACTTTAAGAGATCTTGTGGAAATGGTAGAACTCTCATCTTTTATAGATCTTCTAAAGACAGAAGTGGTTCAAGACGTCTTCAATAAATATAAAAAGCTATGGATCGCAATCGACCTCCAAAAAATTTTTTACAGACAACCTCAGTTCTAGGTCTCTAGAACAACATTGAAGGCATTCCAAGGTTATTTTGTAGATAAGAGATTTTCAAGAGATATTTTATAAAAAGAATGTTCCAAAATGTTTTTAATGAATAGAATTTCTTTGAAGGGTTCTTCAGAAGACCTTCTTTTTTCAAACGACATTCAAAAGATTTTCTATCCTAAAGGAAGACGTGTCTGAGATCTTTTATAGAAAAAGTATTCCACAGAAAGAAGATCATCCTAAGTTCCTCTAAAAATTGAATACTTGAAAAAGGCCTTCCTGGAAATTTTTTTCAGACAGACGGCCTTCTTATGGTCTTCTTTAAAAGGAAGTCCTTTCAGCGTTCTTATACACATAGAAGATCTTGCTAAGGACGTTGAAAAAAGTAGGCCTTATTGAGTTCATCTTGAGAACCTTTGATAATCTCTTTTCACAAACGACCTCCAAAAGCTTGTTTACTGACAGAACAGCTTCTAGAAGCCTTCAATGGCCTTTTAATAAGTCCAAAACCTCCAAAGAGTTTCATAAACAGGAGCAACTTTCCGAATATATTCTATAGTTAACGACCTCTAATAGATTCTTTATGACAGATGACCTCTAGTGAAAAAATACACTCTAGAGGTTTTATTTGCAGATTGCCTATAAAAATTTTACAGATAAAAATCCTTCTGCATTTTTTTCAATAGGTAGGGATAAAGACGTCCTTCCTTAAGTCTTATCCAGAAGGAAGAAATGCCTTAAGGTTTTTATAGATAAAGAACCCACCTGAGGTATTCCACAGAAAGACGCTTATCCTAAGTTCTTCTAAAGATTGAAGACCGACGAGAGGTCTTCTACATGAAGAAGACGCGTTTATTTTACATTGGTAGAACTTTAAGAGATCTTCTGGAAATGGAAGAGGTCTTAAGTAAATGGAAACCTTCTGTAGATTTTCTATGCACATCGGATGATTTCAAGAGGTCTTCTATACTTAAAAAATCTGTATAGCTAGAAGTCTTCCAAAATGTTTTCCACAATACTTCTAGCTGCAAGTATTCAATTTATTGACATCCTTTTAACCTTCCTATATTCGATTGAATTTTCTCCTATTTCACATTTTTGTTTTTTTTTTTCAAAAACTTTTCAATATCTAATATCGAAACTTTACCAAAACGTTTTTTTTCCTGTTTTTTGAAAATGTGCCAACATTCTCCTTCGTGTTATGATGGTCATAATTGAATTTGTATTACAACATCGTCATCGCTAGCTGGCACTTCCCTTTTGTTTGTGTTTCAACATTTCACCAAATTTGTGGTAAGCTTTTTTGTTTGTCCGTTTTCTCTTCTCCTTCTGCATTGTGGCCACAAAATGCAAATCAAAACATAACAAAGTTATTTTGAATTTATTGCCATACTGCAAAACAGCAAAGGAGTAACTTTGAAGGGTGGTGACATAAAGGAGGGTAATACAGTGGGAATATCATTTATAGTTGGCTGGAGAGGGTATATATGGCTAGAGAGAGAGGGTATACAGGGTGAGATGAAAAAACTGCAACTAACTTCAGACTTGATGTCATTTCTAAACCACTCGTCCGACAGATGTTGAAATTATTTCAGTGACAGCTCATTATATTGTTTATAAGCGTACAAAAGCATTTTGGTGAGAATTTTCCAGAAAAAAAGTCATTCGTCATGGAATTCAAGCGTGATAGTGTGATTTCTTTATATTTCGCTGGAAACCCCCAAGTGGCTATCGTTAGACCACTCCAGCATTTAAATGTGAATAAATCTTTAGTGTCTCGTACCATCGCTCGTTACCGTGATACTGGGAGCGTAGCCCGACGTCAAGGAAGTGGACGGAAGAAAACAGCAACATCAGCAGAAATGGTTCGAAAAGTAAAGAAGCCACTTGTTCGAAATCCGCGTCGCAGTGACCGAAAAATGACACGCGAGCTGAACATATCGCAATATTCCATTCGACAAATATTGAAAAATGAGCTCGGCGTAAAGCCATTGAAATTCCAAAAAGTGCAGAAACTTACACCGCAACAGAAAGAAAAAGAAAATAGACTCAAAAGAGCTTAAGAATTGCTTTGCTTGGCCGAAAGTGGTGAACTGCGGAATTTGATGTTCTCCCATGAGAAAACATTCGTTGTCCAGCAGTTGTAAACAAACAAAATGTTCATGTTTACATGCCAAAGAAGTCAGCTGAAAATGTGTACCTTCGGTTGGCCACAAGAACTCAAGCGCCGGCCATGCTGATGGTGTGGGCCGCCATAACAGCCGATAGTCGCTTTCCGCTCATATTAATCGACCGTGTCATCCGAATAAATGCCGAATATTATTGCGAAATTATTCTGGACGCAGACCTTGGACATTCCAACAGGACTAAGCACCATCGCACTCAGCACGCGCCACCCAAGAATGGTTACAAAATTAGGTTCCTCGCGTTGTTTCCAGCGCACAATGGCCACCAATGAACTATTGTGTCTGGAGTATTTTGTAAAGCAAGGTTAGCACTAAAAAACACCAAAGTGTCGATCACCTCAAGCAAGCGCTTCGCCGGGAATGGGCCAAAATACCGCGAGCAACATTCGGGCAGCGTGTGACGGTTTCAATGGCCGTTTGAAGGCCATAATTCGTGCCAAAGGTGACCAATTCGAACAAATGTAAACTTATTCTAAAATTAGATGCTATTTCAGACATTTTTTGCATTCATTCAATAAAATTTAAAAAAATAAAATAAAAAGTATGGCGTTAAACTTTGTTGCAGTTTTTTATCTCGCCCTGTATAGCATTTGATACGGCCAAAACGTGCCTCATCGAAATAACGGTTTTAGACCCTAGGTCTCTTTGGACCAAATCTGTTGCAGGACATTTGGAGTCGATCTAGCGATATCCGTCCGTCTGTCTGGTGCGCACGATAATCCCCGAATTGGGTATCCGATTTGGCCCAAACTTGGTACTTCGTTATATTATTGTCAAACTTAGATCGAGTTCGGAGATGGGCAATATCGGCCCACTCCTTCTTGTACCTCTCCAACAAAAGGCTGAAATTTTCAAAAAAAAATAATTTACCTCGTAAAAAGGGAAAAATTTTCATCCGATATTTTTCAAAAGATGCAAATTCTAGTACTTGCATCAGTGCAAATTCAGGTGCGAAAAATTTCAATATCAGTCCACTCCATCAAGTAGCTCCCCTACCTCGATTCCTCCTCTCTTTTTTGTTAACCCTTAATCTGGTATAAAGAAAAAGGTCAATATCAGTCCACTCCATCAAGTACCTCCCCCACCTCGATTCCTCCTCTCTTTTTTGTTAACACTTGATCTGGTATAAAGATGGGACATATCTATCTACTTCTTGTGATACTTTCCCCACAAAGAGGCTAAAGGGGAAAGGGTGTATGAGAAGAGCTAAAAGAGTGCTCTACCAGAGTAAAACCTGCTCGTTTTGAACAATTTTGCTCCTACTTTAAAAGTGAGTGAAACTCCCTCCAAAAAGATTTTTAGAGGTCTGATTTTGAATAACCGTACTGCTCATAAAATGCGAAATTTCGAAATTTCTCACATTCCAATATTGCTTTCAATATAATATGAGGTGTGAAGAGAATAAATATAGGTGCCTCACCCTTCTGTGGTACCTCCCCCTCAAAGGTCAAACTTAGTATATCTCAATATTTCCCTCAAACAGCGATCTGATGTTAATATCGCACTCCTTCTCGTTTATACCCCACAAAAGGTTACAATTCCGATTAAAAATTATTTGAATAAAATTAGAAATAAATATCCGAGTTTCGTTAATCTTACTCAATATTATTATAAGTATTAGGTGAAGTGAAATACTTAATTCCACTATAACTGGTGTTTTATCTCGACATTTTCCAAAAATTATCACTCATCTCATCTCAGTATCTCATATTAAGTGAAGGAAATATTCCATATATTCCAAATCTGGCACGTTGTAATATTTATATAAGACTTAGATCAGATACCAAATAGACAATATTGCCCCCACCCTTTCGGGACCACTCCCATAAACGGTCAACAGTTTTAAAATTATAAAGCAAGTAAAAACATATGAAAATAAGTTGACATTGGCTGAGGGTATACATTTGACTATTATTATCATTAAACAAAACTATTTTATTAATTTCCTCAAGCTATGATTTCATGGATTACCTACCCAAGGAATTCAAAATTTTCTTGCATTCTTCTTATTTGTATGATCGCATTATTTTGGTTACTATTCAATTTTAAGATCTTAAACTATAAAAAAAGTTCTGTGTTTTTCATCAAACAATTTTTGCTACCTATTTTTGTTTTCGACAACATTTCCCCATTTTGTAAAAAAAAATCCCACTGTGCCACCAACCACCCAAGAAAAAACATATGAAAAACTTGTCAAGAGAGGCAGAGAGAGGAGTCAAACGACAGCAGCATAATAATCCAAAATTATAATTTCATTATTTTCGTTTTATTTGTAAACAAATGTAACGTACAACGGACAACAACAACTACAACACTAACAACGACGACACGACATGTCGTAAAACAGAATGGTTTGTTGGCGGGCTTGTATTGTATGCATTAATGTTGCAGCAGCGGCAGCAACAATTGTTAAGAAAAAGATAATAAGAAGACTAGCCGACACATGAAGAAGCAACAACAACAGAGAAACCATTGTAATAATCATAATGCTGCAGATACCCATTAACATAATATACATTCATACATACATGTATGTATATCTGTGTGTGTGTGTGATGGTACATATGCTTTCATATAAAGATAAAGAAATCCTGTTTACTTCCGCTTTAAGTTTGCAAAACCATTATCTTCTTCTTTCTCCTCCTCCTTCTTCTTCTCAACTTTGTTTATGTTCTCAACTGTATGCCCTTTCATATCGTACACACATATGGATGGGGTACTGCGTTTATGGGGAGCAAAAAAAAATTGTCGATTGGAATCATTGTCAGAAAAATGGGAAGCTATGGAAAGCGAGTAATCCATTACAAGGTAATGTACCTTTGGTCCGTCTGTCTGGCTGGTGCGCACAATAACTCGAAGGGATTATCCGATTTGGTCCAAACTTGGGACATCGTAATATTATTATCGAACTTAGATCGAGTTCCGAGATGGGAAATATCGGTTCACTTCTTCTTGTATCTTCACCAAATTTCAAAAATATATAAATACAGGGTGAGATAAAAAAACTGCAACAAAGTCAAACGCCATAATTTTTACTTTTTTTTATCATTTTATTGAATGAAAGCAAACAATGTCGGAAATAGCATCAAATTTTAGAATAAGTTTAGATTTGTTCGAACTGTTTACCTTTGGCACGAATTAAGGCCTTCAAACGGCCAATGAATCCGTCACACGCGGCCCGAATGTTGCTCTGCGGTATTTTGGTCCATTCCCGGCGAAGCGCTCGCTTGAGGTGATCGACAATTTGGTATTTTTTAGTGCCAACCTTGCTTTCCAAAATACTCCAGACACAATAGTCCAACGGATTGGTATCCGGAGATTTTGGTGGCTATTGTGCGCAGGAAACGAAGCGAGGAACCTCATTTTGTAACAGTTCTTGGGTGGCGTGTGCTGAGTGCGATGGTGCTGATTCCTCTTGGAATGTCCAAGGTCTGCAGCCAGAATTTGTGTTTGTGTGCCCAAGGCTTTAATACACCCTCCAGAATATTTTCGCGATAATATTCGGTATTTATCTGATGCCACGGTCGATTAATACGAGCGGGGAGCGACCATCGGCTGTTATGGCGGCCATACCACACCATAACCATGGCCGGCGCTTGAGTTCTGGTGGCCAACCGAAGGTCCACATTTTCAGCTGACCTCTTTGGCAAGTAAACACGATCATTTGGTTTGTTTACAAACTGCTGGACAACGAATGTTTTCTCATCGGAGAGGAGAAACCCAAATTCGGCAGTTCACCACTTTCAGCCAAGCGAAGCAACTCTTTAGCTCTTTTGAGTCTATGTTCTTTCTTTTGCGCGGTATAAGTTCTGGCACTTTTTGGTATTTCAATGGCTTTACCCCCGAGAGCTCATTTTTCAATATTTTTCGAAGGGAATATTTCGATATGTTCAGCTCACGAGCCATACGAGCTGGACCTCTAAATATTAGTTTGGGAGCCATTCCATGAGAAAGCAATTTTTAGGGGGCTTTTAGAGATCAAGTTATTTATCTCTTCCAAAACGTTGTCATATGGCTTTTACCTGGCGGATGGCCTGGAACGAAAGACCCTATGTGTTTTATATGGTTGTGCTAACCTAATAATAAAAAGAGAGGGAGAGGAATTACTCTCCAGGAATATAAGTTATTTTTTTTTTTTTTTTTTTTTTTTGCAAAAGTAGTACTTTGTTTTCTTTAAAATCAGTTTTTAAGACATTGCAGCAACAATAACAACCGAGTTGAATGAACTCTGTCAAGAAGTTGAGAACTTGAGGAATAACAAAAACCAAAAAAATAAGAAATACCGAAAAGGGAAAAATAAAAACAACAACAACAACTAGTGATGTGCGGGCAGGCAAATGTATTTTGTTATTGTGATTTTAAGCCAGCATGCATAGTTAAACCTTTCCCTCTGTTCAATTGCAAAATGTTGCAGGGCTGGAAAGTGTTAAAAGTTCGTTTTAAAGAGGCAAGAGTTAAGGGATTATATCACATTTGAAGTTTTTGCATACATAGGGATGTTTTAGAGTATTTTCTAGTTTTAAATTATCTCAATTTTGAATACTTTTAATATTTTTTTAATCATGGAATTTTATTTAAATATACATCTCTGTTAGTCAATGCAAGGGGAATTTTTTAGATATTTTAAAAGATGATATTTTTCGATTATTGTCTTTTGTTACCTTTTTTTTAATTTGAGATCTATGTCAGCTTTAGAATTCTCTATAGACATTTTAATATTCCATCCCTGGATCATTTTCCCCATACCAAACGGAAAATCGCTACAATAAATGGTATTGCTTGTGAATTTAGGGGAAAACGTTTCCTCTTTCCCAATATTGTTTATATTTTCTTCTTGTATCCTTGGAGTACATGCAACTTCCTTTGCACTCACAAATTTTCTCAAAGGATCAAATGGATGTATGAAGATTTTTAAAACAGTCTTTTCTCTACAACTCATATAGAGCTCTTGAGACATGAAAAGATTCCGCGTTCTTTTTTTCCTTCCTCCAACAGGTTTGCTTTTCATCTTTGTCTCAACATTCTGGAAAATACTTTCAGGATATGTTTGGCCAGAAGTATATGTAAAAAAATGTTTCATTTCATGTTATGTTTTGTAATTAACAAAAGAAAGGCTGTAGTAGTTTCCTGGATATTCTGTATGGAAAGGGGAAAAGAAAGAACAGGATGAACGTTTTTAAAGGACATTTCTTTTATTTATTTATAAAATTGTTTGTTGTTCGATCGGCAAACTACAAATACTGATATTGAAAATATTTATCATAATTTTGGTATTTTAGTGGTTAAAAAAAAATCTGCAAATTGAATGAGTCAGTGAAAAAATTCATAACTATTTGCCGGAAAAAAGTCAATAGTTTTTTGATTTTTTTTTCTTAAACAACGCAGGATTTTTTTTTTTTTTTTTTTTTTTTTTTTTTTTTTTTTTTGAAAAAGCTGCAATATACCCAGACGGAAATCTGAGCTGAAAAAAATCATGATTCTTGAACTGAACTTTTTTGACAAATTCCTTTAAAGATACGCTATTGAAAGTCCTTCAAAGAGGAATTTATTTCTTACGGTCACCTGCAATATACAGGGTGAGATGAAAAATTGCAACCAACTTCAGACCTCTGTTATTTCTAAGCCACTTGTCCGACAGCTGTTAAAATTATTCCACTAACAGCTCATTGTATTGTTTACAAGCGTACAAAAGCATTTTGGTGAGAATTTTCCAGAAAAAAAGCTATTCGTGATGGAATCCAAGCGTGATAGTGTGATCTCTTTATATTTGGCTGAAAAACCACAAGTGGCTGTCGTTAGAGCACTCCAGCATTTAAATGTGAATAAATCTTTTGTGTCTCATACCATCGCTCGTTACCGTGATACTGGTAGCGTAGCCTGACGTTAAGGAAGTGGACGGAAGAAAAACAGCAACATCAGCAGAAGTGTTGCGAAAAGTAAAGAAGCGTCTTGATCGAAACCCGCATCGCAGTGGCCGAAAATGGCTCGTCAGCTGAACATATCGCAATATTCCATTCGCCAAATATTGAAAAATGAGCTCGGGGTAAACCCATTGAAATTCCAAAATGTGCAAGAACTTACAATAGAACAGGAACAGAAAGAAAATAGACTCAAAAGAGCTAAAGAGTTGCTTCGCATGGTCAAAAGTGCTGAACTGCCCATTTTGGTTTCCTCCGCTCCGATGAGAAAACATTCATTGTCCAGCTGTTTGTAAACAAACAAAAATGATCGTGTTTACTTGCCAAAGAGGTCAGCTGAAAATGTGCACCTTCGATTGGCCACCAGTACTCAAGCGCCAGCCATGGTTATGGTGTGGACCGCCATAACAGCCGATTGGCGCTCTCCGCTCGTATTAATCGACCGTGGCATCAGAATAAATGCCGAATATTATCGTGAAAATATTCTGGAGGGTGTATTAAAGCCTTGGCACGCAAACATTTTTGGCCGGAGACCTTTCCAACGGGACTCAGCACCACCGCAATCAGCACGCGCCACCCAAGAATGGTTACAAAATGGGGTTCCTCGCTTCATTTCCAGCGCACAATGGCCACCAAAATTTCCGGATACCAATCCGTTGGAGTATTGTGTTTCGAGTATTTTAGCAATGCAAGGTTGGCACTAAAAAATACCAAAGTGTCGATTACCTCAGCAAGCGCTTCGCCGGGAATGAGCCAAAATACCGCAGAACAACATTCGGGCAGCATGTGACGGTTTCATTGGCCGTTTGAAGGCCACAATTCGGGGCAAAGGTGACAGCTGTTTAAATTATCCCAGTGACGGTTGGCCACCAGAACTCAAGCGCCGATGGTCGCTCTCTGGAGGGTGTAATAAAGCCTTGGGCATGCAAACTTTTTGGCCGCAGAACTTGGAATTTAATACAGGACTCAGCATCATCGTTGGACTATTGTGTCCGGAGTATTTTGGAAAGCAAGGTTGGCCAAAATACCGCAGAACAACATTCGGGCAGCGTGTGACGGTTTCATTGGCCGTTTGAAGGCCATAATTCGTGCCAAAGGTGACGAATTCGAACAACTCTAAACTTATTCTAAAATTTGATGCTATTTCTGACATCTCTTGCTTTCATTCAATAAAATTAAAAAAATGTAAAGATAATGGTGTTTGACTTTGTTGCAGATTTTTTTTTATCTCACCCTGTATAACTAGAAAATTTTATTTGTCTCTTTTTTACACAAATCTCTTTTAGAGATTTTCTATACTAAAAAAATTTTGGATATCTATTTAAAATATTAAAACACTTTTTTTATTTTTTTTTCAAAAAAAAATAACATTTTCTATACTAAATTTTCTATACTAAAAAAAATTTTGGATATCTGTTTAAAATATTAAAACACTTTTTTTATTTTTTTTTCCAAAAAAATAACATTTTTATTAATTTTATGCATTTCTTTCTTCTCTTTATAGGTAATTTTAAAAACCAACCTCTTTTTAAATATTTTATGACACGTGAGTAAAATATATTAAACTCTTAAATACTCTGCGGCCTGGTAATCAATCTATGCCTCTTCCTTTTGGAGGCTGCTGTTGACGACCCCTTCTTTTATTTTCATAAGTAAAAGAAGAAAAAAAACAACATTTAACCCCATTTTTAATTTTTAATTGCTTATTTGTTTAAAAACAAAAGCACTTAACATTCTTGAGAAACAAAAAAGTTGCGGACTTGCACGTGTGCCTGCCAAAGTGTTCTTAAAAAAAAACACGAGCCTCAACACAACCATAATATCTACTTAATACCAAAAATCCCTATTTATGTGCATCGGCCTTACTCCTCGTCCTCCTCGTGTTTATTCCTCTCAAAAAAACCATTTGTTGATTTGAAATCTGGAAATTCCTTGCAAATCAAAGAGTAAGCCATGCAAGCACTAGGGCAAAGAAGCATAAAGCATGACCAGCCAATGTGGGCTTTAGGGCCAGCCAGCCAGGCTGTGGCGTCGGCATTGACGTGACGCTACCACATCCACCCAAGCCGGCAAAGTTTAATGTAATTTGCCTTTGACGCGTCTCGTCTGGTCCCATCACTTATTTATTTATGCAGTGCGTGTCAGACCTACAGACAGAACAAAATCGCATTTTGGAAATTCATCAAAAATTCATTGAACTTGTCTCTTTGAGGGTCTCCGTAGCATTGTTGTGTTGTTCCAAACACAAACAAAAAACCCGATTACATTCTCAAAGCCTTCTTATTAAAATCACAGAACGGCATAATGTAAGGGGTCTTTTGGGCACTTGAGTGCGGTGGCGTGTAGTTTTTGTTGTAGCCAATGATGGTAATTTGTAATTCATTGTCAATTTTTCGGGCGGTTCGTTGGCAACTTGTAACCAATTTTGTTTTGTTTTTTTGAATTATTTCTTTTGTCTAATGAACTTCTTAGGCTGGTGCCAATGAACCCCATGCTGACAGTATGTGGTGGTCGGTAGCTAGCTACCTCCAAAAAAACGCTAATCAAGCATTTTTGTTATTGTTGTTGTCTTTTGTAATTTGTAAGCCGCTACATGTTTGAATACCCCCACCGCTTTCACATTAAGGTAGGCTTGCCTCTTAATTTTTTTTTTTGTTTCTGTAATTATTTTTGTTGTTGTTATTATTTTTGTTCCTATTGATTTTCAACCGGAAGAGGAAATGTCTGTCTGCCGGTGTGTGTGCATGTATGTGTGTGTGTGATTTTATTTTTCGGCTGGAACTCATTTATTACACAAAACTAAGCGCACAGCCATCCATCCATCCAGCCAGCCTGCCTACCTACCTCCATCATCGACATCATCAATGATTGGAATTTTTAATGAATTCTAAAATTTATTGGCTACAATGTGGCGACAACATTGGAATAACATGAGGTTTTTCTTCTATGGCTTTCAATGCGGTGAGTGTTCGGAAATTGTAGGGAATAAGATTTGTCCAAAATGAGTCATGAAATGGTGTTTATGTTTGAGAAGAAAAATAATAAAATAAAATTCTAATAAGATCTAATTAGAAAAAATTTGACCCACAGGTCAGATAGGCCTCCAGGCCCTCTATGTACAGAAGTCAGAAAGATCTGTTTATAAATAGAAAAACATCCTAGGTATGGGAGTCCCACAGATTTTCTGTGCTTAGAATTAGACCCAAAGGACTTCTGCGTTTGAAAGAAAGTCTAAAGGTCTTCCTCGCATTGAGGAAGACCCAACGGTCTCCACGAGTAGAAGAAGAAAGGTCTTCTACGAGTAGAAGAAAATCCAAATGTCTTCCAGGTATAGAAGACCCACAGATCTTCTTCGTATAGAAGAAGAAGAAGAAGACCCACAGGTCTTCTTCGTATAGAAGAAAAAGAAGACCCACAGGTCTTCTTCGTACAGAAGAAGAAGAAGACCCACAGGTCTTCTTCGTATAGAAGATGACCCACAGGTCTTCTTCGTATAGAAGAAGACAGACAGGTCTTCTTCGAATAGAAGAAGACAGACAGGTCGTCTTCGTATAGAAGAAGACAGACAGGTCTTCTTCGTAAGAAGAAGACAGACAGGTCTTCTTCGTATAGAAGAATACAGACAGGTATTCTTCGTATAGAAGAAGACAGACAGGTCGTCTTCGTATAGAAGAAGACAGACAGGTCGTCTTAGTATAGAAGAAGACAGACAGGTCGTCTTCGTATAGAAGAAGACAGATAGGTCGTCTTCGTATAGAAGAAGACAGACAGGTCGTCTTCGTATAGAAGAAGACAGACAGGTCTTCTTCGTATAGAAGAAGACAGACAGGTCGTCTTCGTATAGAAGAAGACAGACAGGTCGTCTTCGTATAGAAGAAGACAGACAGGTCGTCTTCGTATAGAAGAAGACAGACAGGTCGTCTTCGTATAGAAGAAGACAGACAGGTCTTCTTCGTATAGAAGATGACCCACAGGAGGCCCAACGGTCTTCTTCGTATAGGAGAAGGCCCACCGGTCTTCTTCGCCTAGGAGAAGGCCCACCGGTCTTCTCGGCCTAGGAGAAGGCCCACCGGTTTTCTCCGCCTAGGAGCAGCCTAACGGTCTGCTCCGCCTAGGAGAAGGCCCAACGGTCTGCTCCGCCTAAGAGAAGGCCCAAGGGTCTGCTCCGCCTAGGAGAAGGCCCAACGGTCTTCCCCATATAGAAAAAGACCCAGATGTCTATGTAAACCCCAGAAACCAACAGTGACTTCAATAGCAAATTTCAGGATTTCAGATCTGTCCCTTCATCCGATAATCATCCTCTATATCTAAACCGCAGATGCCAACAGTGTCATCCATATCATATTTCAGGTAACAGTGACCTTTCAGGATTCCAGCTCTTTAATTTCCTTCATTACGAAATTTGCTACCATTTAGTACAATTATAGTACACATTTCGTAAACCATTTTCATATCTTATTACCCATTTGTATAACAGTTCCATATCGCAATCCTAGACACCAGTTTCAAACCCAACTCCCTATTTGAATCAGAAAAACGAACAGTGACATATCGAATTTCAGGATTCCAACCCTATCCCTTCACCCAATACCATTCAGTACATTTCGTACAATTATTGTACCCATTTTAGAAACCACCTCCATACGACCAGGATACACATAAATAGCAATTCTAATACCAATTTTTAGATTTCAAGCTCTATCTGTGCACCCAATAAAAAATCGTACCATATATAGTACAATTTAGTACTTTGGTGGATCTATGCCGCCTTCCATCAGTGACCTCATACATAGGAAATCTGAATCCTTCTGTTAGTCCAATACGACGTATTAAATTTTAAGTACGTTATGGTACCTTTCTTACACTTTTTAATGCGAATTTCTACAAACCCAGCCCTATCACAGGCCTACGCACCAAGACTGACACTGGTGCAACATTTCAAGAGTTTCATCCATTTTGTCAGGGCGTTGATTCTCAGTCATTCCCCCTAACGAAATGGCTAAAACTCTTGAAATTTTTTCCTCATCCACTGCACTGACTGTTCAATTCGCATTTTATGTTCCGCAATCATATTTCGTAATCTCCATCAACATTTATTAATTAACCCATTGCTGGTTATGCTTGCCTCTCTTGTTGCACTTTCAAAATCGTTGCCATCAATCAATTTCCTCACAAAACTGTAATTTGGTTGTGATTAATCGATTATTTTTAGCCTCAGTTTTCTCAGCATCGTGAGATGCTGATCAAAATAATCGCACACATTCGTTTTTTATTGGTTTCAAACCAAAACGGGGTCTAACTTTGATTAATCACAGCTCAGTGTTTAATTAACCTTAACATGGCCCAGTAATAATAATAATGGTCAGGCATATGCACCTCAATCACAGGTGGGTCTAGCTAAGAGGGGAAAATATTTAAATTTTGGAAATATTTATTTTAATAAAATTTAATTAATTTTAAAAATTGCTTGCACATTTAACTCTGTTGAGTAAAGTTGCAAAAAAGACTCTAATGCTATATGACTATGGCGTGTTAGATTTCTATTTCATGGCATTTGAGTCAATATTTTTCAGGAAAATAATATATTTTAACATTATTTTTATATTTTTTAATATTAATTTTGTCTTATTTGATTTTATATTTTATTTTCTGAACCAATTATCTGGAGCCTACTGTATTGATTTTATAAGAAAAATAAACAAAAGTTCAAAAAATAAATATTTTGATTGCCCAATTCTACTCATAGACTCTTTGGTTTTTGAATTAACTTTTTAACACTCAAACACACACACATATATATATTACGATGGCTACGTTTTCCTCAATCTCAAACCCCTTCGAAGATATGTATGTATGTATTTGTGTGTTTGAATATTTTTTTGATTGCCAAATTAAATTCGCACCCAATTATAAACATAAAAATGCTAATAAATCACGAACATTATTTCTGTTCTGTATTCGATTTTTTTGCTAATTCTTTTTATTTAGTGCTGAATTTTATTATTATTGCCAATATTATTGGCCAGTTGATTTGCCATCTGACTGGGTGCTGCTGCTGGGTGTTAGAAACCAACCACCTTTCAGTCTGCCTACCGGTCTAACCATTTGACAATCATTGTTTGGTGGAATTTACTGGGTTGCTTGGTAAGCTACCAAGTAATGGTTAATAACAACTTGTCACCCGCACACATACCCATACACTGCTTACTGAAGCTGTCTCCCCCCTTTGGCTTAACATAACAATCTAGAAATACTAGCAGAACTACATTATAAAGTCACCAAAAAAATCAAACACACCCACTTCTAGTTGTACTGGAAAATTGTTTGATTTTTTTTTTTTTTTTTTTTTTTTTTTTTTTGCTTCTGGTGATATTTCGTATTTGGCCAACTTAGCAACTCGATATCTACGAACATTACTGCTCTTTAAATTCCAAACGATAGATATGAACATTTTCAAGAGCTTGTCTTAATTCAAACAATTAAAAAAAAAAAACATTAAGTTCGGCCAGCTCGAAGTTTTAATACTCTCCACATAAATAAAAGTATCTGAATTCAAACATTTTTAAATAAAAGTATCTGAATTCAAACGTTTTCCACTTTAAACTACAAATATCAGTAAGATCATTTGCTGTTACACTTTTCAAAAAAAACCCTAGTGGGTGAGGCCGTACCAAAATGGGAACCTCTATAGAAAATTTTATACAACAGGGATTGTCATCTTTTAAATCTTCTTAAACACCAAATTTGAAACAATTTCGTGGGTAAATGTGACTAGGATTATGAAAATACTAAATATCGGTGGATATCGTGATATGTGCGCTATGGGAAAACGTGGGCCCCAAATTTTCAATGTTCCGCCACCTGAAACCATTATCAACTATAAATACCATATTATAGAGAGATACGATAAGGAGGTGCCGTTATATTGGTGCTGTGCGAAAACGTGGAGCTAGATATTCAATGTTCTGCCAACGAAGCTAGATCCCATAATGGACCTCAAATACCAATTTTTAGACAAATCCGTAAAAAATGTGTCTAAACCATCAAAATACCGAATATCGGGAGGTACCGTCAAATGGGTGCTATACGAAAACGTGGACATATTTATAATATTCCGCCACGGGAGCTAGGACCCATTACGAACTACAAAAGCCAATTTTATAGACAAAATACGTGGAAAAATGTGGCAAAAATCTTCAAAATGCCGAATATCGGGAGGTACCCTTATATTGGTGCTATGCGAAAACGTGGAGCTAGATATTCAATGTTCTGCCACCGATGCTAAATCCCATTATGAACTTCAAATTTTTAGACAAATCTGTCAAATCAAATGTGTCTAAAAGAAGCAAAATACCAAATATCGGGAGGTTCTGTTATATCGGGGCCATACGAAAACGTAGACCTATATTTACAGTGTTCCGTCATCGGAGCTAGAATCCATTACGAACTACAAATGCTAATTTTTAGGTATCCGTGGTAAAGTGTGGCAAAAATCTTCAAAACGCCGAAAATCGGAAGGTAGCGTTATATGGGGGCTATACGAAAACGTGGACATATTTATACAATGTTTCGTCACCGAAGGTAGAACCCATCATGATCTACAAATACCAATTTTTAGACAAATCCGTGGAAAAATAGGGCAAGAATCATCAAAACACCGAATATCAGGAGGTAGCCATATTTAGTGAGCTATGCCAAAACGTGGACCTATATTGTACAATGTTCCATCACCGGAGCTAGAGCCCATCGTGATCTACAAATATCGATTTTTAGACAAATTCGAATACCGAATATCGGTAGTTACCGTTATGTGACGGCTACACCAAAACGAGGACCGATGTATCTCATTTTCAATAGCAACCATCCTAGACACAATACAAATTGCCCTGCCAAATTTTGAAGCTCTACATGAAATAAAATGGGCTGTATCGTGATTTCAACAGGCGGACGGACAGATAGACCTACAGACCGAAATGATTAAATTGACCAAGAATTGTATGCTGATCATGAATATATATACTTTATGGGGTCTACGACGAATTTTTAGGGATGTTGCAAACGGAATGAAAAACATGATATACCCTTCTTTTCAAGGTGAAGGGTATAAAAATACAGAAAGCTTTCGATAAATCAAATTTTGAAGCAAGAAAGGATAATCTTCTTATCCACGAAGACCTTCTGCTGGACCTTCTTTGACTTTGATTAGGACTCATTTCCTCTTCATTTAAATGAACAGATTACCCATGTTTTTACTCCAATGTGGATTTTCCTCCCCCGGAATCTTACCTCTGGAGCCTGAAGTGAATGGTTTAAACAGGCTCGCCATTATCCCAGAGACATGACCGGTCCTTGACATGTTATAAGAATTTTTTGACGATTTTTGGCGGTCTCTGGAAGCCTTCCATTTTTGGCGGCCTTCTCTGGCTTTGATTCGGGGGTTTTCCTTTTCCCGCAATTTGTTTTTACCCAACGTGGCTTTGTCTGTTTCTTGTCGACAGGATCGAATTATATTCCTCCTCTAGAACCTTTGCTCTGACTGAGTTTATTCCTAGATTATCTTCTCTAAAATGAACACCTGACGATTTTCTGGGGTTCTCTGAAAGCTTTACATACCTAAACGAACTTCTGCAGTTTTTCAGCCATTTCTTCTATTGCGATTTCAATTGCTGGTGCTAAATTCCATTAAATCATAGAATTTCCTTCGATTCTTAACAACTTTATTCTGCTGAAAATAAATATTAACCACAAAATTATATGGCAACAATGTTGCATTGGTGCTGCTGCTGCATGTTGCTTTTGTGGTTGTGGCTGTTTCCTCTGTGTGGTTCCAGATGCCAAACATGCTCGATGCAACATTGTTGTATGTTAGATTGCATATTAAGAGCGCCGAGAGAACTTAACGCCAAATAGAACCTTTAAAATATTAAATTTCAATGTCTTTGTAAATTGAGATGTCGCCAAGAATTGTCTTCAAAACAAAAATTTTTTTTGGAGAATGCATAACAAAAAAAATTGGAATTCGAATTTATGAGATGTGCTGCTGTTTTTATGGTCACCACACGTAATTATAAACAACACCTCGGCGTGTGTGTGTGACACATTTTATTTTGTTATTTTTAAAAGCATTACTGACACATATATTTTTTGATCGTTTTTTCTTTTTCCTTGGAACCATTTGTTATTATTCAGCTTCGGCTGTGGCGGCCATAAATGGCGAGATTTTCGAGCTGGAATTTTTGCAATGCGGAAATGGGCAATTTGAAACTTGCATAAAGAAAATATGTTATGTAACCTCATATTTTTAAAATTTATTGGAATGTTATACTTTGGGGAATAAAATAACAAAAAATGAAATGTATTATGATTTTTGATACCATCAGCCATATGGCTAGAGAGGATATATATCATTTGATAGGGTCAAAAGGTGCCTAGTCGAAATAACAGTTTTAGACCCTAGGTCTCTTTGGTCCAAAGGAAATTTGGAGTCAATCTAGCGAAGTCCGTCTGTCTGTTTGGCTGGTACGCACAATAACTCTCGAAGGAGCATCCGATTTGGTCCAAACTTGGTACATCGTAATATTTATAGCCTCAGCCATGGCTAGAGAGGGTATATATCATTTGATACTGTCAAAACGTGCCTAGTAGAAGTAAGGTTTTTGACCCTAGGTTTCTTTGGACCAAATCCGTGTCAGGACATTTGTAGTCGATCTAGCGATGTCCGTCCGTCCGTCTTTCTGTCTGGCTGGCTGGGTGATGCTCACAATAAATCTCGAAGGGAGTATCCGATTTGGTCCAAACTTGGTACATCGCAATATTTTTGTCAAACTTAGATCGAATTCGTAGATGGGCAATATCGGTCCACTCCTTCTGTTACCTCCCCCACAAAATGTCGAAAATGTCCAAAAAATATATTTTCTCACAGAAGGAGAAACGATAATCTGAGTTTTTTCCAACTTTGCAAATCCTAATATTTGCGTCACTGCAACGTCAGGTGCCAAAATGGACAATATCGGTACACTCCATCTAGTACCTACCCCACAAAGGGTCAAAATTTTGAGTAATTGCAACTCTTATAAAATGTCATGTAAGAGTCCGATTGTCTTCAAATTTCACACATCCCAATAATTTTGTTAACCCAAGGTCCGGTACCAAGATGGAAAAAAATCCGTCCACTCCTTCTGGTACCTCCCTCACAGGGGGGTTATAATTTAGAATATCCATGAAGCTCCTAAAATACGAAATTAACATCCAAATCCATTCAGACTTGACAACTCTAATATTTTCTCAACACAATACCTGTTATAAATATGATAGAGGTCGGACCATTTCTTCTGGTACCTCCCCCACAAGGGGTCAAAGTTTCGAATAACCGAAACGATTATTTAACCCGAAATAAGTATCCAATTCTCTTCATATTTCACACATCCCATTGTTTCTACTAACACAAGATCTGCTGTGAAGATGGGATATATCGGTCCACTACTTCTGGTACCACCCCCCACAAAGGGTCAAAATTTTGAATATCCACGAAGCTCCAAAAACACGAAATTAACATCCAAATCCATTCAGACTTGGCAAATCTCAATATTTCAATCAACACAAGATATGTTATAAATATGATAGAGATCGGACCATGTCCTTTGGTTCAAAGGGTTCAAAATTTTAAAAATCGAAACGCTCATAAATCGCTAAATAAGCATCCAATTGTCTTCAAATTTGTAATATTTATGTCAGTCTTTGTCAGATACGAATTGGACAATATTGGCCAACTGCTTCGGAACCTCCCCCATAGAGGGTCTATAGTTAAAATAACTATAACTCAAAGCTGGGGGTAAACATCTGTCGCCCAACCGACCGATACTATTTAACTTGTTTTTATTTTTTTTTAACAAAAGTCCTTTAATATTTGACAGTCCAATTTTTCTGAGTGTAAGACTCATACCAATTATCTTGCAAGGGATTGAAAGGTGTGTGTGTGTGCGTGTGCTAAAAAATGACATAATTATATTAATAATATAGTGCACTTACTTAACCAAAAACGCAACACCATTCAAGTGATGTATGGAGGGGGTTTGAGGTTTGATCTCACCCAGCTCCGCCAAAGATAATGCAATAGGAAAAAGAAGCAAAAACCCCTACCCAGATGATGATGTTCACAACATCTATTCACAATTCAACTATCTACGAACTATTAGCGGAAAATGAATTACGAATCCATCCATCTGCTTGCACTACTTTTGTTTATTGTTTGTTTGATTTCGTTTTGAGGCTGTAACTAATCAAATAAGAAAAGAGAGATATAAATACGAAGATGATAAAAAAATGTTTAAAAGGGAAATAATAACCACTTGTCACATTTTTCGATGGGGGTGGGAGTAATTGGTAACACCATTTCTGAAGAGTTTGAAAAAGAAACCGTTAACACACAAAATCAACAATAAAATGGTGGGGCAAAGAAGACAAGCAGATTATGGAACCAACCGACAAAAAAAACCAAGACAATAACAACAACAGCAAACGAAAGGTAAACAAAAACGTTAACAAAACAAATAACAAGTGGATTACAAATCACTTTTTTTAAGGAGGGCACTTTCAATGTGCGGGATCTTCAATTTGCCGGTCGGTCGTCTTTTCAGATAACAAAACTATCAAACAAAGGAAAAAGTTAAGGAGAGGGAGAGACAAGATGTGTAAAGACCTGGTCTGAAATTATTGGATTTACAACAACAACCATTGTTATTTTACGGAAAAAGGTATTACGTCGTTTTTATTTTATATTTGTAGTCAGTGACGGGAGCCGCCACAAAAATCGCTCGATGAGGATCATTTTTTATAAAAACTAAAAACCCTCAGAATCCTCCCATGGAAAAAATTCACAAAATCTAGGGACCAATTGTTTTTTATACAAAAAAATACCCAGAAGTTTAGAATTGAATTTTTCCACGAAAATCCTCAGAAACTGGGGACCACATGGCTATCGAGGGTATTGATATAGGGGAATTCGATACGACCAAAACGTGCCTCATCGAAATAACGGTTTTAGATCCTAAATCTCTTTGGACCCAATCCGTTTTAGGATAGTTGGAGTCGATCTACGTATACGTCCCTCTGTCTATCACTTTGACTGTTGCCCAAAATAACCCTCGAAGAGAGTATCCGATTTGGTTCAAACTTGGTACATCATAATATTATTATCAAACTCATTGCTGGTTCGGAGATGGGCAATATCTTTCCACCCCTTCTTATATCGGCCCACTACATCAAGTACCTCCCCACAAAGGGTCAAAATTTTAAATAATTGTAACGACCATAAAATAGAATTCCAGAATTTCAACCACGGACACCAACAGTGATATCCATATCAAATTTCTGGCTTTGTGCTCTGTTTCTGCACCCAATACCAAATTAAGTACTTTTCGTACAATTATAGTACACATTTCCAAAACCATCTTCATATCTGAATTCCAGATACCAACAGAGACCTCATTATTAAATTTGAGGATTCTGGCCCATCCCTTCACTCAATACCAAATTTAGTACAATTTAGTACTTTCTGTAAGAAATATAGGACGCATCTCCAAACCACCACCAAATCTCAAACACAGATACCAAGGTTGTCTTTTCAAGATTCCAGCACTACTATACTTGGTATAGGGTGAAGAACTGTACCAAGTATAGTACCATGAAGTACTTTTCGTATAATTATAGTACTCATTTCCCAAACCACCTCAAAATTTTAATTCCAGAGCCCTAAATATTAATTTTGAGGATTCCCGCCCTATCCCTTCACCCAATACTTAATTTTTAGTATTGGTACAATTTAGTACTATTTGAAAAAAATATAGGACACTTTTCCAAACCACCACCGAACAGATACCATTAGTAATCTAAATATAAAATTTAAAGATTTAAGCTCTATTCCTTCACCCATTACCAAATATAATATCATTTAGTACATTTCGTACAATTATAGTACACATTTCCGAAATTACATTCATATGTCCAGGCTACACATTAACAGCGATCCTAATACCTAATTTTAGATTTCAAGCACTATATGTTCGCCCTAGACCAAATTGTACCAAATATAGTACTAATTAGTACTTTTCCTGCACTCATATTACACATTTCCAAAAGTATATCTTTATCACAAACCTACCACCAACAGGGATCTCAATAAAAAGTTTCAAAATTCTAGCTTTATCCGTTCACCCTAAACCAAACAGTTCCAAATTTAGTACCATTTAGTACAGTTAGTTCACTTAGTAAACATTTCCAAAACCACCTTCATATATACATATAATCCTTACTTTATAACTTTGGTTCTCAAACCAAATTTCTAGTTTTAAGCTCTATTCGTTCATATAAAACCAAATGGTACCTTTTTAGAATTTTGGTACCATCTTAGAACATTTTCAAAACCCCTTTGCTAAATTTATCCTGCACTCCATCAGTGACTCTTATTCCAAATTTGGCAAAGATACTATGTACCTAAAAACAACGGATTTCAAAAAATCATGATCCGAAAATTTCAACATTTTTTTCAACACCAAATTATTCCAAATATAGTACTATTTAGTTCCAAATGGTACCATTTTAGCCCTTTAGTACCATTTTAGAACTTTTTGTGACCTTAAAGTTCGAATTTCCAAAAACACTTTCCTGCCTTCCATCCATGACTCTCATTCATCGTCTCAAATTCCAGAATTCTAGCTCATTCCATCTGTCCAATACAAAGTATTGAATTTTTAGTACAATTTAGTACTTTCCGTATCCTTTTTGTGCGAATTTCCATAAACCCAGCCTTATCACACGCCTACACACCAAGACTGACCCTCGTGGAAAATTTCAAGATTCTAGCCTCAGTCGTGTACGTGTCACATTAATAATAAAGAAAAGAGACCAACTGGTCCCAAAACAAATAATGAAAAGCCAACCATCGTTTGTCACTTGAACAGGTACAATACCCCTCATACAAAGGGGTTTGGTATGAGGGCGCAGATAAGCGGGAGTAGAGGAGCTGTATGAAGCATAATGATATTCCACATGTGTTGTCACTGCCACTACTAGGCCATCATCAAAGGAGCCAAAATGAATTAAAAAACAAAAATCAATCCCAGCGAACCAATTGTGGGATGACCAAAAAGGTCATGTCAAAAGTCTGACCAACTTAAATATTGGGGCTTTCTATATGATTGGCCCTATAAGTCCCTTGAAAAGTCGAACTAGATATTTTCCCCATTCCCGAAACTACTCGAAATTGATATTATTACAATATTGCAAATTTCCATGGACATCAGAATTTGATACGAAAAGTCGGCAAAAATGTCAGATTTTTCATAAATAATAACATCCAAATATGACTTTCCGTTAAGTACATTTAAAGTGGAACTATATTTTTCCCATTCCGGAAACTGCTCGAAATTGATATCGTTATAATATTCACAATTCCGTGGACATCAGAATTTGTTAAGAAATGTCGGCAAAAATGTCAGATTTTTTTCGTTCAAAGTCGGATCCCAATTCAATTTTTTTTTCCTGATTTTTGAAACCAATCCCATAGAAAATCTGGCATTTTGGTTTACTGGTTGGTCCACCTAGTGGAAGATGAATGACATCCTAACATTGAGGTGACTAGCTTTAAGAGCTTCTTGATAAGTAGTCTTGTATATGCTGTTGTAGTTGTTGTTTTTGTTGTTTCTTCTTCTTCTTTGATCCGTTTCGTTGATGTTGTCGTCATCATCGTTCTACACAGCAGCGTGAGTGTCTCTATTTTTTTCCACCTCTAATTGGACAAAGTCTACTAATAAATAAATTTAGCTGCTGGTCGGTCGTCAGTTCTTTGCCATCATGATGAAAATCACACGGCGATGAAGAAGCTTTGACTAAATGATGATGATGATGAAGTTGTGACTTGTTGTGTTATCTTGAAGTTATCATCGGAAACGGCAGCAACACCAGCAGCAGCTTCAACTCCCAGCCGTTAGTTGTCAACTGCAACAACAACAACAACAACAACATTCATGTATTATGTATTACGTAACTTTGTAAGTTCAGACATGACCAAGCATAAGATATCAAATATGCGAGTGGGAGTCGCCAAGAGGTATCTTCTTCAGAATTCGTTGTAAAACAAAGACATCACTTGAATTATAGCATTCGCCGTCAGCGTTATACAATGCCATTTTTTTTCAATTTGCATTGGCGAAAAGGTTAATGTTTTACCATGAATAAATTATTTTAAAGTTCTTGACCATTTACAAAATAATGTGGGCTAGAACAAGAAAAAAACGGAAACAGAAAAAATCGATCAAAAGCTTGTGAGAATATTTTTTCCATAAAAAAAAAAAAAATCTGTTCCTCAGCTTCTAAAGCACTTTTTTCTATAGAAAAAATCTGGTCACTTTCCAGATGATATCCAGATTTTTTCCATAGAAAAAAATCCGTGCCTCAGCCTCTGAGTTATTTTTTTTCTACAGAAAAAATCCGTGCCTCAGCTTCTGAGTTATTTTTTTCTACAGAAAAAATCCGTGCCTCAGCTTCTAAAACATTTTTTCTATACAAAAAAATCTGGATCTCATCCTCTGAGGTACTTTTTTCTATAGAAAAAAATCTGGTCCTTAACTACTGAGGCAGTTTTTTTCTCCATAGAAAAAATCGGGTCCTCAGCTTTTAAAACATTTTTTTTACATAGAAAAAAATCAGGTCCTCAGCTCCTGAGGACATTTTTCCATAGAAATATTATGGAGCTATTTTTTTTTCTATAGAAAAATAAAACGTAGCACAAATCGGGCCTCAGCCTCTGAGACAAAATTTGGCATCAAATTTTCGGGTATGTTTGGATTTGTTCGAATTGGCCACCTTTGGCATAAATTTTGGCCTTCAAACGGCGGTATTTTGGCCCATTCCCGTCGAAGCGCTTGCTTGAGGTGATCGACACTTTGGTATTTTTTAGTGCCAACCTTGCTTTCCAAAATACTCCAGACACAATAGTCCAACGGATTGGTATCCGGAGATTTTGGTGGCCATTGTGCGCAGGAAATGAAGCGAGGAACCTCATTTTGTAACCATTCTTCGGTGGCGCGTTCTGAGTGAGATGGTGCTGAGTCCTGTTGGAATGTGCAAGGTCTGCAGCCAAAATGTTTGTGTGCCAAAGACTTTAATCCACCCTCCAGAATATTTTCGCGATAATATTCGGCATTTGTCCTGATGCCACCGTTGATTAATACGAGCGAAGAGCAACCATCGGTTGTTATGGTGGCCCACACAATCACCATGACCGGCGCTTGAATTCTGGTGACCAACCGAAGGTCAATCGAAGCAACTCTTTAGCTCTTTTGAGTCTATTCTCTTTCTGTTGCGGTGTAAGTTCATGCACTTTTTTGGATTTCAATGGCTTTACACCGAGCTCATTTTCAACGTTTGCCGAATGGAATATTGCGATATGTTCAGCTCACGAGCCATTTTTCGGCCACAGCGACGCGGGTTTCGATCAAGTCGCTTCTTTACATAATAAGCTGTTTAATCCAGTGTTGGCAAAAAGATAACAAAAAGTTACCCTTTAATTGTTTTCGGAAACAGTAAGTTTTTCCAACAGAAAAAATTCTCTGAATCCGAAGAGAAATTTAATTTAGCCGAAAACTCTTCACATTTTATTATTTTTTCTCTGAATGTAAAATAATTATTTTCAAAATATCATGGAAATACCAAATAAGAATAAATGTCCAACTTATTAAAAATCTGAGTGACAGTCAAAAACAATAGCCTCAGAAAAACATCAAAGAGAACAGATCAGTTGTTCTTATTTCAATAAATGACCGATTTTAGACAGGCACTCACCTCGAGCCTTTCGTAGTGATGGTGGTGGCAATGACATTTTGATGCACAGGTAGGTAAACAAACGTTTGAAAAATTGAAACAGGTATTATTTAAATTGAAATTGTTATTCTTAATCGCATTCGCATTGTCTTGTCTTGTCTCGGTATCATTTTATAGTTGGTGAGATATGCCAACATAAAAATTGACATTTAAATCTTGACCGTATTTGGTCCAGAGAGGTATGATGATCTCTTTAATGATTACACACTTCTTATTTTAATCGAAAAACGTGCTAAAACGAAGCTGTTCATTCGCTGCTCTTTTTGTTATCGAAATCTACCGAAACAATCTGTGCTCCCCCTCCACTCAGAAAAAAATATTGTTTTGGTTGTAATCTGAATGTTTCGAACATGCGAGAAGTGTGGGTGGGCGGGGACAAAAAAAAGATTAAAAATAAAGCAAACATAGATCCCTCCAACCCACATATGTATTGGTCAAATCAAACACCATTCAAATCAAAAATGATGTATTTCTGTTTGAAGTTGATTATAAATCTTCAATGGAAAGAATATTTTTTTTTCGCCAAAAAAAAAAAATGTTTGCCATTCACCCAAAATTGGACAAAAAAAAACCTCATTGTCTAATAACCATTTTAAATTATAGGTTGAAGTTACGAAGGCGTTTCTTCCAAAATCACAGTCATTAGAAAAGATTTGTAGTTTCCTATTGATTTTGATTGAAATGCAAAAAAATGGAATGGTGATAAATAAAGATGATATGAATCATTTTATTTGAAATATTTGTGATGGGTAGATGAATGAATGATTTATTTTTTATTTTTATTTTATTTTATTTTTTTTTTTTTTGAATAAATATTGAAACAATTTTGGAAAAAAAAATATTACAGAAATATTTAGCTAAATATAAAAAGTTACAAGAAGATGGAGTGAGTTTAAAAACTGAGTTCGGAAACTGTATATTATGAAAATGTTGGATTTGACTAAAAGAATACAAAACGTATAAAAATAGAGGGTGACATAAAAAAACTTCAACAAAGTCAAACGCCATGATTTTTACATATTATACCCGAAATATACATTTTAGACCCCACTAAGTGATCACCATAAAAATTCTATGTCGATTTAGCGATTTCCGTCCGTCTATCCGTCTGTGGAAATCACTTTAGCTTTCGAACGAAATGAAGTAGATTGATAAAATTTTACTCAAGTGTATATTATGACTGCAGGACTTTTGAATATAATTGAAAATGGGCCATGTAGGTCCACGTTTTGGTATAGCCCCCATATAACGGTACCCCCCGATATTTGGCATTTTGATGATTTTAGCGACATTATTCACCGGAATTGTTTCAAATTTGGTATTTTAAGTTCGTAATGAATATTACAGCCTATTACAGAAAATTGTCCGTGCAGGTCCACGTCTTCTTATAGCCTCCATGTAACCGTACCTCATTATATTTTGTATTTTGATGATTTTAGCTACCTTATTCATCGGAATTATTTCAAATTTGGTATTTGAAGTTCGTAATGAATACTGCAGCCTAAGGCAGGAAATTGTCGCTGCAGATCCAAATTTTGGTATAGCCCCCATATAATAGTACCTCACTGTATTGATGATTTTAGCGACCTT
Source organism: Musca domestica (assembly GCF_030504385.1). NCBI lineage: Eukaryota > Metazoa > Arthropoda > Insecta > Diptera > Muscidae > Musca > Musca domestica. The sequence continues at coordinate 8,106,415 of NW_026712238.1, read as the reverse complement.
ATTCACCGATTTTTTAAGTTGTTTGTTTAAGTTTTAAAGTTGCCTATGCAGGTCTACGTCGTCGTTTAGACCCTATTATGACGGCTACATTTGGTATTTTTAAGATTTTAAGAGAATTTTTATCCGATTTTATTTTTTTGAAAATTGCCAAATTCGTTCCAAATGGTGGAGGGTATCCAGATCGAACTTACAGGTTTTTTTTTAATTTTATTGAATAAAAGCGCAAAATATCGGAAATAGCATCAAATTTTAAGTTTAGATTTTTTCGAATTGGTCACCTTTGGCCTTTAAACGGCCAATGAAACAGTCACACGCTGTCCGAATGTTGCTCTGCGGCATTTTGGCCCATTCCCGGCGAAGCGCATGCTTGAGGTGATCGACACTTTGGTATTTTTAGTGCCAACGTTGCTTTGCCAAAATACTCCAGACATAATTGTTCAACGGATTGGTATCCGGAGATTTTGATGGCCATTTTGCGCTGGAAATGAAGCTAGGAACCTCATTTTGTAACCATTCTTGGGTGGCGCGTGCTGAGTGCGATGGTGCTGTGTCCAAGGTCTGCGGCCAAAATGTTTGCGTGTCCCTCCAGAATATTTTCGCGATAATATTCGACATTTATTCGGATGCCACGGTCGCGATTAATACGAGCGGAGAGTGACCATCGGTTGTTATGGCTGCCCACACCATCAGCATGGCCGGCGCTTGAGTTCTGGAGGCCAACCGAAGGTGCACATTTTCAGCTGACCTCTTTGGCAAGTAAATACGATCATTTTTTATGTTTTGTTTACAAACTGCTGGACAACGAATGTTTTCTCAACTGAGGTGAGAAAACCAAATTCGACAATTCACCACTTTCGGCCAAGCGAAGCAACTCTTTAGATCTCTTGAGTCTATTTTCTTGCACTTTTTGGAATTTCAATGGCTTTACCTCGAGCTTTTCGAACCATACCTATTTTTAGAAATGAGGTCATTAACTTATCTTGGGAAAATTATTATTTTTAATTTTTTTTTATTATCCACACCTTCCCATTTAGAACTTAACATTTACCCCTTATTTAACCGCAAATATGTGTTATACACCATTTCTGAAAAAAACGCACACATTTTCATTGTCATTAAATGTTTGGTTTTAAATTTCATTACAAACATTTAATAATAGTAATGTTATTAACAATAAAGAAAAACATTTGTTTAATCGCATGTTATTGGCCAACTATTGGAGATTCCTGGGAAAATTTCAATATCAATGTGAAAAAAAATTATTATTAAATATTTAGTTTTTACAATACATGAATGTAATGTGCAAATATAAAAATACGTGACTGAAGTCTGGATGTCTGATGGCACATCATTTGAGATATGTCACGTCAGAACTTTGGAATGTGGAATATAATAGTGTTTAATATAAGTATTGTTTGATGAGAATAATGAATGTTAGGAGTAGTTGCGGATTGTAAAATTTTATGACAAAGAAACAGAGGGTACTTTGAACTATATGCCTTAAAAATGCGATTATAGTAGTTATAGTGAAGTTACGTTAACAATTGTCTTTAAAAAACCCTCGATTGAATCTTTGGAAGTATTCGCAAATAATTATTTAAAAATTAAAAAGCTAGCGGTTTTTGTACAAAAATCTCTCAAAAAATCAAAGTTTGGAGCTCTGATGGTTTTTTGAAACTAATCTTTAAAAATCCGCTCATAGGCTACATGGATCAATCTCTTTAAGAAATCCAAAATTAAAAAAAAAATATTTAGAGACCTGTTATGTGCTTGAAAAAATCTTTAAAAACCCCACGTTCAATGACCATTTATGTTCTTAAAAAATCTTTAAAAAAAATCCACGTTCAAGGATCAGTTATGTTCTTTCAATCTTTAAACAAACACGTTTAGGGTCATTTTGTTCCCTTGAAAAAATCTTGAAAATATCCATGTTTATAGCCGTATTATGTCTTTGATAAACCCTTTAAAAATTAATGTTTATAGACGTGTTTTGTCTTGGAAGACAATCCTTAAAAACAAACAATTTTAGAGCTCTATTTGGTCCCTTAAAAAATCTTAAAAACTACAGCCCTGATATGTCCTTCAACATTGTTTTTTAAGGTCACATCTAGAGCCCTTTTATATCCTTGCAAAATATTTTAAAAATCTTTGGTCCTTAAAAATTCTTTCAAAAATACGAGTCTAGAACTCTGTTCGTTGTTTCAAAAATTCTTCGTTTAGAGCTCTGTGGTATTCTTGGAAAAATTTATTAAAAAATCCAAGTTTAGAGCTCTGTTGGATGCCTGAAAAAATCGTTGAAAACCCACGTTTTTAAAAAAAATTTCGGATCTTCTTCCTTCAAAAATTCTGTATAGAATCCAGCCTTAGAGTTCCGTCGAATTTCTTTATGAAATCCAGGCTTAGAGTTCTGTTAGAACCCTTAAAATATTTTCTATTAAATCCAGGCTTGGAGTTCTGTTGAAACCTTTGAAAAAAATATTAAAGCCTTGAAAGAATTCTAAAAATTCTTTAAAAAAAAGTCTTTAAAAATTCATATTGGAATCTAAGAAATAGGTTCTTTAAATTCAACGTCTGGCTCTTTGAGAAATAAAAAACGAAAAAAAAAATCATTAAAAACCATTGGATTCTTAAAAAATTTGTCAAAACATTCTTTATAAAATCCGCATTTGGTTCCTTGAGATATTTTTGAATACTTGAAAACTTCTTTTAAAAATCGATGTTTTCAGTCCCCCCCCCCCCCCTCCCCCCTTCTTTGATTTTTGTCATTACACATTTTACATGTTACAATTTCATTTAAATCAATTTGAAAAAGGTTTCGTGACATAGCTCCTAAGACTTGTCCATTCGTACCCATGATGTGGACACTCCTGCCTTCATTACAAATTCAAAACAGATTTACACCTTTCATTCCAACAGAAAATGAAAAAAAAAACAAACACACAAAACTCCTCGAACCAATCCAACACTGGTAGCACCAGTTTGTCTGGCCATGTTTTTCCCCAAAACGTTTTCCTTGAATTTCCATCAGCAGCACCTACTAATAATGCTGTCCTATGCTACTGAATACCAAAAGAATGATATTCTATATTACAAAAACAACAACAAAACATAAAACAAATCAAATTGTTTCCTGCCATCGTAACTGAAACCCCCTCCCCTTCGCCATCCAAATGCATTTTCATTCTCAGCCGATAGAAAAAACGTGACAAATCTACAAAATCTTATTTTAGTTGAGAAGCATATTTTTTTCGGTCTCGAAAGAAGTAACACTTCTAAGTTGCTAGAAATATGATGGTCATTATCATCATTTGAGCTCTCATCATTATGAAGTAGAGCCAAGTAAACAACGTAAATATTTTTGTTGACAAACGCAATTTTGCGTGGCTGTGACACATGGCACAAGAATGGCAAAAACACATGACAACGTCGACGACGACCGACCGACCAGCACACGATGATGGCGTTGCAGATAAAATTCTGTTCCACAACTGTTTTATTTTATTTTGGCCATTTGGTTTCTGGTTTCCTTCGTAGACTGCTTAATTAACTTTACCATAAATGTCATTTATATCATCCATCCTGGTGCTGCAGCCACCACGACCACGTCCCGTTGAGCCATGTACCACCAAATTAACCCATCCAGTGACATGCAATGTACCGGAAAATCATTGGCTTAAGATTCTAGTCTGGTCTACTCCACCACCACCACCACGACATTGCCACTAACGTAACGTGTCAGACACGACACTCGAGTCTTGGCCAAAACGTACTTAGGCATGGCAAAGAAAACCAAAACAAAGAAATAAAAAAACATCCTTCATTTGTTTAAAATGCTAATGAATGAATTGAAGTTGTTTATCGGCTTTTTAACAGCAAAACGAATGGGGTAGGTGGTATGGAAAGACAGGTTGGAGTTCGAACATTTTTTGAAATTAATCAATTATATAAAATATGAAATTAGACCTAAAACCTATAAATATTGCTCTGTCGGATTCTTGGAAGAATTACTTAAACATCTCGTCCTTAAAAAATAAAAAACTCCTCGAATCCTTGAAAAGAGTTCTTGAGAATTTTCCTTAAAAAATCACACCTAGAGCTTTTGGAAATATAATTTTTGAATTCCATTTTTGAGCTTAATAGGATCTTGAACAAAGAGTATCCAGGTTTTGAACTCTTTTAGGTCCTCCTTGGATCCTTCACATTTTTTTTACAAAATCCATTTTTGGAGAATTGTTAAAAAATTCAAGATTTTTAAAAAATTTATTAAAATCCTTTCTTAGAAATAAAAAACAGTCCTTTTTAGAAATAGAAAAAAATGAGTACATTTGTGACCTTCAAAAAAATCTCCGAAAGTCCACGTTTGAATAGGCTCTTGAACAAAGAGTATCCAGGTTTAGAGCTCTTTTAGGTCCTCCTTGGGTCCTTGACATTTTTTTTACAAAATCCATTTTTGGATCCTTGGAGAATTGTTACAAAATTCAAGATTTTTAAAAAATTTATTAAAATCCTTTCTTAGAAATAAAAAACAGTCCTTTTTAGAAATAGAAAAAAATCAGTACGTTTGTGACCTTCAAAAAAAACTCCGAAAGTCCACGTTTTTTCTTGTCCTTGACCTTCGAAAAAATCTCCGAAAGTCCACGTTTTTTCTTGTCCTTGACTTTCGAAAAAATTCTTTAAAAAAATCCACGATTGAAGTTCCGTTGGACCTTTAAAAAAAATTAAAAAAAAAATCCACGTTTGAAGTTCCGTTGGACCCTTAAAAAAAATTTAAAAAAAATCCAGGTTTAAAGTTCTTTTGGACCTTTGAAAAAATTCTTTAAAAAAAATCCGCGTTTGAAGTTCCGTTGGACCTTGAAAAAAATTTAAAAAAAATCCACGTTTGAAGTTCTTTGAAAAAAATTCTTTAAAAAAAAATCCACGTTTGAAGTTCCGTTGGACCTTTAAAAAAAATTCTTTAAAAAATCCACGTTTGAAGTTCTTTTGGACCTTTGAAAAAATTCTTTAAAAAATCCACGTTTGAAGTTCTTTTGGACCTTTGAAAAAATTCTTTAAAAAATCCACGTTTGAAGTTCTTTTGGACCTTTGAAAAAATTCTTTAAAAAAATCCAAGTTTGAAGTTCCGTTGGACCTTTGAAAAAATTCTTTAAAAAAATCCACGTTTGAAGTTCTTTTGGACCTTTGAAAAAATTCTTTAAAAAATCCACCTTTGATGATCTGTAGGAACCTTGATAAATTTTTTTTAAAAAATCCACGTTTGAGGATCTGTAGGAACTTTGATAAAATTCTTTAAAAAATCCACGTTTGAGGATCTGTAGGAACCTTGATAAAATTCTTTAAAAAATCCACGTTTGAGGATCTGTAGGAACCTTGATAAAATTCTTTAAAAAATCCACGTTTGAGGGTTCTACAGACCCTTGATAAAATTCTTTGAAAAATCCACGTTTGAGGGTCCTACAGACCCTTGATAAAATTCTTTGAAAACTCCACGTTTTAGGGTCCTACAGACCCTTGATAAAATTCTTTAAAAAATCCACGTTTGAGGGTTCTACAGACCCTTGATAAAATTCTTTAAAAAATCCACGTTTGAGGGTCCTACAGACCCTTGATAAAATTCTTTAAAAAATCCATGTTTGAGGGTTCTACAGACCCTTGATAAACTTCTTTAAAAAATCCACGTTTAAGGGTCCTACAGACCCTTGATAAAATTCTTTGAAAAATCCACGTTTGAGGGTCCTACAGACCCTTGATAAAATTCTTTAAAAAATCCACATTTGAGGTTCTGTAGGACCCTTGATAAAATTCTTTAAAAAATCCACATTTAAAGTTCTATTGAGCCCTTGATAAAATTCTTTAAAAAATCCACATTTAAAGTTCTATTGAGCCCTTGATAAAATTTTTTAAAAAATCCCCATTTAAAGTTCTATTGAGCCCTTGATAAAATTCTTTAAAAAAATCCCGTTTAAAATTCTATTGAGCCCTTGATAAAATTCTTTAAAAAATCCACATTAGAGTATCTGTAGGAACCTTGATAAAATTCTTTAAAAAATCCACGTTTAAAGTTCTATTGAGCCCTTGATAAAATTCTTTAAAAAATCCAAGTTTGAGGATCTGTAGGAACCTTGATAAAAATTCTTTAAAAAATCCCAGTTTGGGGATCGGTAGGAACCTTTGAAAAAAATCTTAAAAAAATCCACGTTTAAAGTTCTGTTGGACCTTTGAAAAAACTCTTTAAAAAATCCACGTTTGAAGTTCTGTTGGACCTTTGAAAAATTCTTTAAAAAATCCACGTTTGAAGTTCTGTTGGACCTTTGAAAAAATTCTTTAAAAAATCCACGTTTGAAGTTCTGTTGGACCTTTGAAAAAATTCTTTACAAAATCCTCGTTTTAAGTTTTATTGAGCCCTTGAAAGGATTCTTTAAAAAAAATCCAGGTACAGGGCTCAATTTAGTGCTTAAAAAAATATTTAAAAAAATCCAAGTTTAAATACTTATTCGGTCCTTCCAAAAAATCTTTTAAAAATGTAAGTTTAGCGCTCTGTTGAATCAGCAAAAATTCTTTAAAAAATCCTATTTAAAGGTCCATTTGGTCCTTGATAAAAATATTTAAAAGAAATCCACATTTAAAGTTATTTTTGGACATTTAAAAATATTTCAAAGGATCAAGGTTTAAAGCTCTTTTAGGTCATCGAAAAATTATTTCGAAAATACAAGTTCGGAGCTCTATTGAGTCCGTGAAGAAATATGTTCTGTTGAGCCTATTTAAAAAATACGGTCTCCATTAGGTCCTAGAAATATCTCTCCAATAAATTATTTAGGGGTCTAATGTTTCTTGAAAGCCTTTTAAAATCCACATGTCAGTCTTTATTGGATCCTTTGAAAAACTCTCTCTGATGTATGAATTATTCAACATTTGTTTTTCTCAATAATTCAAATCAATTTGTTTTATTTTATATTTATTTATTTTTTAAAAATTTTCACATTTTACCCCCAATTATCATACTTCCCTATACGATTTTCATTATTTGCCAAAAAAAAAAACTGGAAGGTGTGCCACACATTTTTGTTGCCGGTAATTGACCAGTTCTAGTTCTCTTTTTTTATTTTTTCTTCACTCTTTTGGGGGCTTTAATTTGTATCTTGTCTCCGGCCGACGATGCTGCTTCCAACTTGAACGGAAAATTGATATCTTTAAACTGCAGTCACGCATTTCCTTTTTCAGAATTGCATTATTTATTCCCATTTTATTTTTTTTCATTGCTGGAAAATTAATTAAAAACTCTTTTTTGTGGTTAGGTCCACACATCTATTTGGGGGGGGGCAAGCAACGGTTTTGCATATCTAACCACAGTTTGAGGTATTTTTAGTTAACTTACTCATGATCATGGCATATGAAATTCATTAGATTTTGTTGATATGGGAGGAGGTACAGACAGGGGGATGGGATTGTAGAAGGAATTTTTTAAAGCAGTTAAACCAAAAAAATGGTGTAGGAGAGAACATCGACAAATCTGAGAGAAGTAAAATTTTCTTTTAAAATATTTTGCAGAATGAATTTTCGGTTTGAAGAAAAAATGTAAAAAAGCATTTAATTTCGGCCGGGCCGAATTTTTAATACCCTCCACCATTTGGAAGGAACTTGAACATTTTCACAAAAATCCGTAAACTGTCATTTAAATGAAAACCATTATATGGGAAATATACGAAGACGTCAAACTGCATACTTCAACTACGAAATTTGAAACGATTCCGGTGAATAATGTTGCTGAAATCATCAAAATACCGAATATCGGCAGGTACCGTTATATTGGATCTGCATACAAAAAATTTTGTCATAGGCTGTAGTACCCATTACGAACTTTAAATATGAAAATTGAAATAAATCCGGTAAATAATGTCGCTACAAACTTAGATCGAGTTCGAAGATGGACAATATCAATTCTCTCCTTCCGGTACCTACCCCACAAAAAAAAAAATATTTTACTGCACAAAAAGATAATATAGTCCGACTTTTCTCCAACTTGGCATCAGTGCGATGTCAGGTGCGAAAATAAACAATATCGGTCCACCTTATCAAGTACCTCCCCAACAAAGCGTCAAAATTTATAAAATGTCATGTAAGATACCGATTGTCTTAAAATTACACACATTACAATATTTTAATTGACCAAAGGTCTGGTGTGAAGATGAGATATATCGGTCCACTTTTTCTGGTACCCTCCCCCACAAATGGTCAAAATTTTAATACCCATGAAGCTTATAAAACATCAAGTTTTTTAGGATTTTATCTATTTTTTATTTTCTTATTAACTTGATTTTTTTTCCTACTTACACCCATTAGTCTCCCTGTCGTTTTAATTAATTCCGCACAAAACGTGCCCGAACAAATTAACACAAATTCCTTACACCAACCTAGACACGTCAATAAATTACAAGCAAAAATTACAACAAAATGAATTTACAAATTACAACTCCAACGCACTTCTATTGCGCTATAGACCCCCGCCACCTCGAACGTTTCCTGTTGCTGTTCGCACATTTTGTTCAAATTGTGCTGGACAAAACTGCAATTATCCGGCACACAACTAACTGGGCATAAAGACAAAACTATGCACCTATTTCGAAACGGTAAATTTTCCAAGAGCTACAAAAAATGTACGCATGTCTCTGTGAAGTGCTAATAAACATATCCTTTATTGCCGGCTGGCAATTGGCCAGCTGTGGATATAAAATTGTTGTATTATGGAAATTTATATTTTATTTATTACTTGGAAGAGAAATACTTTTGTTGGACAGAAGTAAAGTTCATAAGCAATATTAAAAAAATAATAACAATTTTTTTATTTTTTTTGTAAATCTTAAGGTTTCTTATTTAAATATTATATTTTTATTAAATAACAATTTTTAAAAATATTTGCTGATACCTACCAAGAAAAGGAATGATAGCTTGGTTTTTCAGCTTTTTTGTATGATAACTTTGGTAAGAAGCAAAGCTCTTTAAGTATCGAGCATTCTCAATAGGGTGAGAACCACTCACTTCTAGCCTTTTTCAAAATTTATTTTTTTTATTATTAAATTTTTTTATTTATTTATTTTATTTTTTTTTTTTTGGTTAAGTGAATTATTTTCCTCGAGTGTAATAAATAATATCTATTACTTTTTTGACTCTTTTTTTGTTTATTTATTCATTTATTCATTTTTTTTGTATTGAGCAATTTTTCCCTCGAGTGTAAGCACCTTTCTTCTACATGAATTCAATTCTCTACTGAGAGGAAGAGACAATTTGTTATGTTGTTGATTACAACTATTCTCCGACATGTTGTATGTTGCACACATCTACAATTGCTGTCCCCCTCTCTTGGCAATATTGTTGTTGACAATATTTTAAGTTGTTTTCTATGTGTTATTGGCTTTGTTGTTATTAGTCAATTGTTCCGTACTATACCGGAAACATTCAATACTTACAGCCTGTTCCACGATCTCGAAAGAAAATTTGTGCGAACGAAGGCTACTCACTCACTTTCGCATAAGAATGCGTTCCACTAACTTTCGTTCTTTCTTTCGCATAGCCTTACGTGATTCAGTGTTGCAAAATATTTTTTGGCAAAATTAATCGCGAAATAAGGCAAAAAAAAGGGCCAAATGTCTAATATAAACGCGAAAAAGCAGCAGTGGCTCTGTCTCAACTGACAGTTCAGTTGTAAACAAACAAATTGTAAATAAACAAACAAAATAAAATTTCTAGTGATTGTGTTCAGATTATTTGTGTTCTTAAAAAAGAAAAAAATGAATATTTCTGTAGCCCTATTTTTTATGGATGATGAGGAGGAGGTTCAAATTGTGCCACGGAGGCATTTAAGAGATGCTTCGAATTTATTTGAAGTACCTAACAACCAGTAAGTATGATTGTATTTTTACATTTTTAAAATAATAAAAAAATGATTTTTTCTAGGTTTGTGTTTTCCAGTGGTCTTCATGGGATTGCCTGCTGCTTCCAAAAATTGGCACTCCTCTGGCGAACTTAGGATTCTCCCCCATATACTCAACTATTGCCCGCAGCTGTGTAGTTTTTTCGTGCTGGAATTGAGAAAATAAAAAAATATATATTTGTTGTTCACAGATTAAATTGCATTTATTATTTTTACTTACATTTTTCTTTCCATTTTCAATCAAGAAATGTTTATGTTAAAACAATTTTCCTTAATTTTTATCATTCGACAGCAAACACACAAGTGACTGATTTTGACATTTGTGTTCGCATGCGTACGAAAGAAAAAAGATAGTGGAACGCAAAATTACACTGAAACGCTTACGTTTTCGTTCGCTTTGATTTTCGTGCAAATTTTCGTTCTGATGGATTTTAGTGGAACGGAAATCAGCTGTTTGTCGTGTAAAAGTTGTGCGAACGTGTTCTTTCGACATCGTGGAACAGGCTGTTAATCTTAGCCTTTAATAAGCCAATGCCTTTTAATTGTTCTTGTTGTTGTTGTTATCATTGTCCGTCGTTTGTCCAGCTGGTCGTGTCCAACGAAAAAGTAAAAACAATGATACACATATTCTCTCTTAATTTTCATCGGCATACAAAAGGAAAAACTCTCTCACCACGAATGATTTTGAACAAGTGTGAATCATGACAATTGCAATGCTGCTTAAAAAGAAGACATCATTCTCCAGTCCAATTTTACTTAGTTTTTTTTAATTATCAAGAAATCAGCGTAGAAAATTTATTTATATATATTTTTTATAATTTGTTCTTTTAATAATTTTGGACCAAAAATGTTTAAAAACAGTAGAAATTAAACATTTCATGAAATCAATCATTGAATTTTAAATTCTCCCTTTTCCAGGCTGATATCGAAATTGTTTCTGTACTCTTTCGATAACCAGACTATTCTCATATAATTTTCTGCGTGTAGGGGACCTAAATGAGATCTTCCAATATTGAATGTCTGCTAGTCGGTAGAAAAAACTTGTAAAATCTCTGACAGATCTTCTGGCCATGAAATACCCCTCAATTGGCCATTGTCTAAAAAACACCATTGAAAATTATTCTATCAAGCTCTTCTATCTAAAGGGTCTTCATAAAATCGTATTTTTTGGAAGACATTTAAAAGTTCTTCTGTTCTTAAAATACCTTTAAAGGTCTTCTCTGTCTAGAAGCCATAAAAAATCTCTGCTCTAAAAAAAAAAAAAAACAATTGAAAACAGTTAAAAGGTCTTCTAACGACGAAAGGTATTTCCTGTTTTTAGGGGACCTTTGAAAGGTATTCTCTTTTTAAAAAAAAACCTTCAGCTTCTTTGGAGAATCTTCTCTTTTTAGATGGCCGTTAAAAGAGTCTTTAAAAGGTAATTTTCACTTTAAAAAATCTTCGGCGGAACCTTTTCTTTTTAGGTGCCCGTTAAATCGACTTCTCTCGACAATACTGAAGGTATTGATCTTCTATTTTTAGAAGTCCTTTAAAGGTCCTTTTCAAGATATTCTCCCTATAGAAGATTTTCTCTTTATGAGAAGTTCAGAAAGTACACTTTTTGGAAGACATTTAAAAGTTTTTTGTCCTTAGAATAGTTCCAAAGGGTCTTCTTCTTTTAGAAGTCTTTAAAAAGAGATTCTGTTGTAAAATAACTCGAAAGGACCATTAAAAGACCTTCTAACGATAAAATATATTTCCTCTTTAGACCTTTTAAAAGGCATTCCCAGTTTTAATCAACTTCGTCAGGACTTCCCTCTTTGGAAAATATTCTGTTTTTTGATGGTCGTTAGAAGAACTTCCCTCTTTAGTCGTCCTCTTTATGATACCTTCAAAAGATCTTCTATCTTTAAAATGTCTTGTGAAGGTCCTATTAAGGATATTCTCTCCTTAGAAAGGAATTATCTTTTTAAAGTAACTTTGACAGTATTTCTCTTTTTAAAAGTCGTCCTTTAAAAATTCGCTTTTCTTAGAAGACCATTGGAATAGAATTGGGCAGAGTGGACTTTTACTCCGACAATTTCTGTGCGGAGAGAATTACGCTCATTGAAGTCACGCGTCTCCGCTTTTACCCGGTCCAACTTTAGAAGGTCTTCTTTGGAAAGGTCCTCTCTTCATAAAAAAGCTCTAAAAGTTGCTCTTTAGATTTTTTTTAAAAGAGTCTTTAAAACATAATTTTCACTTTAAAAAATCTTCGGCGGAACCTTTTCTTTTTAGGTGCCCGTTAAATCGACTTCTCTCGACAATACTGAAGGTATTGATCTTCTATTTTTAGAAGTCCTTTAAAGGTCCTTTTCAAGATATTCTCCCTATAGAAGATTTTCTCTTTATGAGAAGTTCAGAAAGTACATTTTTTGGAAGACATTTAAAAGTTTTTTGTCCTTAGAATAGTTCCAAAGGGTCTTCTTCCTTTAGAAGTCTTTAAAAAGAGATTCTGTTGTAAAATAACTCGAAAGGACCATTAAAAGACCTTCTAACGATAAAAGATATTTCCTCTTTAGACCTTTTAAAAGGCATTCCCAGTTTTAATCAACTTCGTCAGGACTTCCCTCTTTGGAAAATATTCTGTTTTTTGATGGTCGTTAGAAGAACTTCCCTCTTTAGTCGTCCTCTTTATGATAACTTCAAAAGATCTTCTATCTTTAAAATGTCTTGTGAAGGTGCTATTAAGGATATTCTCTCCTTAGAAAGGAATTATCTTTTTAAAGTAACTTTGACAGTATTTCTCTTTTTAAAAGTCGTCCTTTAAAAATTCGCTTTTCTTAGAAGACCATTGGAATAGAATTGGGCAGAGTGGACTTTTACTCCGACAATTTCTGTGCGGAGAGAATTACGCTCATTGAAGTCACGCGTCTCCGCTTTTACCCGGTCCAACTTTAGAAGGTCTTCTTTGGAAAGGTCCTCTCTTCATAAAAAAGCTCTAAAAGTTGCTCTTTAGATTTTTTTTTTTTGAATCCTTCAAGAGGCCTTTCTCTTTTAGAAGCCCTTGAAACGGACTTTTTTTGAAAACCCGTTAAAATGTGTTACTCATTAGAAGACCTTGGAAAAAAGCCTTCTCTCTTTAGAATAACTTAAGAAAATCTTCTAGGAGTGGAAGACCTACAAAAATAATCTCTTTTGAAGACTTTAGAGTAGCTTTCAAAGATATATTCCCTGCAGGATGCATTAGAAAGGTACAATTTGAAGGACTTCCTCCGCGGAATGTATTTAAAAGGATTCTCTCTTTGTAGTAACTTAAAATTGCTCCCCTGTTTAATAGGATCTCAGATGACCTCTTTGAAAGTCTTTGAAATTCTTCAGAATAAAGAAGTTCTTTTGAAGGACTTCTCTCTTTCTCTCTGAGAAGAGAAGGAATCCCTCTCTCTTTAGAAGACATTTTATTATTTTTTTCTTTTATTTTTTTATTTTTATTTATTTCTTGCTTTATTTTTTAATTATTATTTTGTTTTGTTTATTTATTTTCAAATATTTATTTATTTATTATTTTTTGTTCGTCTATTAATTAATTTATCTACTTACTTTCTTTCTTTTCTTTAATTTTTATTTAATAATTTATTTATCTACCTATTGTTTTATATAGTCTTATTTATTGATATTGATATATTTAGTTAATGTATTTATTTATTTGTTACATATTTATTTACTTAATTATTTATATTTTTTATTTTGTTTTGTCTTTTTTTTTTCTGAGTGTAAATAGTTTTGTTCAACTATTTCTCCTTTTTAATTATTTCATTACAAAGAATTCTTCCTCCTCAACAGTTGTCAATAACAAAATTGAAATGTAATTTGTGAACGTGTGTGTGTGTGTGAAAATCGTAAACGCAATTCCCTCTAGACGTTGTCGTCGGAACTCTTTACAACTTGTCGTTTTCCTCTTCCTTGGGGGAAGCATTTTTTCCCAACTTCTCTGTGTTAATTGTTTTGCCTGGCTGGCTGCCTGGCTGCCTAACTTAATTGTTTTCCTCAAGACAATTTTGTAAGCGAAGGAGAAAAGAGTTCCCCTACCACATATTAGTAGACAGTCGGCTTATTAAGTCTTTTAGCTAGCTGCTCAAGTTGGCTTGGTGGCGGCGGCTTAACATAGACGTCATAAAAGTCAAAATGAATTGCGGAATATTCTTGGAAACGATTTAGAGTTTGGCTGGCCAACCAGTGAGAACCAAATCGCTTTATCAAATTAATGTTTCTGCGGGAAAATACTTAAAGCTTGTTAATTGAAGAAGAAGAAGAAAAGCTGGTAGCGTTTTTCCTAAGAATTTTTATTTTTTGCAAATCTGGAGACATTTACTAAAATTAAGAAAAAAAAATTAATAAAAATCACAAATAATGATTTACATCCCAAACTGTCTGGCCTCCTCTTTGCCATATTTAATTAGTTTTATTTTTTTCTTATTTTGGCCATATATTTTGTTTGTAAATATCCAACAATCCCAAAATCATATTCGTAATAACCACAACAACTTGTTGCTTACTTTTTTCAATTTTAAACATGAACGCCCAAAATATCCGCAAGACACCAACAAATATTCATACACGCCACTTTTTAACCAGACATTCTGACTAGGGCGGATTGTTGTTGTTGTCTATTGCGATTTGGACGGAAATTGTCGTACACCAACAACAACATTTTCATTCATCAAAACAACCCAAGTGTCCAGCTGGACCATATGGTTGTTTTTTGGTCTTTTTTTTCATTAAACAAAAATCTCTCAAACTTGGAAAACTTGCCAAAATCAGAAATATTTTTAAACTTTATAATTACACTGAGCGACAAAATTCAATCTATTCAATAATACAGAGGAATTCCAGCAGATTATGAAGATAGAGTAAAAAATAAAAAACAACTTTATCGGCGTCTTTAAAAATTTGCATCGCAAAGTAACCCAAATTGACGGGGGTAAGATCCCCCTCTTTCACTTTTTTTAATATTTTCGGTTTAAAATTCCTTGGAATCCGTTGATTTTGGGTATATTGTGTCATCAGCAATATTGCGGATAAAAATACGAGAATTATTTTGGTCGGAAATCTTAGCCCTCAACCGAGTCAAAAATGGGTCTTTTTGGTTCTCTTTCGAAAATATGGTTATAAACTCCTTTGAACGAGATCGTAGTGAGTCAAAATATTCTACAAAATTATTTGTCATGAAACTCTACTATGTGTTCTAGAAGACATCATAAGTGTAAATCTTGTCAAAACGCCAGGAATTCATACATATATTAAAAACACGTTTTCTGGTTAAAACCCTACTTTATGTGAGTGTATGCAAAAATCTCCAACATAGCATCATTTTAGAAGGATGATGTCAGAGACGAACATATTCTTCATCAAATTTCACTATAAGCCACCACAGAAAAGAAATCTCTATTTCCATTTTATATCAAAAATGTTTGTCGCCAAAAAGAAACCGATGATATTTCAAAATTTTGTGATAAATTTTTC
The DNA here is from genome assembly GCF_030504385.1 of Musca domestica. Classification (NCBI taxonomy): domain Eukaryota; kingdom Metazoa; phylum Arthropoda; class Insecta; order Diptera; family Muscidae; genus Musca; species Musca domestica. The sequence goes on along the minus strand of NW_026712238.1, from coordinate 8,091,009 downwards.
CTTGGCCTTTTTTCGAGTTGACGCCTCAAAGTAACATAAAATCTGGTTTTAGGTAGAAAGTGTCAATGGAAGAAATATTCTATACGAAATTTCACTATGGGTCGGCAAAGAAAAGAAATCTCTATTTCTATTGTATATCAAAATATGTGCATCAGAAGACCAAAAATATATCCAATTTTTTTAATTTTTTTGGGTAATTTTTTTCTTGGCCTTTTTTGAGTTGACGACTGAAAATGACATAACATTTCGTTTTAGGCCGAAGGTGCCAAAAGAAGACATATTCTACACTAAATTTCACTATAAGCTACCAAAGAAACGAAATCTCCATTTCCATTATTTAACGAAAAAAAAATGAATCAATCTTGCTAAAGAAATCTAAAAAATCTTTCTAATTTTTGGATAAACTTTTCCTCTACCGTTTTCCGAGTTGACGCCTGAAAATAACATAAAATTCCGTTTTAGACAAAAAATGTCAAAGGAAGAAATATTCTAAACAAAATTTCACTATAAACCTCAGAATTAATCATGTATCTAAATACAATAGTTTTCAAGAAAATTACATTCCAAACTTAAATACTAAAAGTGGAAAATTATGTGTTTACGTTTTTTATTGTTAATATGACATATTTTCTATCTAAGCCCAGATCCCAATTTTTAAATCATTTTTTGGAGAAACTGTCAAAAGAAGAATTATTATAGATCGAATTTCATTGTGAGTCTCTGAATAAAATAAATTTGTATATTCAATACATACCATGAAAAAATATCATCCATTTTTGCTAACAAAAATCCTTGTTTATAAAAATTTTGCATTTTTACCCATTTCGTTTCAAATTTTCTTATATTTTCTCTGTCCAATAGCCAGTCTGGGTTGTGGAAAACACAAATCGGATTTGATCGTGTGTAGAATTTTATAAAAAATAACAAAAAATATTTTGAGTTGCTACGATCCCGTTTAAATGGAGTTTTTTGACCACATATTCAAAAAATAACCAAAAAGAGTCCTTTTTCGTGACTCGCTCTAGCGTTTAAAATGTCTGATCAAAATAATGTTCATATTCGTATCTATAATATTGCCGAAGACACTATATACATAAAATCAAGAGATTCCCTGAAATCTTAATCGGAAAATTTTAAAAAATGTGGAAGAGGGAGTAATTTGCCATCTCTAAACGCCAATACACGTGTTTTCTATTTTTAGCCCTACTTTCAAAACCAGCTGGATTTTTTCTGAAATTATTTTTGTTTTGCACTGTGTTATTTTTTATCCACATGGGCCATAGCCAGCCATCATGAGATGAAGAAAAATTCCCTGTACAGCCATTTCATTTAAAGCTATCTCTGATGATTCAGATCAATTGTCATGACTCAATTGCTTTAGTTACCCTAAGGCAAAAGAACGCGTTCATGGGAAATTTTTTACTCTCTTTTTGCCTACCGAATCCTCCGAAAATCACTACAAAATATTAAAAAATAGAAATTTAACACTTAAAAAATTATACTAATTTCCTATTTTTTTATTTTCTTCTTTCAGAGGCAAATTTGCCGCTGTTCGCCGGGCGATACACAAAAACTCTGGAGTTCATTTTGCAGCGAAATTTCTGAAACGGCGAAGACGTGCCCAATCGTCCGATAAAGAAATCAAACATGAAATAGCCGTGCTCATGCTGTGTAATGATGCCGATAATATTGTCAAATTAAATGCTGTGCATGAATCACGTTCGGATACAGCGCTTTTATTAGATTTGTGAGTATTTTTCGCCAGATTTTATTTTCTGTAATTAATAATCCAAATAAACCAAAACATCTTCTTGTTCTTTCTCCCTTGCAGAGCGACTGGCGGTGAACTACAAACATTTCTGGACAACGAAGAGTGTCTGAACGAGGGCCAGGCACGCATTTGCATGCGTGAAGTACTTAAAGCATTACAATTTTTGCACAAACGATCCATTGTTCATTTAGATTTAAAACCACAAAATATACTTTTAAGCGGAGAACGTATTGAAGGTAAGTATGCCACTCACCTGGGCATCCAGTGGAACAATTCCATTAACCACAATTTTTTTTTTACTAAATTACAGATGGTCTAAAATTGTGTGATTTTGGCATTTCACGCGTTGTTACCGAGGGTACCAATGTACGTGAAATTGTCGGCACCCCCGATTATGTGGCCCCCGAAGTCCTACAGTATGAACCCTTATCCCTGGCCACCGACATTTGGTCGGTGGGTGTTCTAACCTATGTCCTGTTGACGGGTTTTTCACCGTTTGGCGGTGAAACCAAACAGGAAACCTTCCTTAATATATCACAATGTGCACTAACATTTCCGGATAAATTATTTGGAGGCGTCTCATCGGCAGCCATTGATTTTATGCGCAAAGCATTGCGAATAAAGCCAGGGTATGTTTTCGTTTTTTTGTTTGTATTTTCCAAAAAATTATGCAATTGAAATTTAATTTGTTGTTGTTGTTTGTTACAGAGATCGCATGACTGCTGCAGGATGTCTCGAACACATTTGGCTTAAAGACGAATGTAGCATCGATAGACATATTTTCAATACTAAACTCAGCAATAAGCAGCAATTGGAACACGACGATGAGGAAGATGACGAAGTTGACGATGAGGAGTTGGATAGCGATGATCATGCCGTAGCTGTCGAAGAAGAAGACATCATTGACAATGTGTCAGCAGAGGAGCAGGAGCAGCAGCAGCAGCAAGTAGATTTAGCCCACAAGAGCATTGTTGAGGATCATCATGAGGTAGTACATGAAGAAATTGGAAATGTTAAAGATAAACCCCAGGCAATAAGTGTAGACAATTCCGAAGAAGAAGAGGAAGTTGATGATGATGATGATTTATTGAACAACAGCAACACCACCACCACCACCACCAACACCAACACTAATACCACCACTTATCAGAAATACAACAACACAAATGGCCATAGCAATGGTTACACTACTTCATCTAGCACAATCAACTCAAGCACCTCCAACACCAATGGCCATGCCAGGAATCATTTAAATGGTCATCACATCAATGGTCATGCAAATGGCCTAACCAATGGCCATGCGTCCTCTTCAAATGGTTTTGGCAAAATTTCCGATGACAAGACCTCATCCCAGCTAGGCACAAATGGCACAATGTCATCCTTTCTAAAGTCTCCCAAATCGTTGGGCACAGCCACAGCCACAACAAAGACCACGGCGGTCCATAATGTGCCAGCAGCAACAAAAGCCATTACCATACCCCTAAGCAGTGTACAACAACACCAACATTTTACATCGTCAACAATGTCAACAACACCGCCGCCGGACCAACAACAGTTTCTTCACATACCAGCCAGACGCCAATCGTCCGATTCCAATAAAGAAAACACCTTTCTGACCACCAAGAAAATTTCACCCTCTACCAATGGCATTAGCAGCGGCAGCAGCGTAGGCGGCGTCGGTGGCATTAAGAAACCCCATTTAACAGTAAAACAACAGTCCAATACCACAACCACAGCAACAATTCTCATCAATCCCACAGCAATGGGCAATTCCTCTTCTATGATACCCTCTAATATTGTGGCCACCATAACTTTACCCTCCCATGCTTCCATAGCATGTCAGAATTCCTCCACATCCGCTTCCCTAAGTGTTGTTAGTCCAAATACAGCTGCAACCACAACAGCAGCAACTACTAATGGCACCACCAACAATCATAATTCTTTTTTCCCAGATGCTCCTACTACACCCAAAGTTATACGCAAGGCACCAAATTCGGACACATCTCCCACCTCGGTTAAGGCTTTAGTGAAGAAATTCCAATTGGAGGGTGGCGAACAGCCCATGAACCCACCAGAATTTGCCACGAACGGTAGCAGCGGCGGCCTTAAGCCAACGGCCATTGCTACGACGAACCACACCACAACGATGAAAACAAACGAAACGAAAACGAAATTCATCAATGGCAGACCATCGTTGCAGAATCCTCCGACACAGCATTCAACGGCCATTACCATCAACAATGCTTTGAGACGAGCCTCCGAGCCCATAACGGCCATACACAGCGTTAAGAAGTTGGGCAGTACAACAACAACAACATCGGCTGGCCCTGTTTCTATACCGCCACCGCTATTGGCCAGCAGTAATAATTTAAAAACACAGTGTGTTTATTGTAATTCCTGTAATGCAATAACAAATGCGGCTGGCATTACAACAATAACGGCAAACAATGGATGCAGGCATCCCTCGTCCAATGCAGGAGTAGGAGCAGCAGTAGCTGCAACAGTGACAACAAATGCGGTACACAAGAACGGTGTTGCCTCGCCCTTTAGCCACAGTACCAAATCATTGATCAATGGAGGCGGCAGCAGCAGCAGCAATGGTAGTCTTACCAGTTCCAGTAGCAATGCCACCAACACCTCAACAACATCATCAAATGCTTTACTATTCAATGGTGGTGGTTCCAACAGCAGCAACAACAACAACACCTCGTCCTCTCACCACTCCCATCATCATCCGGGCCACCACCACCATCACTCGCATCACCATCCGCCCCATCATCATCTGCACCATCACGGTGTGGTGAAGAGTGCTGGCGCTGCCACAAATGGTTTGAGTCTAGATCAGGGTATTATCTGTTAGCTAAGGGCCTCTAGGGCGCGAAGGAATGCCAAAAGTTTCTTTCATCGTTTCTTGTGTTGCATGTAGTATAGGGAGAACAAAACGAGCATTAATAAAAACCATAAAAATAGTAATATTAGTAGTTATACGCATTACTATAGAAATTATTTAACGAAAAGAAAAAAGTATTTTAGTTACTTTTTATGTTGTACAGATGGTGGCGGTGTAGCCTATGAAGAATTTGTTTAGAGTGATTGGCCAGCAAAGAAAAAATAGGGAGTTTTCTATTTAATTTAGCAGAAATAATGAGAGAAGAATGTGTATTTGTATTGTGGAGTAAGAAACGTAATGATGAAAGTTTGACATTTGTCATTCACTTTGTTTGGGTTAAGCCTTTTCTTAATTTACAATTTTTGTAATCATCCCTCTTCGTACGGCTGATACTGAAATTAAAGTGGTGATGATGTGAAAAATTTGGGGATTTATTAGCCAGTATTTTAAAGTAGAGGGAAATCAAATTAGTTTTTTTACCTAAAAATTGGGTAAATCAGAAACCTTGCGGTTGACAGCAAATTGGGGGGAGTTTTAAACCTGTCCAGCATATTATGTGGAAACATTTTATTGAGGGAAAATTTCATTCTTTAATATCCTTTATTAGGGAGGGAAAAGTTAAATAAAATCCAAAATAGTTACCCATGAAAAACAAAATGAAAAATATTGGAAGATTCAAATGAGCTAAAACAATACAAATGAAATGAATACACATCGAAGATATCAATATGTTATGAGCAGCATATAATTTATAAACTGAAAATATATGTACTACTAAATTCCGGCAGAGATTCAAATTCTTCCCATTCAATTAAAACAATATCATATATATTTGAAATCAGTTTTTTATATATATTCCAAGAGACCCAATCTTCATTTTATGCAAATGTAAATTGAATTCTAGACATGATACAAATTAAATGAACACACATCGAACCAATATCAACATGTAATGAAGAGCACATAATTATAAATTGGAAGTAATTGGATGCCTAGTAGAAATTCAAAACCTTCCCATTTAGTTATACAAATATTTTATATTTAAAATCCATGTTTTTTATCATTCCCAAAGACCCCATTTCTATTTTACGAAAATGTAATTTTGAGTTATCTTTCTTGATTGGACCCCCTAGCATGAAAATACTATTTTAAAATCAATAATACCCTCTTCGAAGTTAGAGTATTCAATTTGATATGTTCACTTCAAAAATGTTATGCTAAAGATAAGTTTTACCTCGTACCATTCTTGTAAGAATCCTTTTGTGTCTGATTGAAAAATGTAGTGCCAATATTTAAATCCTACAAAACTATGTGATGGGGGTATTATAAGTTCAAAAAAGTTTGTAGCACCCGAAATATTAGTTCAAGATCCACGATATCACATATTGATCTTCTATTATATCCGTTCGTTTGTCCATCTGTCCATGTAAATTTGTAATCACGCTACAGGCATAATTATCGTCCTTCCATCGCGGCATCTTCCATATTTAGGGAATGTAACGGACCAAAAACTTAAAAAATTCCTAGTCTTGCAGTAGCTGTACAGATCACAATTTAAGACCAATCATCACGCTATTTCGCATAAGGCTAGAGTTTAGGACAGTGCAGAAGTCTTGCATTTTGGATGACCATCGGATAAAATTTAGCGGGTAAAGTAGAGCACAACTTTTGTGTGCAATTGTCTTAAAGAATACCTATTACTACAACAGAGAACATAAATAAAGGGCAAATGCCACCGGTTTGATCTGTATGGTACCATTAAAAAAACTACAAAAATTGATTTAGGTCCAAATGGGCTTTCCAACATATTTTAAATCAATTCTAATTATATATCTAATGTTCTTGATTTTCACACTGCCCGTGACGTAAACATTCCGAATTTCTCAAAATAATCTATATATTATAAAACCGAATCCTAGGGCCCATTTCCTCAACAACTTTTATTTTGAATTAAAATTTTAATTTGAATCCATTTTTAAATCTGCCAAGTATAGCGATTTTAGGCTATTTTGAAAACTTATTATTTCTTTCTAAATCAAAGTTGAATCTATTTTGAAAATATAAACTATTATTTTAAATAAAGTCTCTTAAAATTTCATATCGTACTGTTCATCACATCTGTTACCATAAGCCATTGGAGCCTCTTGCTTCAAAATGAAGTTATTCAAATTGTTTGAGACACATCCGATTTCTACGTTCGTGACAGTAAAATGGTTTTTTATTTCCTCAGAATATATATTCCAGACATAATCCAAAAATAGGTGGGAGTCCTCCGAAATGCTCAGTTTTTAGACATATATCTTAGGCATACACTCATTTAAAGAAGTTGGTTTTTTAATATTTACTCAAAATATATATTTCCAGACATTGAACTTAGGCAGGACTTCTTTTCAATCAAACATGTGCAAAGGGATGCGAAATAGAGATATGCAAGTTGTACTGCAAAAAATTTGAGATCCGTATAGGGCAAATGATTCTCTTCAAAAAAAATCAAAAAATACAGGGTATATCAAAAAAATGCGTAAAATGTAATTCGAAATAAAAAAGCAGATTTCTGAAAATGGTTAGTTTTTATGATAGTTGTACCCCAATGGTGTTCTGTTCATGGAATTTTGAATTTATATTAAATTTGGAATTTAGCTAATTTAAAGAAAGGAAAAATTACCTTGAACTTGGCCAGGACTTCTTTTCAGGCAAACATTTTCAAAAGGATGAGATTTGAGATATAGCCAAACATGTTGTATAATTAAATTGATTGTGTGTTTAAATTTGATTTCAATTACTGCGTAAAATTATTTACTTAAACAATATTGATATACATATTGAACTCCATCGATTTGAGATGTGTATAGGGCAAAGGATAATCTTCAATAAAAATTCAAATAATATTGGGTATACCAAACATAATTTTCCAAAAAGGAATTTGGAAATAAAAAAGCAGCTTTCAAAAAAATTTTAGTTGGTGTGGCATTAGTGCCCCAAGATATGTCCTGTTCATGGCATTTTAAAATTAAATTCGGAATTTAGCTGATATAAAGAAAGGGCAAAATAACTTGAGCTTGGGCAGAACCTATTTTTAGGCAAACATTTTCTAAGGATGAAATTTGATAGCATGGTCAAATATGGCGTTAGATTGGATTGAATGTGTGTACAAATTTGATTCCAATTGGTAAAATATGTACTTAAAATAAAGACAAGCATGTTGAGCTCCATCGAAAAATTCCAATGTAATTCAAAAGCAACTCTCCCAAAATATTTAGTTATTGAAACATTAGTACCCCAAGATGTTCTGTTCAAGACATTTTGAATTCAAATAAAATTCAAAGTTTAGCTACATAACAAACTTTAGCTGGTTAACTAAAGTATATACAAAAGAAATATATAAGAAAAATCCCCACTTACTTCCAATACAAATTACACTTCTCAAATGAAAAAAAAAAATAAATATCCCCAGGGCCAAATTTTAAGATCATTTCTAAACAAATTTCTGCTCATACATAAAACAAATGGTAATGAAAAAGAAAAACAAAAACCCTCTAAACAAGTTTTAGTTTAAAGTGTAAAATAATTAAAATGAATTAGTTATTGAGATAATACAAGAAAGAAAAAACAACAAAGGAATACAAGCAAAGAAGAAAGAAAACCAGTATGTACTTTAAAATACTTTCTATCTCTCTCCTACCCCTGATTGCATCCCACCAACATCGTCCCACAAATTCCTTTCATATTTAAATAACATATCAATCTAAAAAACAAAACAACAATTTTAATGTTTTATTATCCCACTTTCCTTGTGATCACAATTTCCCCAAATTAATCCCCCATCCAAATTTCCTAAAGGTCTCTTATTTGTGTGATTTCATCTATATTTTTTTAATTATAATTATAAAATTAGTTTCATTCTCTTCTATATATTTTCAATGTTTAATGCATAATTAATTTTCGTCTTTTTTAAGCTTATCAAACAAAAAGATTTACTATATATTTTTGTCTTTATTTTTTTTTTTAAATATTAAAAAATATTATTATTTTGCTTTGGAGTATGATAATTCTTTATTTCATTTAAACAAAAATACCCTCCATTTTTTTAAATATTGCTATTTTTAAAAAAAATAAGTTTATATGTTGTACTGCTTATGTTTTGTCATGCATTTGTTCAATCGACATATGTCTACAAAGTATTCCAAGTGGAGAACGACGGAAACTTTATTAACATTATTTTGGGAATTCTTAATAAAAAAAAATAAATATCGGAAGAAACAAAAAATGGAAACTATGCTGTTACTAAAATTAAAAAAAAAAACAATTAAATTAATGAGAAAAAAAAATAAATAAAAACAAAAATCCACCCTAAAAGGAACAAAATAAAAATCCAACAGTTTGAAACTGTTTCAGTATCTCATTGCGAGACTGGGTGAAAAGTGAAAAATCTTAATAAAAAATCTACGATTTATTTAATTAATGTATTTTTTGTTTTTAATTTTTAGCTAATGTTAAAATAATTCAAATTAAAAAAAAATGAAAAGTTGTTTAAAATGTTAAAAAAATTGTCATGAAAAAAAACTATATTATATATGCCTACTATATATACATTAATTAATTTATAAATATTAAAATAATTAAAACAACAACAACAAAAAGAGAAATGAAAAGAAAAGAAATTATAGTTTTTAGTAATCCCAATTATTTTTTTTTTCCATTTAAGTAATATCCCAACATACACTAATTATTAATTAATTAATATAATTATAATTATTATTATTTTGCTGAATGCTGAAGTTTTTAAAGAAAACGTTATACAAAAATTTAAACTGAAGAGAACTTAATAAAAATTTATTAAACAAAAAAACCTACAAATTGATTTTTTTTTTTTTCATCTAAAGCTCAAAGCTTTTTGCAACTGTTATTCTGTTTTTGTAAGAAAAATTTTGTTCTTTTTTCCAGATCAGTCAGATTGTTATATTCATTTAATTAATAAAACATGTTATTACTCTACAAATCTGTTAAAACATAACAATTTACAGGGCATTCAATATAAATAATTTTTTTTTCAACACACAATTATTTGAATTGGAATTTTAAAAAAATATTTTTTATCAAGAACTAAACATTTTTTCTAATTTTTTTTTTCAAATATTCTTGTTAAACCAAGATTTTTCATCAATCAAAAAGCCAAAAGAAGGAGAATTCACTTTGTACTTTATTAGTATTTTCAAAATTGGATTTTTTAAAAAAAAAGATATATTTTTTTTATTCAGAACAAAATATTTTTCTTTTTTTTTAATATTATTGTAAAATCAAGATTTTTTTAATTAATCAGAAACCCAAAAGAAATTCAGTTTGTACTTTATGTGATTATAAAATGTAAAATAATAACATTCTAATTTTTGTAACTTTGTGGTGCATTGTTCGGAAATTCACAAAACTGTATTTTTGAGTTATTTTTTTATTGTCCTGAACTGCAGGAATTTTAAAACTTTTGTACATATTTCCTGTATTATTTGATACGGCCAAAAAGTGTCTCATCAAAATAACGGTTTTAGGCCCAAGATCTCTTTTAGACCAAATCCGTTTCAGGACATTTGGAGTCGATCTAGCGATGTCCGCCCGTCTGTCTGTCTGCCTGGCTGATGCGCACTCTCGAAGGGAGTATCCGATTTGGTCCAAACTTGGTACATCGTATAAATATTGTCAAACTTAGATCGAGTTCGGATATGGATAATATCGTTCCACTCCTTCTCCCATAAAAGGTCAAAATTTTCAAAGAAAATATTTTAGTGCACAGAGAAAGAAAGGAAAATCCGATTTTACTTCAAATTTGCAAATCCTAATATTTGCATCAGCTCTGGGTTAGGTGCCATAATTAACAATATCGGTCCATTCCATCAAGTACCTCCCCCACAAATGGTCACAATTTTGAATAAATATAACTCTTATAAAATGTGATGTGAGACTGTCTTCAAATTACACACATCATTAACCCAAGGTCTGGTGTGAAAAGGGGATATATCGGTCAACTCCTTCTAGTACCTCCCCTACAAAGGATCAAAATTTCAATTATCCATGAAGCTCATAAAACGCAAAATTAACATCCGATTACATTTAGATCTGTTATAAAAATAGAGATAGATTTAGTATCTCCCTCACAAAGGGTCAACGTTTTGAAATAAGCATCCGGTTGTCTTCATATTTCACACATCCCATTATTTGTACTAACAAAAGATCTGCTGTGAAGATAGGATATACCGGTCCACTCTTTCTGGTACCTTCCCCACAAAGGGCCAAAATTTTAAATATCAATGAGGCGTTTTCTTTAGAAGTTAAACAAATTGCTGAAGTCCCTGAAGTTTTATTCGAAATGTTGAATTTGATTTTGGAATTGATTGCATCTAAGATGGTTGTTAGCCGATTTGCTCAAAACTTTCGTTATCTTCACGGTCTTAATGTGTATTGCTTGGCAAGTTTCTTCAAAGAAAGTTATTGAACGCCGGACGTCCAAACCGGTCATAGGGACTTCTACGTTTATACAACTTTCCATATTTCTACTCAAGAAGATCCATTCAAATTTTAGAATTTATCTCTAGATTTGAATGCCTAGTTTTAATACTTTTACGAGAAGAATATTGTCCAAGAGTATCATTAAAGACAATTCCACATAAATTCTTCAAAAAATCAAATTCATCACATAGACTCACATGTAGCATAGAAAATAGTACCGTTTTTTATGCACCGGATTAAAAATAATGTTGCAGGACTTTTCAGTACTAAATCAACATGGATATAACGACCACCTTAATTTTGATTTTATAAAAGTTGTAATCCACATTATTTTCAACATTACAAATGAAACCAAAATCCGCCCAGAGTTGAATTCCAAAAAAAAAAAACAAAGAAATTAATTGGTAAAAGTAAAAAATATTTATATACATTTATTTATTTTATTTTAATTTATATTTCTTTTTCTACACTTTCAGATCTCATTATTATTTCCATGGATGCAACACACAACCATAGCAAGACAATTTTACTCTAATTTATAATTTTTGCTAATTTAGCTGTTTTCAGATCAGTCATCATTTAAATCACGATCAACACATACAACACCATTGGGACTACTGAAATATATTGTTATTTAGAAATAAGATTAAAACAGGAAAATATCGATTTTAAGTCTATACTATATCGGAGTAAAGAGATTATTTGATAAATCTACTCAAAAAAATATGAGCAATTACAAAACTTTAAAAATGAATCTTGTTAAAATTTTAATTCTTTGGCTTGTATTATAATTTTTTTAATACTGTATGATATTAATATATTGCAAAATGTAAAAAAATGAAAGAATGGGTAAATCTCAATCTAGAAAATTTGTAACCAATCGTAACCTCGTCTAAATTATGTTTATGCCTCATATTTTTTAAATTCCATATGATTTTGAATAATATGTTAAAATGTATAAACGTTCAAATATTTGGAAGTCTATACTATATCTGAGTTAAGAGATTATTTGATAAATCTACTTAACAATTTTTAAGCAAATTCAAAACTTTTCAAAAAAATCTTGTTTAAATGTAATTCTTTCTTTTAATTCTTTATGATATAATTATAATAAAAATATAAAATATTGAGATAATTGGTAAATCTCAAAGCACAAAATTTGTAACCAATTATAACAGTATTCAAAAAACCTCGTTTAAATTATTTTTATGCCTCATATTTTTGAATTCCATTTGATTTTGAATAATATATTAATAAACAAAATGTTCAAATATTTTGAAAATAAATCTAAATTAATGCAAATACGCACAATTGGTAACAAACAATAATTAAAATAAATTTATAATTAAATATATATTGATATGTACATATATACATACGTAAATTATTGTTAATAGAGCTTAATCTTCAATCATTCGGCAAATTAAAAATTTAACTAAAATTTCATATTTGATGTTTTCGAATTAAATTATTGATTTGCCGGCAAAGCCAAACGAAAACAATAATTATTGGAACCAAAATTTAATCAGAAAAAAAAGTAGGTAAAATAAATTTTGCTTAAACCAAGTGTAACAAACATAGTTAATGAATATATATAGTAATTATAATGTTTTGAAATGATCAAGTCTTATAGTGAAAGTATTAAAACGTATATGGGTATGTGTTGGAAATCATTGCAAATCGATTTAAATGATTTATTTTTTGCCAAACTTTTTTTGGAAAATTGTAAATTAATTTTAAACAAATGTTAATTAAACTAGAAGATGTTAATATAATTAACTGTGAAACTTAACTATACACAATTGTGAATCTACAAATCGATTTGCATTAGTTTCCACCGCATATTCCCTTATATTCATCAAATTACAAACATATATCAATTGGTTTATTTTACTCTAAAATTAAAGCTAGAAAATAGTAAATATGGAAGTAGATACCATTTGAAGGTCATTCAAATCGTAACATATACCCGAGCATTTGAAATCATTAGTAAATAAATACAAATATCGCTCAAGACATATCACAAAACAAACACAAATCGAAGAATTAAAAAAAAATATTAAATTCATTGTTGATGTTATAAACAAAAATTATATGCGAATTTCATAAATATATATAAAACAATCACACATACAAACAAAACGCAAAGTCATTATGCATTTACATAGATGGTAAACAACGCTATTCAATGTGTCAATTTAATTAGTCATCGGAATAAAAACCAAATCGATTCAAACATAAAATCTGCGTGTTCATTAAACAATTAGATAAATGAAATTTATGCAAAACAAAACACTTTATATAAAATCAATTAAATCGAACAAAAAATATTCAATAACGCTATACATACACACATACATAATTCACAATACATTTTTTGAAAAGCAAACAATTTATGGAGGTTTCTACCTATGAAAAATGAAAATATACAATTATATATTACAAAATGAAAAAAGATACGCCGCCGTACCATATAAATGGAATGAAAAAATAAGAAAATTTACGAAATATTTACATATACAAACATGATTTTTCGATGTGTTTTTAAAATTGTCACGACTGGTATTTTAAACGAAAAGCAAATGCAAAAATAAATTTAATTAAAACGAAAATTACATTTCGCTAATGACAGCTCTACAATGTTCTTTTTTTTTAACCATGGCTATTGCAAAATTTATATACATAACAACCTATAATGTATGAATACAATTATTATTATATATACTGAATGTTACAAAAAAATGAAGTGTTATTGTTTGAAAAAACAAAATGGAAAATTAAAATTATATATTTAATGTGATCTATTGAAGACTAATATGAAGAGTCAATGTATAATATTGGAAAATTTAATTCATTTTTGAAAAAAAAAACATTAATATTTGTAGCTATAATTTCATGTAATACTTTAAGAATTAATAAGAATTTGTTAATTTTTTTTTTTAAATTATTTGTAAGACAATTCTGCGTGGACTGAAAAGTTAACTCTTTTTCATACCATTATCCATCGAATGAAGTGGATTTTCATTTTTATACCCTCCACCATTCTATGGAGGGTATATTAGCTTTGTCTGGTGGATCTGGCTGGATCAGTGTAAAATTCTAATACGATTTAGCGATGTCCGTCTGTCTGTGTGTATGTCTGTCTATATGTCCGTCTGTCTGTTGTAGTCACGCCATCTTCCGAACGAATTGAGATAGAAGGCTAAAAATTGGCACACATATGTATTTGGCAGTAGGCAGGTTAAGTACCTAAATGTCGGCTCAATTTTTCGTATAGCCCCCATATAACGGTACCTTCACCCGAATTGTTTCAAACTTCGTAGTTGAAGATCTTAATGGGTACCTACAACCTATGAAAAAGCAATTGCTTATGCAGGTTCACGTCTTCGTATAGCCCCTCTATAAAGTTCATTACTTTAATGGTATTATTTGGATTTTTTTTTAATTTTCAAGTTCCTTCTCAATGGTGGAGGATATTAAAAGCTTGGCCCGCCCGAACTAAGCTGATTTTTTACTTGTTTTCTAGTAACATTTAAAGTGTTTTGTATGTAGCTATAATTTCATGTAATAATTTAAGAAATTTAAAATTATAAATGAGTTACTCTTTAAATAAATAGGACATTTGGAGTCGATCTAGCGATGTTCTCTCATCCGTCTGTCTGTCTGACTGGATTGTGCGCACGGTAACTCTCGAAGGGAGTATTACATTTGGTTCAAAGTTGGTACATAGTAATATTATTATCAAAGTCCACTCATTTTGGTACCTCCCCCGCAAAGGGTCAAAATTTTGAATATTCCTGAAGTTCATAAAAATCGAAATAAACATCCAATGCCATTTGTCGAGGAGTTTGAAAATATCACGATAGCTAATACTCCTGCAATGGGAAATTTTACGAAATATAACTCTAGAAATCGACATAAATGAGTGTAAACGAGGTAATTTCTTTCGATTTCAAATTTCCGTCAATTTTCGCGTTTCGATTTAGTCATATTTACCAACTTGCAAAAAATTAACAATATAGGTCCTCGTTTTTGTGTGGTTGATAGTAATGAAAGGTTCGAATGTTTTAAATATTTCAAGGATCTTGTCCACATTTTTCCATCGATTTGACTCTAATTTGCCAAATTTGTTTCTGAAGTTGTAAAACTCTTCTTCGCAAAAAAAAATTCAAAAAAAAAAATTGGTACATTTTCTATTGTTTTTAATGCAAATTTGAATTTTGTTTCTATTTAAAAAAAAGTCCAAGATTATGATTCCAGCAAAAGTCCAAGATTATGATTCCTTATATATTAGACCTCAGACAAAGAAAATTGAATATTGATCAATGCCTTGACAAACTATAAATTTTTAATTAGCAAAAAAATTAAATCGGCTTTCAATTTTTTTAGGTATAAAAAGTATCTTACATAACAAGTAAAAACATTAAATTCGGACTGGCCGAACATTTAATACCCTCTACCTTAGGGTAAAGCAAACATTAGAACACATTATGACCCACAAATACCAATTTTTGGACAAATTTGTGGGAAAATGTGGCAAAGGAGAAGGTACCGCTGTATGGGGCTATACAAAAACGTGGACCTATACTTACAATGTTTCGCCACCGGAGCTAGAACCCATTATGACAAAAATACCAATTTTTAGACAAATCCGTGAAAAAATGTGACAAAAATTATGAAAATATCGGGAGGTACCATTATATGGGGGCTATACCAAAACGTGGACCTATACATACAAATTTTCTCCTCCGGAGCTAGAACCCATAATGACCAAAAAATAATAATTTTTAGACGAATCTGTGAAAAAATGTAGCAGGTACCGCTGTATGTGGCTTTACAAAAACGTGGACCTACACATACAATATTTTGCCACACAAATAGAACCCATTATGACCTACAAATACCAATTTTTAGACAAATCTGTAAAAACATGTGTTAAATAGCATAACATACCGAATATCGGGAGGTACTGTTATATGGGGACTATAGCAAAACGTAGATCCGATATATCTCATTTTCAATACCAACCATCCTAGACACAATACAAATTGTTCTGCTAAATGTTGACGCTCTACGTCAAATAATGTGGGCTGTATCGTGATTTCAACAGACAGGCAGACGGACATCGTTAAATCGACTTAGAATTTTATGCTGATTATAAATATTTATACTTTATGGGGTCTAAGACGAATACTTAGGGATGTTACCAAGGTGAAGGGTATAAAAAGTAGTTAGATAAAAATTTTTCAGTCCAAAAAAAAAACATCAAAATTCCCAAAACCTTAAAGAAATGAACTATCTGAGTGTGAGATCCAGAGAACCTGTGAATCAGAACTAGACAGTATATTTTTTCGATATCAAAAAAGAAAAATCGATTATTGTAGTAAAATTATTAGATCCTTGCTGGTTCTGGAACCGAAAATAAATAAATCAGCAATGTGCAAGCTAAATATATTAAAAATTCTGCAAAAAATCACAATGGAAATCTACATTTAGACAACTTATTTCAAAAATATCCCGTTTTTTTTCTTTAAATAATACTTGTAATTTATGTAAATATTATTTATATTATTAAAAAAATATAAAATTATTTATTCTATCTGTAGTAATATTAGTTAGTTAATAACAAAAGCGAAAACTGTTTTAGCAATTAAGTTATAATCAGGAAATCATTATAAAACAATAATTAATAAATAAATAAAAACTTTACAAAAGTGTTTATCAATGTTAAAAAAATTAGATTTTTTATTGGTTCAAAAAAACATGGGTGAAAATGAAAGAAAGTAAGTAAGTATTTTGTAGTAAGTATATTTTCTACAATTTGTTTAAATAAGAAAGAATCTAGAAAATCCTATATTAACCAAGATTTAAAGTTTAAAACTAAAATCGCTTACTAAAAACCATGGATCACGATTTATTTAGTAGTAGGTTTTTTACATAATACAATTAATTCTTTTTTTATTTAATATTATAAAAATTAAATAATAAAAGCAATAAAAATACCTAGAATTTTTTATTTAAAAAAAACTGACATTTTATGATTTTTTATTAAAATTATATTTAAAATACCCTGTGTGTGAGCAGAGCACCACCCAAAAACCCCCCTGGTGTTGTTGTTGTGACGACACAACAATTTCACAGAAAAATCTCAAAAATACCAGGCAAACAGAATTGAGTAGCAGGGATATTTTCCTTTACTGTATGTATGTGTGTCTAATATCGCCACCCAATGAAAAAATGATGCTGGCAATGCTGCTAAGAAAAAGGCATGTGCTAGCAATGTCATTGAAGACACAAACCCACATGATAGTGGCAAAGAGACATAAGTGCAGCAGCGTGAAATATGTTATTGACTATTATTGACAACAGATGGCGCCGCTCGGATAGCTCTATTTTATGTCTGACACATAATTATGTTCCCCTGGTATTTTGATAAATTTTAAGAAATTGACAAAATTTGTATGCGAAATTTAAAAACGTACACATATGTATGTATGTAGGTTATTTTTAAAAGACATAATATGTCATTTTAAGAGGGACAAATAAATAATAAATAACGAACCCACAAACTTTTTTAATGGTATCGAAAAAATTGTAAAAAATAATGATTTTTTGCATTTTCTAGAACAGGGTAATATTTTTTTATTGAAAAAAATTGTTTGTTCGTTCTTTCTTCGTTATTAAGCTATTTATTTATGTTGCCTTAAAACGGATTTTTTTTTTTTTTTGAAAATAAGCTCATCTCTTTTGTAGGCAGAATAATATCTTTAAATTTGTCTATTTGGTCAAGTTTAATAAAATACTTTCTAATACTTACCTTCCTACTGTATATAGAAGTAATTTCATTAACAAAAAAAAATGTTTTTATGAATTTCTCAGAAATTTGTTTTATTGAATTTATTTATTGTTTTGTTTTTTTTTTCATCAGAAAAATTGTTTTGCATTTTTTTGTATGTATATGTTGTTTTAAATATTGTGTTTGTTTTTTGCTTGGTATTTATTTATTATCAATATAATTTAATTGATTTATGTTTTTTGTCCATTTTTATTTTTATTTGTTTTTTATTAGGTCACAAGCTAGGATTTATTTATTAATTAGTAATATATTTATTTGTTTACTTTTTGATCGACACTGCCGCCTTCTTCACAAATTCATAAAGTATCATCATGAGGTGTACATTTGATTTTCTTTTTCAAGTTTATTTGTGGAAGAATTTCAAATTGAATAAATGTTTGTTGGCGTTTTTAATTTCCACATTTTGCATTTGGTGATTAATTCGGGGATTAATTTCTCGAACTACGTGGTTTCGGTTTTAAGTTTGACACCAGTCGGGTTTGCCGACAGTTGTATATCCCCAGCCTTGAGTTATGATTATTCTAACTGTTTCCTCTTTATGGGGAGGTTCTGAAGCAGTTGGCCAATATTGTCCACTTTGTATCTGACTTTAGTCTGAATTAAATATTGAGCGTTTTATGAGCTTCATGGATACTCATAATGTTAATACTTTGTGGGGGATATACCACAAGGAGTCGACCGATATATTTCATCTTCACACCAGACCTTGGGTTAATAAAAATATTGTGGTGTGTGTAATTTGAAAACAACCAGACCCTTACATCATATTTTATAAGAGTTATAATTGTTCAAAATTTTGAACCTTTGTGGGGGAGGTACTTGATGGAGTGGACTGATATCCATTTTTGCACCTGACCTAGAACTGATGTAAATAAAATGTTTTTCAAAGTTGGAGAAAATTTGGATTATCCTTTCTCTATATGTGCAGAAATATATTGTCCTTGAAAATGTCGACCTTTTGTGGGAAAGGTACCAGAAGAAGTGGACCGATATTTCCCATCTCCGAACTCGATCTAAGTTTGATAATAATATTACGATGTAGCAAGTTTGGACTAAATCGGATACTCCTTTCGAGAGTTGTCGTGCGTACCAGCCGGACGGACGGACATCGCTTGATCGACTTCAAATGTCCTGAAACGGATTTGGCCCAAAAAGACCTAGGGTCTAAACCGTTAGTTCGATGAGGCACCTTTTGACCGTATCAAACGATATACCCTCTCTAGCCATTACGAACTTCAAATAGCAAATTTTAAGCAATTCCGATGAATAATGTCGCTAAAATCATCAAAATACCGAATATCGGGAGGTACCGTTATATGGGGGCTATACCAAAACATGGACCTGCACGGACAATTTTCTGTCTTAGGCTGTAGTATCCATTTCGAACTTCATATGCCAAATTCGAAACAATTCCGGTGAATAATGTCGCTAAAATCATCAAAATACCGAATATCGGGAGGTACCGTTATATGACGGCTATACCAAAACGAGGACCTACATGGCCCATTTTCAATACCAAAAGTCCTGCATACATAATATACATTTCAGTAAAATTTTATCAATCTACTTCATTTCGTTCGGAGCTAGAGTAATTTCCACAGACGGACGGACATCGCTAAATCGACATAGAATTTTATGCTGCTCAAGAATATATATACTTTGTGGGGTCTAAAATGTATAATTTGAGGTGTTACAAACGGAATGACAAACTTTATATATCCTCCTTACTTTGGTGGAGGGTATAAAAAATCGCTGAAAATATTGACCGTGACTAAATTATTCACACTAGGTTCAGACAAACCTTTCGGGAAAACACGAGCAAATAATTAAACCATGAACTTTGCAATATTTCAAAACTCTTTCTCTATCGTAAATTTCATCAGATGCACAGGAAAAAATCTAATGAGTGCTCCGAAACACGCGGCAAGACGCGAAATATTCTAAAGTTGCCATGAGGCAAGCTTTCGGCCGTATCAACTACTGCATAGCCTCTGAATACATGAGGTTGAGGATACAAAACTACAGCGAATGTTCATGCCATCGAATAACATTTGTTGGCCAATTATTTATGATTTTTACGAAAATCTCCATCAAATATTTTTAGGATTTTTTTTGGAATACAGTAATAATAATAAGGCATTAAAAATTCAGGATTTAAAATAATAAATAAAATTAAAAAAATAAATGTACAAAAATAAAATAATGTAATAATTATCAGGTAACAAATATTAAGGTGAATAAATCAGGTTTTTAGTTTAGTATTGTTTCCATAATGATATAAAATATATTAAATGTAAATATATATAAATTTTTTGTTCTAAGTTTAAGGTAATCATCAGATAGGTAAAATAAATTAGTTAGTTATTGCGCAAGCTTAAAATCACATATTAATTAATTTATTTTTTAGTTTTGTCCATAACTTCACTTTCATTTATTTTAACTTTTTTTCTAATCTGGTATTTAATTGTTGATAAAAATATTTAAAAATCATTCATTTTTTTAAAAACATAAATAAATATTTCTTAAAGGGTTAAAAATTGATTTAAGATCAAAAAAAGCTTTATAGCTTCCTGGGAATGGTATTGAGTGGTATCTGAGTTGTATTTTAAAATATAAATATTGAGTGAATAGTTGGGTTTCTGTTAAAATAAATACATATATTTGTTTATATTTGTATACTATTTAGACTGAGTAAATAACATAAATTCTATTTTTATTTAATGTAAAATTAAAAGGTTGCATTTTATGACAGTATCTTCTTTCGTGTTTTATAAGTATTTGATCAGACTTGAATCAAAATAAATGAATAGATAAGTTAATACATAGAAATCTTTTTGGCAATCAAGTATCTGTTTCTGTGTGTCGATACGAAAGAAAATGCCAAAAAAATAAAATAATACAAATAAATGTGCAGATACATAAAAGTATTTTTTTACTGGGTTTTAGGTAGACATAGTTCAGTTCCGGGCTATAATTTATGCTTGTTCGCCCCTACGCCTTCCAGCCGATGACTTATACCAGTAAAAACCTTTGAAGGTGATGATACATGACATGGCATATTAAAGTCAGATTATAAGAAACAAATAAAAAAGCCGTAAGTTCGTCCGGGCCGAACTTTGAATACCCTCTACTATTGGAACAAGTTTGGCAATTATCAAAAAAAAAAATAAATAAATAAATAAAATGATTTAAAGATTCTGTTAAAATTTCAAAAAAACAGAATACAGCCGTTATATACGAAGACGTGGACCTGCATAAACTATTTTCTGTCATAGACTGTACCTTCCATTACGAACTCTAAATACGAAATTTGAAACCATCCAGTGAATAATGTCCCTAAAATCATTTAAAATATATCTATCGTATCGTATATCGTAGACCTATATAGACATTTCTTTTCCAGGGAGTAAAATACTAAAATGAAACCCCTTGTTTTAATTTTCAGACAGTTTCATTGAAAAATGTGGCTAAAATCATCAAAATACCGAATATCGGGAGGTACAGTAATATGGGGGCTAAACGATATCGTGGACCTATATAGACAATTCTCTTCCAGGGGGTAAAGTAGTCACGAAGAACTCCTTGTGTGGATTTTCAGACAATTCCGTTGGAAAATGTGTCTAAAATCATCAAATTGCCGAATATCGGGGGGTACCGTTGTTTGGGGGCTATACGATGTCGTGGATCGATATAGCCCATCTTTGAACTTGGCCTGCATGCAGACAAAAGACCGATCTGTGCAAAATATTAGCTTCCTATCTTTATTCGTTTTGACTCTAGCGTCATTACAAAAGACGAACTAAATCGTCTTAGAATTTTACGCTGATCAAGAATATACAGGGTGAGATGAAAACACTGCAACCAACTTCAGACTACTGTCCATTCCAAGCCACTCGTCCGATACCTGTTGAAATTATTCCACTGACAGCTCATTATATTGTTTACAAGTGTACAAAAGCATTTTGGTGAGAATTTTCCAGAAAAAAAGTTATTCGTGATAGAATTCAAGCGTGATAGTGTGATTTCTTTATATTTAGCTGGAAAAACACAAGTGACAATCGTTAGAGCTCTCCAGCATTTAAATGTGAAATAAATAAAATTTAACAAAAAAATTTAAAAATTATGCCGTTTGACTTTGTTGCAGTTTTTATCTCACCCTGTATATGCTTTGTTAGATCTAAAATTATTATTTCGATGAGTTACAAACGGAATGACGACTTTAATATACCCTCCATGCTATGTGTGGTGTAGGGTATAAAAATAACGACAAGATTGAAGTGTGGCACTGACATCCCATTTGATTGTTACCACTTTGATGCCAAGCTTCTTATGTATCTGCATTTTACATTTTTCATTTTTTTTTTTTGCGTTAAATTTTACATTTAACAACACATTTGGAAGGGTATTTTACTTTCAAATCCATTGTCTCATTTCGTCACACAGAAACAGATTCTAAAATATTTATAAAAAGTACGTAAATATTAATTAAAATAAATAAAAAAGTTGTCATGATAACAAAGCTTATTTTCAAAATAATATGACAAATTGTATAAATCTTAATTAAAAATAAAAAAATAAAATAAAATATTTTAAATAAAATTTTATAAAGATAATAATTTCATTTAATTTTAATTAGATTTAAAACAATATTTGTGTATTTTTATGAAAGATAGTCGATGAGTCTTCCAAAGGACAATTGCTTAGTTTGATTTTTTGGAAATCCTATTGATTTAAACTCTTCTTTTCTAAGGGGTTTTTTTTTACATTAAAATAAATTATGTTTGAAAAATAAAACACAAATTCTTGGATGGATTCAAATCGAAAACCAATGTTTTTAACATACATTTGTTCTGGTATTAATTAATAATTCTAAATGCATTTTGGAAAATCATTTCGGTTTTATTGAACGTTATGCCATTGGAATGGTGTATTGGTATAAAGGATTCTTATGTTTCGGTTCACAGTTTTGTTGGAATGTATTATTGTTTTGTTTTTTCTATACTAGTTTTGATTTGGTTCAATTAGTATGTTTATGTGGATTTGTTATTAATAAATTCTATTAATTTATCTATTATTTAACTGTAGTCTACTTGCAAACGCTGAATTTTAACAAAATGCCAGCAATATTTCCATGATAGTTAATTTTGTGAAGTAATAATAAAAAAACAGTGAAGGAAATCTTAGAGTCGGGCGTGGCCCACCACTTTGAATATTTAGTAGAGGTTCACATAACAAAAAATAGTTTTTATGGGGAATTTGTGAGAATTAAATCATACCAACATGTGTCCCTTTTTAATTCGGGCTTGTATCACCCCTTTGGTGCACAATTAACTTAAAATCGGATAAAGATATATATGGGAACTATATCCAAATCTGGACCGATCTCGACAAAAATTTAGCAAAGGTATTTCTTAGCCGTATTTGATATATTTCCCTAAATATTGTTGTTGCCGAGTGCATATTACGGCTGCGGGCGACAAAAATAACAAATCGGATGAACTATATATATGGGAGCTATAGGCATATCTGAACCGAATACGATCAAATTTTGTATATTTATTTTCAGGCCCAATTCGGTCGTATGTGCAAAATTTTATACTATTCGGTACACATTTGGTGCACAATCGGACGATAATATGTACTCTTCTATGGAGTAGGGTTTAAAAATACGATATTCCCAAAAAGGGTATTTTTGGTCTTTGAATAGATGTTTCTATCGACTGAATGAGAAGTGCAGAAACGTAGACTCACGGCACATTGTAAACTGTCGCAAGGAAGTTGATACGATCTAGTAATCATTCAAATCAGTAATCAAATCAGTTACCATTACGTCGTTAAATCTTTTTTCTCCAGTGTACAATGTTCAGTGTTCAATCAAAAAGATCTCAATAAAATTTCAAATATCTCAGATAGTCAAAAACTATATTAAAGCCTTAACAACATTTGACCTAAGAAACCACTACTCCTTTGGAGTTTTGATATACAAAGAAACATTAGAAAGTCCAATTGGAATTTTCTACAACCCCAACTGGCTACTGCACTTGGAATTTTCTACAACTCCGACTGTCAATTTTACAGTGAAATTATGAGAAAATTTTCAAGGAATTAGAAAAATGGCTAGATTTTTCAAAAAATCAACAAGGTTTTTTTAAACAAAAATTGATGATATATTTTTTCATGGTACATATTGAATATACGAATTTCTTTTGTTCAGAGACTCACAATGAAATTTGATCAAGAATTATTGTTCCTTTGACACTTTTGGCAAAAAATGATGCATAAAAGGAGATTTTAACTGAAATTAGGAACCCGTTAAAATAACTGTAAAAACCAAACATATACTTTTCACTTTTAGTACATAAATGTTGAATGTAATTTTATTGTATTGTATTGTATTTAGATATATGGTTTGTTCCGAGACTTATAGTGAAATTTTGTGTAGAATATTTCTTCTTTTGACACCTTACGTCTAAAACGTAAACGTAAACTTTCAGGCATCAACTCAAAAAATAGGCCGAGAAAAAAAATTATCTAAAAAAATTAGAATTTTTTTTTGAAACTTTGATCCACATTTTTTTATGCAATGGAAGTAGAAGTTTCTTTTCTTTAGTGACTTTTCTTATGAATATTTATTTTTTCGACGTAATAATTCAAATGTGATGATTTGTAGGAGATTTTTGCATAAACTCACAAAAGTACGGCTTTAACCTTAAAAAGTGTTTTTAATGTATATGAATTCCTGGCGTTTAGATAAGATTTAAACTTTTGAGGTCTTCTAGGACCTAGAGTAAAATTTTATGACTAATAAATTTGTAGAATATTTTGACTTGCTACGATATCGTTTGAAAGGAGTTTTTAACAAATTTTCGAAAGAGGGAAATTGTTAATTTGGCCCTTTTTCAAAACTCGTTTGCGGATTAAAATTTCGACCAAAATAATTCTGGTGTTTTTGTTTGCAATATTGCCCATAACACTATATACTATATACCGATAATCAAAGGATTCCAAGGAATCTTAATCTGAAAATTTCCAAAATGTGGAAGAAAACAATACTAGACACAGCTTGCAATCAAAAAAACTAGTGTATCGTTATTTGTAATTGAAAACGTCCTGGGTCTTATATATAAAGCATAATGCAAGCATTTAGACCACTGCTCAATACGACTTTGGACATAATTATAAATAATATACTAACACATGATCCCATTTTACCATGGAAATATTGCAGGCATTTATGTCAAGAGTAACTATGGACCATTTTGTGATTTTTGTTTCGATAATAGGGAATGTATATGTAAATAACGATTGTTGTTGTTATAATTATTATTATATTAAATATTACTTGTTAATATCACTTACAAATCTAATGACTAAAAAGACAAGAATATGTTAAGGCAACAAATAAATATTAAAACATTAAAAAAAATCAAAACGGCAGAATAAATCATTTGAGTACATAGTAAATGGGTGGATAGATGCAATACTAGCAATGCAATATCAATTAACTGGCAAAAAATATCAATTGATTGACTCGAATCAATTAACTACATACTAACATTTATCTAATGCTACATAGACAGGGGACAAGGGAGGTCGGTCTCCGTCATACGGCGTCATAATTATTAACATTCTATTTTTTTAAATAAATAATGGCCAACTATAATTCGAATATGAAAATAAATTAAATATCTTATAAAAATATTATTACAAAATAAATAACTAAACTAAATAAATTGCTTAACTACATGACGCACACATACACGCACACAGACAAAAACCGGCACACTTAAAACATTTGTAATAATTATTATAACAGATATTTGAAAAATATCACGATTTTCTTTTGCTACTGACATCCGTTTTTTCTTTCGTTTCCTTCCATCATCACATTGCTTTCTACTCAATACCAAAGGTATTTGTCTCCTCAACAGCCAATAACAGTTTTTCATACAGCAATTCTGGTGTGGGATATGGTGGTAAGTCTAGACGATTGAAACATGTGTGAGCTCGTGGCAAGGCATTTGGTTTACCCCATTTCTCAATGCAAAAACGTCGGGGACCCGTTGAACCGCGCAAGGCCGAAAAACCTTCATACGGTATGCTGGAGGTACCAGTGACAAATTGTAATAAACGCAAACGTTGCTCGTTTGTAAACTTCTCAATGACCTGCCAGAACCATATGATAACCTGATGATTATCATGATAACCGGAACGATATTCCGTATTAAGGCGCCAGTCGTTTATGTCAATTTCTGCCGTACCGGCTATTACCAATTCCAATTCACGCGCATCGAATACCGACACCAGACGAGAATCAACGACTTCATAGAAGCCACGTACCAACGATTCTGTCTGCTCCTGGACACCACGTTCCAAACGCCATTTGATCATACGCTCCAAGTACTCCTTTTTGTTTTTCTCATTCACAATAATATTCTTGCCGCCCGGTTTCAATTCCCGTTCCACAACTCGTCCCAACAACTCTTCGGTCACACAGAATGTCAGGCCCAAATCAATACCCGTACCAATGTCATTATCACGTATCCATTGCAGGGATTGATGGAACTCATTATCCAATGATTCTAAATCACTTAAAGCTACCGGAAGTCTTAGTAAAGCCTTGTAAAATGGCCTCGTAAAGAAGGCATCCAATAAATATTGATGAACTAAAGCTAAGCCCAGGACACGACCGCTAAAACGGAACCAATCGTGACAATTATCGACAAAGGCTGAAAGTGGTGACACTTGTACCGTATAGGTGTCATTGGCTGAATATTCAAAGAGGCCGTAGTAGGGATTGAACAGTTCACGGGATAGCAAAAAGAAGAATTCTCTGTAAATAAATCAGGAGAGAGAGGTGATTAATAAAATGCAAATAAAATGGTTTTGAAATGAAAAGTTACCTTGAGGGACCACCATAGTCCAGACCCTCTTCCGTATCCCATAGCACAGCTAAACGTCCTCTTTGTAAGTCTTTTTTGTTGGCAGACATAATACGACGGAAGGCATCTTCTAATAAGTGGGTACGTCGTATTTGTAATCTGAAAAAAAAAATAATATTAAAAAAATATAAATAATAAAAATTAAAATTGTTTATTTTGAAAATAATTTTTAATGAAGAAAAAGGATTTTAAAAGAATATTTGAAAGACGGTCAGAACTTGCAACCTTGGTAATTTCAAAAGAGCGGTTAGGAAATTCTGTATGTATGGGATTATTGGTTGGTGGATTTTTATTAGGGAAAAGCTGGAATAATTCAAAAATAATTCTGAAAGGACCATCAAAAGCTTTCCTGTCAGAATATTCAAGAAATTTGTGAATGGCAATCACGGGCAGTAATACAGGAATTTTTATAAGGGACCATCAGAAACGAATTTTTGATGGGACCTGACTAAAAAGCTGAACTTGAGAATTTATATATCAAAATTTTAAAGAAGACTGACGACCAAGAAATGCACTGATGAATTTTTAAGCAGTTTTTAATAGAGCTATACCCGTGTATTTGGAAATCTATTTTAAAGAATTTTTGGAGGACCATCAGGTGCTATACTCGTTAATTTTTATAATGAATATTTAAAGTCCTCGTGAGATAAATTATTTTGAGTAATTTTTGAAGGAGGACATTTTCAATAATCGTGGATTTTTAGGGAATTTTTGGACCAGTGGGACTTATGGAAGCGATTTTTAAAATTTTTTTAAGGACATTCGGGCGCTGTACTCGTGGATATTTATAAAGGATTTTTGAAGAAGCATAATCTAAGCTTTTTGTAAGGATTTTTTTGAAGCATCAGTGAGACTATTTTCGTAAATTTTTATGAACAATTTCAGAAGGACCCATGAAAGAATAGTGGAACAAACAACGGTGGACCTTTAACGGAATTTATGAAGCACCATCAGGGGTTGAACTTGTGGATTTTTATAAGGGATTCTGAAGGACAATAAGAAACCTTATTCCTGAAATTTTATTAAACAATTTGAATTCGTGGATTTTTATAAAGGATTCTGAAGGACAATAAGAAACCTTATTACTGAAATTTTATTAAACAATTTTACAAGAATTTGAATAAGGAATGTTTAATTGTGTATTTAAATAAGGAATGTTGAGTTTTTATTAGAATTTTTTAAGATCATCGGTACATTACTCGTGGATTTTATAAAGGACCTGTGAGAGTAGTAGCCCGGGATTTGTAACGATTTTTAAAAAGAGAAATGTTCCGGGGAACAAAAGGACCTACATTTATAGTTTTTTATTTGGAATTTTTAAAAGAGCAATAGGAGCAATTTACGCGGATTTTTATAAGAAATTTCGGAAAACACATCAAAACAACACATCAAAATTTTATAAGAAATTTTTGGAAATCAATAAGAAAATTTTGTCACGGATATGCTGTCCCGAGTGTATATAAAGGATCTATCAGGAGCTGTACTCGAACTGAAGGAAGGGAAGGAGGGCAACAATTTGAATAATCATAACAGAAGTCGAAATATATTTAAATAATCGAAAATTTACTGAGGGGGTATATATCTGTCGGCAAACCCGACTGATCATTATGCAAATAAGGGTTAAGGGTTTAATGAGCCATTATCATTGGAGGTCCTAGCTGCTTGAGACTTAGAAGTTATAATTATAAAGATTATTTTTGAGGGTTCTTAATTTATTTCCGAGGGGCCTTAAATGCCTATAATCGTGGCCCAGCTAAAATCAATAATTTTAATAATACTTTTGAGGGAATAACAGAAACTATATTCATAGATTTTTAAGAAGATGCGATAATAATAAAATTTTGAAAAGTTTAAGAGAACCAAAGTTATAGAAATGGATTCTTATATGTTCTTAAAACCTTAATTTTTTGGAATAATTATTCTTAGGACTAATTAGAATCTAATAGGCTGAAATTCTGAAAATATTCTTAGAATTTAAAATCGTGAAATATTTGCCAAAACTATGATCATATACTTACTTTAATTTATGTGGTCCTTGACCATATCCTTTTGATTCTAATTTCCTATAGAAACTTCTCAGTTTGGCCTCGAAGTCACGCCGGAATGGTGGCGGAGCTCGTTGCAGCATGCGAGAATTGAGCACTGGTGAGCCTTGGGGACTGCGTTCTTCGATGGGCACATAGCTCATAATCTCCTGTTCGAAAAGGCTGAAAAGATAAAAAACGAGAAATATATTATTAATATTAAGAAGTATTTTTATGACCTTTAATATTCTCTAAATTAACCAAGCCCCATTTGTTAGCATCCCAAAATTGAAGTCATAGCACATTTTTCCTCTACATCATTTGCCCAATAATAAAAATAAAACAACAGCAAAAAAACGTGCGAGCGGCAATTATCCAAGTTGTTTATTTATAAAAGCCACCACAACGATGATGCTATCGAAATGATTCAGATTTACAATCCTATCATTTTGTGGCAAAATATTAATAACTTTTATGATATCACATACATTTCGAGAGATTACCACGTTGGCATGGCCGGCATGTAAATTACTTTTATATTGTCATGATAAGTGTTCTAATTAATTATAGTTTTATAAATAATAAATAAAAGCGAGGTTTTCAACCACACAATATTTTTATTCTGATTGATAAAGCAATCTATATCTATACTCAATAAATGTGATATATTTCTATGTATTGAAAACGGTCCATAAGTATTCTTTTTTGATGAGATCTTCTACGCGTATTCTTTGTTGAAGATAATTGGAAGCTATGATCGTATATTTTATAAGAGTAACAAATCTTAAAGAAATATTTTTTAAAGAGCGTCAGCCAAAAGCTATTATCCTAGATTTTTGTATATTTCAAAACATATTTTTATAGACCTTCATTTAAAAATAATGTAAGATTTTTGATTCCAGTCTTTGAAGAAAAATCAAAAATAGAATCCACGATTGTGGCTTTTGAATTCATTTGAATGAATTGAATTTTTTACGGCCTTTTCGAAAGGCCATCAGAAGCTGCCCTCGTCTAATTCTATAAGGGCTTTTTGAATGACTCTTGGGACTAATAATAATGAAGCGAGTTTTGAATTGAATGACACGTGGGACTAACAGCTTTGGATTTTTAAGAGTATTTTTGACAGACTATCATCAGCAATGAAAGGGATTTGGTATTAGAACTGTGGAGGGACATTCAGAAGCTGGATTTCAAAGAACTATCAGAAGCATTCCTCATCGGGTTTTTTTCCAAGCTATTTGTAAAGTACTGTTGGAAGCTACATTAATCGATTTCTATTACAAAATCGACCATTAGGGTTTTTACGGAAATGTTTAAATTGAAAAATCCACGATTCCATAAAAATTATTTACAAAAAATCATCGATCATCGGCAAAAAAATTCCCTTAAAAATTCGCTATTTGAAAATCAAGATTTTTGGTGTTTATTTATTTATTATTTAAAAAATCTACGATTCTTGGTCAGGAAGTCATTTAAATACACCTAGGAATTTAAGAAAGACAATTTTGCCCTTGAAAATTATTTAAAAATCCATAACTTTTTGATTTTGGTCATTCAAAATAATTTAAAAAAAAAAACCAAAGTTCTTGGCCAGAAGTCCTTAAAAATTGTACGTATCGTAGAAATTATTTTCTTCTGGAAATTAATTTAAAAAATCATCGATTCTTGTCTAAGAAATTCCTTTAAAAAACCCCAGCATTCATCCTTAAGAAATCCACATGTTTAGTCTTTAGAAACTAAAATTAAACCCACAATTTTTAGTCCTTAAACATTATTTGCAAAAAATCACCGGTCCTTGGCCAAAAATGTAAGGTTCTTGGTCAAAAAAAAAAGTAAATATTTTTGGTGTTTAATTTTTTTTTTTAAATCTACGATTCTTGGTCAGGAAGACATTTGAATAATCCTAGGAATTTTAGAGAGACCATTTTGTACTTGACATTTGTTTCAAAAATCTACAATTTTTGAATTTGGTCATTGTATTTTCAATTTTTAAAAAATCAAAGTTCTTGGCCAGAATTCTCTAAAAAATTGCACGTATCGTGGACAAAAAATTTTCTTCTGGAAATTAATTCTAAAAAAGCGACAATTCCTTTTAAAAACTCCCAGCATTCTCGGACAGGAGGAAGTTTCTTAAAAAAATCCACGATTCGTAGCTGGAAAAGCTTATAAAAAATTCACATTTTAATTCAAAATTTCTTAAAAATTCACGGTTTTTGTTTTTTTTTTTTTGAAAATTAATTAAAAAAATAAATTCCTTTAAAAAATCAGGATTTTTGGTCTTTGAAATTTATTTTTAAAAATATACGATTTTTGGTCAAGAATAAAAATAAAAAATCCTCGATTCTCGGCCAAGAAGTACTTTAAACCTTTTTGGGCTTAGCAAGAACGAAAATTGCTTCTACAAAATCAAGAGTCCTTTTTGAAATAAATTTCCGTTCCTTGGCTAGAGAGACCTTGATTTGACAGCCATATTAGTATGTTAAAAAATTAGACCAAATAGGAAATGTCGTTCGGAAATCATGAATCTCACATAATATTCGTGAGTTTTCAAAAAGTTTACATATTTTACAAAATTCTGATCTTCCCATTATTGGTATCGTCAAGCATTGTTGTGCACACAAGCCAGTCAGAAACATGGAATCTTAAAACTGTTTCTAAGAGGAATATTAAATATACCCTCTGTAGCTATATTTCAAAGGACACATATTTTCATAGATATGCTATTTTGTAAGAACACTTCACATCAATTATAAAAAGTCATATGGAAATTCTAGGTCTCCTATATAAAACTGATCTCTTGAAGTCTATATAGAATATCTTTACATATTGGAAAATAAATCTGAAAGAAGTTTATATGTAAAGAAGACCTATGGAGGAGTGTATATTCATAGTATGGCAACATGTCGACCGGTCTAGCCAAATTTTTCACTTTTTTACCATGGTAGCTGGCCATTGTATAAAATTTCAGTTTGTATAAAATTTCAAATATTCTTTTTTGCTTTCAAAGAACAGCAACTTCAAAAATTATATTACGTTTGGTTAATTGGTTGTGTTTTTTTTTTTTTTTGTTTTTATGAGTGTTGTTTTATTTTCAATGTTAATTGTGCCAAAATGAAACGTTACTAGTTCACGTGCAGTATGGTTTGTTCTGACTCATAAATATCATTAAACACAATTAAATGGTACAAATAATCCGAAATATATTAACATGTGTATGTGTATAACAACTAAATAATATATTTAATTTTTTTGGTAATTAATATTTATTACTGTGAAAAAGTAAATAGGGAATTTAGGTGTTAGCCAAATTGTTGCCATAAAACTATTAATTGCATTTGTATTGGCATTGGCCTCTGCTGTTAACAACAAATACGAAATACATTTAATTGATTTTTTAACGGCGCTTTATTAAAATAATTATAGATTTGCACCCAGTATGTTCTGCGGTGTTTGTTTTCCTTATTTCAAAAACTGATCGATTGATTGATTACATTTTAAATGTTCTAAATGTATTTCAAATAATTTAGTAGTCAATCTTTCTCTAACAACTAAACGTAATATTTGAGGTTATATATATTTGATAAGAGAAAATCAACAGATATGTCACAAGGAGATCAGTAAACCTACTAACAAGTTAAAAAATTATCAGTCGGTTTTACCGACAGGTGTATACCCTCAGCCAATGTTCGATTAGTTAAATATATTTTGACTTCTGTTACGATTATTCAAATTGTTGGCCCTCTATGGAGTAGGTTCCGAAGGAATGAACCAAATATGTCCATTTCGTATCAGACCTAAATGAATATGATTTCAATATTGCGACGTGCCAGGTTTAGACTAGATTGGTTACTTCCTTCACTTTAAATGAGATATATGATAATTTTTAGAAAATGTTATATATGCGTGAGGTACCAAATATAGTCGACCGAAATATTCCATTTTCACACTTCATCTAATACGTGTAAAATTATTGTAATGGAAAAAATGACAAAAAAATCTAACATTTATATTGAATTTTATGCGAAATCATGAAATCCATATTCAAATATTTAGATATAGCAAGTTGTAAAGAATCGCTGACTTGTTTCGCAAGTTATGACAGATAAAATAATTGAAAATTGTTATCGTTTGTGGGTAAGGTTCCCGAAGGGGTTTGCAGTTTTATATCTTCAACACAGATCTTGTGTTAGCAAAAATGTTTGTGAGTGGGAAATTTGAAGAGAGTTTGATATTTATTTCGCATTCTATGAGCGTTTTGTTTTTCAAAATCTTGAACCCTACGTGGGAAAGGTACCAGAAGGATTGGTCCGATCTCTACCATCTTTATAAAAGATATTTCGTTGATGGAAATATTGAGATGTTCG
Organism: Musca domestica; assembly: GCF_030504385.1. Lineage (NCBI taxonomy): Eukaryota > Metazoa > Arthropoda > Insecta > Diptera > Muscidae > Musca > Musca domestica. The sequence goes on along the minus strand of NW_026712238.1, from coordinate 8,057,664 downwards.
CGATGAATGAACTTCATGGATGTTTAAAATTTTGACCCTTTTGTGGGGGAGGTACCACAAGGAGTGGCCCGATATATTCCATCATCACACCAGACCTTGGGTTAATAAAAATATCACGATGTGTTTAATTTGTAGAGTGAGTGCCCACATCACATTTTATAAGAGTTATAATTATTTAAAATTTTGACCCTCTGTGGGGGAGGTATTTGATGGAGTTGACCGACATTGCCTATCTGGCCTAGAACTGATGTAAATATTAGGATTTGCAGTAAATAATTTTCTTTGAAAATTTCGTCCTTTTGTGGGAGAGGTAGCAGAAGGGGTGGGCCGATATTGCTCATCTCTGAACTCGATCTAAGTGATATTGATATTATGATGTACCAAGTTTGGACCAAATCGGATACTCCCTTCGAAAGTTATCGTGCTCACCAGCCACACAGATGGACGGACGGAAATCGCTAGCTCGACCCCAAATGTCCTGAAACAGATTTGGATTCAAAATTTCGAACTTTTGTGGGAGAGGTACCAGAAGGAGTGGACCGATATTGCCCATCTCCGAACTCGATCTAAATTTAATAATAATATTGCAATGTACCAAGTTTGTACAAAATCAGATACTCCCTTGGAGAGTTATCGTGCGCACCAACCAGACAGACGGACGGACATCGCTAGATCGGCTCCAAATGTCCTGAAACGGATTTGGTCCTAAGAGATCTAGGGTTAAAAACCGTTATTTCGATGAGGTACGTTTTGGCCCTATCAAATGATATATATCCTCTGTAGCCATATGGCTGTGGGTATAAAAATTAAATACTTTGTATTGGACAAACGGAATGAGCTAGAATTCTTAAGTCTGGAATGAGAGTGACTGATGGAGTGGAGGATAGATGTATCAAAGGTTTTTTTGGAAATTCGAACTTACAGGTTACGAAAAGTTCTAAAATGTTACAAAACATATTAAATGGTACTGTTATGTAAACGGATAAAGCTAAAATCTTGAAGGTAAAAAATTATTTTTGATAATGAAGGCAGTCAGGGAAATTTGTACTAAGTGTGCAAACTGTACTAAGTGGCACTAAATTTTGGAACAGTTTGGTTCAGGGTGAACAGATGAAGCTGAAATTATGTGTTGGGGTACCTGTTGGTAGTAGATTTGTGATAAACAGGTGGTTTTGGAAATGTGTGCACGAAAACTTCTAAATAGTACTATATTTGGTACAATTTGGTATTGGGTGAACTGATAAATTTGCTATTGGGTGAAGGAATAAAGCTGAAACCGTGAAATTTTATATTGAGGTGCTTCATAAATTGGGAGAAGGATAGAAATTTAGTATTAAGGCCTCTCAGGGATTGCGATGCAAAATGTGTAATGTAGGGAAAGTACTAAATGTTGCACCAACTTTGGTATTGGGTGAAGGGATAGAGATGGAATCCTGAAATTTAGTATGTCTTTGTTGGTGTCTGTGGTTGAGAGAAGTGCAGGTTTTAGATATGCGTACTGTCATTGTACTAAATGGTACTAAATTTGGTAATGGGGGAAATTATAGAGCTGGAGTTCTGCAATTTGAGATATAGAGATTATTTTGAGAGAAGAGAGGGGGTGAAATCGTGTACAGAAAAAATACACATGCATAGAAATACAACAACGGCATGACAAAAACCAAGAGTGCTTGGCAAGAGTGAAATCTGCAACAGACCTTCTATTACCAACTTAAAAGACCTACATTTCTTTATATCTTCCATTAGATGAGCTACAATGATGAAGTCATCCGGCGATGTTATTATCACTTCCAAAATTCAAACGAATAAAAATTATTAATTTCACTTCCATGTGATGTTTAACGCCATTGGTAACACTCGCCCACCCAATGACCAATTGAGAGAGGCATCGCAGAAAAAAGCCTCTAAATTATTCATGATACGGTTCAGTGATTTGATTCGAATATTGCATGAAAGGACCCCAAAAAAACACATGCACACACACCCGACCAGATAACAAAACCCACTTAACCACTTTTTAATGAAAAATTACGGTTTATGCGGGCGATAACAGAACCAAATGTTTTTCGACACCACTGACCACTTTTTTTGCAAAACGATTATTAATTGTTAAGTTGACAATTTGGTTTTATTGAAGTCCAAGGTTAAATATATTTGGGGGAGAAATTATTCCAAATATTGAGGGGAGTTTTATTGTGACGAGTCATTAATGCAATGCTAAATAATATGTGGTTATTTTATTGGGTTAAAAAAAAAATATTAACGGAAATGCTCACGTTCAATAACAATTCGAGAGATAGGAATGATTTTTGAGCACCGGAGAGAATTGAAACATATGTGAATTCAAATTAGTTAAAAATCATGTTGAAAATATTCAAAACTGCTTAAATCACATAAAGGAATAATGTTCAGGGTGAGATGAAAAAACTGCAAACAACTTCAGACTGCTGTCAGTTCTAAGCCACTCGTTCGACAGCTGTTAAAATTATTCCAGCGACAGCTCACTATATTGTTTACGAGCGTACAAAAGCATTTTGGTGAGAATTTTCCAGAAAAAGAAGTTATTCGTGATGGAATTCAAGCGTGATAGTGTGATTTCTTTATATTTTGCTGGAAAACCACAAGTGACTATCGTTAGAGCACTCCAGCATTTAAATGTGTTTCGTACCATCGCTCTTTACCGTGATACTGGTAGCGTAGCCCGACGTCAAGAAAGTAGACGGAAGAAAACAGCAACATCAGCAGAAATGGTTCGAAAAGTAAAGAAGTGACTTGATCGAAACCCGCGTCGCAGTGGCTTAAAAATGGCTCGTGAGCTGAACATATCGCAATATTTCATTCGACAAAATATTAAGCCCGGGGTAAAGCCATTGAAATTCCAAAAAGTGCATGAACTTTCACGGCAATAGAAAGAAAACAGACACAAAAGAGCTAAAGTGTTGCCTCGCTTGGCCAAAAGTGGTGAATTGCCGAATTTGGTTTTCTCCGCTCCGATAAGAAAACATTCGTTGTCCAGCAGTTTGTAAACAAACAAAATGATTGTGTTTACTTGCCAAAGAGGTGAGCTGAAAATGTGCACCTTCGGTTGGCTACCAGAACCCAAGCGCCGGCTATGGTGATGATGTGGGCCGCCATAACAGCCGATGGTCGCTCTCCGCTCGTATTAATCGTGGCAGAACGTGGAATCAGAATAAATGCCGAATATTATCGCGAAAATATTCTGGAGGGTGTATTGCAGCCTTGGGCACGCAAACATTTTGGACGCAGGCCTTGAACATTCCAGCAGGACTCAGCACCATCGCATTCAGCACGCGCCAGCCAAGAATGAGGTTCCTCGCTTCATTTATGGGCGCACAATGGCCACCAAAATCTCCGGATACCAATCCGTTGGACTATAGTGTCTGGAGTATTTTGGAAAGAAAGGTTGGCACTAAAAAATACCAAAGTATCGATCACCTCAAATAAGCGCTTCGACGGGAAAGGTCCAAAATACAGCAGAGCAATATTCGGGCAGCGTGTGAAGGTTTCATTCACCGCTTGAAAGCCTTAATTCGTGTCAAAGGTGACCAATTCGAGCAAATCTAATCTTAGCTTCATGAATATTCAAAATTTCGACCCGTTATGGGGAGGTACCGGAAGGAGTGGACTGATATATTCCATCTTCACATCGGATGTGTGTAATTTAAAGACAATCGGGCACTTACATCACATTTCATAAGAGTTATAATTATTTAAAATTTTGACCATTTTTTGGGTATGTACTTGATGGAGTGGACTGATATTATTCATTTTCGCACCTTACCTAGCACTGAATTCGCAAGGTTGGAGCAAAATCGGATAATCCTTTCTCTTTTTGTGCAGCAAATTAGTTTCTTTGAAAATTTTGACATTTTGCGTGGGAGGTACCAGAAGGAGTGGGCCGATATTGCCCATCTCCGAACTCGATCTAAGTTTTAGAATATTACGATGCACCAAGTTTGGGTAAAATCGGATACTCTCTTCGAGAGTTATCGTGCGCACCATCCAGCCAGAAAGACAAATGTCCTGAAACGAACTTGGCCAAAAGGGACCTAGGGTCTAAAATTGTTATTTCGACTAGGCACGTTTTGACCGTATATATACTCTCTCTAGCCATATAGCTGAGGTTAAAAAAAAAATATATTTTTTTTTAAATTTTGATAATACCTTGAATCGATGAGTACGGATATAAAGGGGCTATATCAAAAACATGTCCAATAATGACAATTTTTAGTAAGAACCCTTCAAAGAATTAAAATCGGGACAGAGTTATATGGGAGTTGTATCAAGTTATGGCACCCATTAAGGACACCAAATATCAATTTACAGTCCATTTTTATAAAAAAATGTACCTAAAATCTACTAATTTCTTTAAATTAAAGGATAACGGAGGGGTTTTTCATAGGTCTCTTTGGTACATCGCAATATTATTATTAAATTTAGATCGAGTTCGGAGATGGGCAATATCGGTCCACTCCTTCTGGTACCTCCTCCAAAAAAGGCTGAAATGTTTAAATAACAAAAAAAATATATATATTTTGCTGCACAGGAAACAAATCCTAGTATTGGCATCAGTGCTAGGTCAGGTGCGAAAATGGACAATATCGGTCCACTCCATCAGTCTCGTCCATACCTCAAAATTTTGAAAAATTATAGCACTTATAAAATGTGATGTAAGAGTCCGATTGTCTTCAAATTACACAGATCACAATATTTTCATTAACCCGAGGTCTGGTTTGAAAATATATCGGTCGGATATATCGGTCAACTCCTTCTGGCACCACCCCGCAAAGTATCAAAATCTTGAATATCTATTAAGCTCATAAAACGCGAAATTAACATCCGATTCCATTCAGACTTGGCACATCATAATATTTTTTATCAGCACAAGATCGTTTTTTCTGGTACCTCCATCACAAAGAGAGACCGTTTTTTCTGGTACCTCCATCACAAAGGACAACATTTTAAATAGCCAAAACGATCATAAAATCCGAAATTTGTATTTCAACAGACGGTCATAACTAAATCGACTTCGAGACTGATCTTCACGATATTTACTTTAGCGGTGGGTATAAAAATTATTCGAAATAATATTCCATTCATGCTTTCTTTGGAGGATATGAGACAAAAATAAGAAAATTATTTTTGTTGTTTTCGCATTTTTGCACTTCTAACATTTTCTCATTTAATTTCCGCCGAAATGAAACTTCAAACATTAGTTGAAAATTAATATCCCCATTTCCGGTCCAGATATTCAATTGCAAACAAAGGAAAAAAAACAATTTCAAAATACTTACACAGCCCAAACAATGTAGGCGGCTTTGGAGAAAAATCCCATTTCGAATGAAGAAATTCTTTGAATTCCAAACAATGTTTTCTTTGGTAATGACAGCTGGGCGGTCGTTTCTGCTGCTGTTGTTTTTGGTGGTGGCGGATGAGATGACGTTGGAATTGGAGTTGGTTGGATTTGTAATTGGACTCGTGGAATCAACACAAATCAGCAGTGACGAGGTTTGGTTCATAACATGCATTCTAAGATTTTCACAGGAGCACAACAACAAAAACAATACAAGCGGGTGAATTCGAAGAGGAGATAATATTCTCTCTTTTTCAAGTTTTTTTCTAAATCATATTTTGTTTAATTTATTAGGGTTTTTATTTAAATGATTAAACAAATAAAAAATGTTTATTCACAATTTTTTTAATTTAAAATAACACACACTGTAAAAAAAAACAATATTTCACCATAAAAATTATTCTCGGTTTCAAATCAAATCATATCTTTGGAACATTAAAATCCACAAGATAAACATGCATAAGTATGCCCGAGTGTAGGTATGTCATTTGAATTGCGGTTTTTGTATTTTTTATATATCTGTTTATCTTTCAATTCAAACAATGCCATAAAACTTGATTATGAGAGGAGTATGAATGGGATCCATTCCAACATATCCTCGTTCGTTGTGGGTGCGTCCCAACTGTTGCATCTAACCGATTGAACTTTGCGTTTAGAAATTTGCTGGTCTTTGGTGGTATTGTGTTAAATTTTATTAATTTACATTTCAGTTTGTGTTTTGTTACGATTTGATTGTTGACAACGACCTGAGGGGGCATTTAATGGGTGGGGATGGTTTCTGCGATTTCACAATAATATTAAATCGTTTTGATGGTTGGTAAAGTCCCCCCACTCTCACTCTCTCGCTATATCTCCCGTAGCTTTGGTGTAATGCGTTAAAATATTGCAATCACTAGATATGCTCCAAGAAGGCCCAACCTTGCTGATAGAACTTTTCAACACTTTTCAATAACACACACACACCCACATATGTATAAATAAACCGAAACGATTACAAAACTATACGAAAAACAGTTAATTGCATTAGCGGACCCTATCACTGAGTTATCTGCTTTTGCCTCCATCTATGTGTGTCATGATGTGTGTGAGTGTTAATTGATTACTTCGAAGGGTTTATTGCAATACAAATCTAACCAAGATAACCATTATTTCGTCTGTAAAAAAAAGCTATTTTGTAAATACACTCAGATAAAAAGTGTGCCCAATGCTTGGATGAAGTTCTGTAGGTTTTCGAGTTATAGACACACTTTTAAAGTACCATCAAGGTTTTTTTTTAAAGAATAACCTGAGGGCCAATTGCCTCTGTCGTAGCGGAATTTTATAGAATTTAGGTGATTAATGACAACTATAATCATAGATTTTTACAGCATACTTTTGGGGGCTCATTCGCAACTATAATTGTTGATTTTAAAGCATTTTGAAATACTAAGGCTATTGGTTTTTTTTTTTTTTTTTTTTTTTTGGAATATTGATATATTTTTTCGAGATAAGCCGTGTTGCCTGTTTTAATGGCTTCCAAAAAAAAAGTTAAGTTTCTTTTGCATGAAAATGAAAGTTGGTAGTAACATGAGAAAATAGAAAAAAAGGTAATGGTCGATGAAGGGTTTTTTGAGGAGGAAGGTATTACATATGGGCTAATATATAAAAAAAAAATTGAAAAAAAATCCTCAAATAATGTTTAAAAAAATCCGTGTGAATAAATTTGAAAGTTCTACAAATAAGTATTTTAAAAATCTACGTTTATAGGTGGTTCGGCACCAAACTTCAAAAATTATTCTTTGATGAAACTTGATGAAATAAAACTGCAGCCAACTTCAGACTGCTGTCATTTCTTAGCCACTCGTCCGACAAGTGTTAAAATTATTCCAGTGACAGCTCATTATGTTGTTTACAAGTGTACAAAAGCATTTTGGCGAGAATTTTCCAGAAAAAAAGTTATTCGTGATGGAATTCATGCGTGATAGTGTGATTTCTATATATTTGGCTGGAAAGCCACAAGTGGCTATCGTTGGAGCACTCCAGCATTTAAATGTTAATAAATCTTTCGTGTCTCGAAACATCGCTCGTTAACGAGATACTGGTAGCGTAGCCAGACGTCAAGGAAGTGAACGTAAGAAAACAACAGAAATGGTTCGGAAAGTAAAAAAGCGACTTGATCGAAACCCGCGATATTGCCTGGCCGAAAAATGGCTCGTGAGCTGAACAAATCGCAATATTCCATTCGGCAAATATTGAAAAATGAGCTCGGGGTAAACCCATTGAATTTCCAAAAAGTGCAAAAACTTGCACCGCAACAGAAAGAAAATAGACTCAAAAGAGCTAAAGAGTTGCTTCGCTTGGCCAAGAAAGTGGTGAACTGCCGAATTTGGTTTTCTCCGCTCCGATGAGAAAAAATTCGTTGTCCAGCTGTTTGTAAACAAACAAAATTATCGTGTTTACTTGCCAAAGAGGTCAGCTGAAAATTTGCACCTTTGGTTGGCCACCAGAACTCAAGCGACGGCCACGGTGATGGTGTGGGCTGGCCGCCATAACAGCCGATGGTCGTTCTCCGCTCGCATTAATCAACCATGGCCTCAGAATAATTGCCGAATATTATCTCGAAAATATTCTAGATGGTGTATTAAAGACTTGGGCACGCAAACATTTTGGCCGCAGACCTTGGACATTCCAACAGGACTCAGCACGCGCCACTCAAGAAAGGTTCCAAAATGAGATTTCTCGTTTCATTTCCAGCGAACTACGGCCACCAAAATCTCCGGATACCAATCCGTTGGACTATTGTGTCTGGAGCATTTTGGAAAGCAAGGCTGGCACTAAAAAATTCCAAAATGTCGATCACCTCAAGCAAGCGCTTCGCCGGGAATGGGCCAAAATACCACAGAGTTACATTCAGGCAGCGTGTGACGGTTTCTCTAGCCATAATTCGTACCAAAGGTGACAAATTCGAATAAATCAATTTTTTTTTTTAATTTGATGCTATTTCCGTCATTTTTTGTTTTCATTCAATAAAATTAAAAAAAAAAAATGTCAAAATTATGGCGTTTGATTTTGTTGCAATTTTTTTTATCTCACCCTGAATAATAGGGGATTTTTAGAGATTACTTTTGAAGTACCAATGACAATCATATAAATTTTTGAAAGAATACTTCTGAGGAACCATTTTTAATTATAATCGTGAATTTTTAAGGAATATTTTAAATAATGCTTCTGAGAATTCGTTGATAATTATAATCAAAGATTTTCAAAATATACTTTTGGAGAAATAACCGTAGATTTTTCAAGAACACATCTTTGGAAGCATTCGCATCGTGGATTTTCCAAGAGCACTTCTTGGGGACCATTTGCGTCGTGATTTTTTACAGAATACTTCTGAGTGTCCTTTGACATTTTAAATCGAGGATTAGATTATGCAGTATTTTACCATTGGCAGATATAGTAGTGGAAGGAATACTTTTGGGGGAACATTTGTAATTATTCACGAGGATTTTTTCGAATATTACTGAGGGAGCCCTGGGAAATATATTGGTAGATTTTTGAAGAAAATTTAAAAAAAATGGTTATGATGGACCGACCATCTCTGTTTTGGAGTAGCCTTTGTATAATGGTATCCCACAATTTATTGATATTATAAGGGTTATAGTCAGTCACACTTTTCAACTAAATGGGATACTATTTGGTATTTTGGGTTCATAACTGTTGCTATACTACAGAACACGTACGGATTTTTTTAAGTTTTAAAGATTTTGATGAAGTTCGTTAAATTAATTTCTAACAAGGTGAAGGGTAAAAAATGTTTTTCTACGTTTTTTGTTTACTCGAGTGAGAAGTGAGAATTTTCGTTCATTTCAGCACAGGTCGTTGAGTTGGAGCTTTTGATAATTAAGTTTTTTTTACTCAGTAATAAATTATTTTTTTTTTTTTGGTCATATTTTCTTTCCGAACACTGTGTCACGAACTGAAACAGAATGCAGTTTTTGTATTGTTAACGCAGCACACCATACTTTTCCTCAAAGTCCAATCCGCTGAGAGCATAAATAAATTTTACGTCACTTTGGCGGGGTTTTCAATATGTTTTCCTTATAGCATTTGAAATAGTGATCGTTTTGCACCTTGCCATAAACAATGTTTTCTTTTTTTTTTTTTTGTTCATATTCTTTTAATTATTCATTGGATTTCTTATACCGTTTATTGCGAATAATAGCGAGAGAGAGAGCGAGCGCGGTTGGGGGTGGTTGTCCAGTTCATTATAACAATTACAAATGGTAGCTATTTAATTTATGCACAAACGATTATTTCTATTCCGACCAACCATATAAAGTTGTGGCCACTTATTGCTTGTTTGCCACTGGGCTTTGGGAAAATCTTCTTCCGAATGCTGAAGAATACTGCCGAACAGTAGCACTGGGCGATGATGAGTAGCAACTCGAACGATAATCAAAACAATATTAAATCGTACACACACAACTCGAACTTCCGATTCGAAAAAAAACGGCATGCGGCCGGGCCGATCGATCTAGCTAGTTGAGCAGAGCAGACCAGGCGTGCTCGCGTACGTAGCACGTTCGTTCCACTGGAGTTGTGACTTGTGAATGAACTTTTTTGTTGTAAACAATTCACTTTTCATTTGCAGCAACGAGCCCAAGAACTGCGAGAGGCAAATTAGCAGAAAAATAGACTAGACGCCCCAGCGGCAGAGATCGGACGGCCGACCTGCTCCAATGTGGTGGTTACTATTATTATTATTACTTAATTGTTATTAGCAGTTGGTATAGTTAAACAATAAACGCAGAAAAACGACAATACAAACAAACACTGCACTCCACTCCCTTCCCCCAACTGCCAACCGAGCGATAAAGAGCCAGGGAGCCCCCTAATCAGCAGTAACCACCACAAAGACGACAGCAGCAAAACTTTGATAGTCAATTGCTTAGTCCATCCATTCGTCATTCAGTCAATCACTCAAACCAAATTGTAAACAAATCGCAAACGTTTGTTTTTTTGTTTCTGCAGCGAAGAAAGCAAGCCAGCCACAAAGCGTTTAAAGTTCTAAGCAGAGCTGTGACCAGACTCGTGGTCTTTCACGAACTGCTCTACTGTTGGGGTCGCCGCGATCGATTGGCATGGCATGGTCTGCCCGGATGATTGCGGTCGTCTGCTTTATGACGCTTTATGATACATTTGACTTGGAGAAATAAAGGACAGACTGAATGACTTACTGACTAGAGAGTGGCACTGGCGGCGACGTTGTCGATTAAGCAAAAATGACACATGCATTGCATGAGAATACCGAATGCCGAGTGTCAGTCGGCAGCAGCAGCAGCAGAAGGCGTGTGAAAAGAAGTTATTTTTCTAAGGCACTTTTGGCTTCTGTTTTTTTTTCTCGCTTTGCGATAATTAAATGCACGAAATATGAACAGCTTTGTCGACATTGGGTGTTGTTGTCTCTTTAGAAGATATGTATGTTTGTTATAATGGAATTAACAACTAACACTTGGAGGATCTAGATATCTTCATCATCAACAACAATTGAAATAAAATGGACAGCTGGAATTTTTGTGTGTCAATATCAAATCATTTGGTTCGCCAACAGATCGTTTGAATAATAATTGGATTCGAATCACGTTTGGGTCCCATAGTTTACATATTTAATATTTGTTGCAATTATTTCAAGGACAAATTTTTATACCCTCAGCCATATGGCTAAAGAGGGTATATATCATTTAATACGGCCAAAACTTAGATCGAGTTCGAAGATTGGCAATATAGGTCCACTTTTTCTCCCCCACAAAAGGTCGAAATCTTCAATAAAATATTTAAATACACAGAAAGAGAAAGAATAATCCGATTTTGCTCCAACTTTGCAAATCCTAATATTTGCATCAGCGCTAGGTCTGGTGTGAAATGGACAATGTCGGTCCATCAAGTACCTACCCCACAAAGGGTCAAAATTTTGAAAAATTAGAACACTTATAAAATGTGATGTAAGAGTCAGATTGTCTCCAAATTACACAGATCACAATATTTTTATTAATCCAAGATTTGGTGTGAAAATGAAATCTAACGGTCCACACTTTCTGGTACCTCCCCTACAAAGGGTCAACATTTTAAATATCCAGAAAGCTCATAAAACAAGACATTAACATCCGATTTCGTTCAGAATTTGCTCATCTCAATATTTCTACCAATACAAAATCTGTTACAAAGAAGTTGGAGATCGGAACATTCCTTCTGGTACTTTCCCCACAAAGGGTCAAAATTTTGAATAATTATAACTCTTATAAAATTTGATGTAAGAGTCCGAATGTCTCCAAATTAAACAGATCACAATACTTTTATTAAACCAAGGTCTGGTATGAAGATGGAATATATCGGTCCACTCCTTCTGGTACCTCTCCCACAAAGGGTCACAATTTGGATATTTTATAAAGCTCACAAATACGAAATTAACGCCCGATTCCATTCAGAAGTCGCACATCTCGATATTTTTATCAACACAAGATCTGTTATAAATATGGTAGATATCGGACCATTCCTTCTGGTTTCTCCCCACAAAGCGTCAATGTTTTGAATAACCAAAACGTTCATAAAATCCGAAATTAGGTTCCACTCTTTCCGGTACCTCCCCACAATAGGTCAAAATTTTGAACATCCATGAAGCTCATAAAAAACGACATTAACATCTGATTCCATTCAGACTTAGTACATCTCAATATTTCCATCAACACAAAACCTGTTATAAAGATGGGAGGGATCGAACCATTTCTTCTGGTACCTTCCCCACATAGGGTTCAAGATTTTTGAAAAACAAAACGCTCAAAGAAAGCGAGATATCCAACTTTCTTCAAATTTCACACATCCAAATATTTTTGCTAACGTAAGATCTGTTGTGAAGATGATATATATCTGCGAAACCTTTCTGGTACCTAACCAACAAAGGGTCACAATTGTCAGTACTTTTATCTGTCATAACTTTCGAAACAAGTCGGCGATTGTTTACAACTTCCTATATCTAAATATTTCTCTTAACCAGAAATCTGATATGAATATGGAATTTTGTCAGTCTTAGGGCAGATACGAATTGGTCAACTGCTTCGGAACCTCCCCCATAATGGGTCAACTGTTTGAATAATCATAATTTAAGGCTGGGGGTATAAATCTGTTGGCCAAACCGACTGATATTAATTATTTTATTTATTTTATATTTCATTCAGTCAGCCTTTCCGACACTCTGCCATTATCAAGTTTGTGGGAAGCATAGTAAATCAGGCTATAGCTAGCGATTATATATCACCTAGGCACAGCTTTGAACTACTTGATATCCATATACCTAACAGAGACATTTGGATTCGTGACACTCCACCATTTAACGGTATAGCTGTGTATACTGATGGATCAAAGATGGAAAGTGGACCGGTCTACTGTGAACGTCTAAATATTCGACGATCCTTCAAACTAAACAATGACTGTAGTGTTTTTCAGGCAGAAATCTTCGCTGTCAGGAAGGTCATAGAGCTGCTGGCAAATAGAATCAATGAACTGGACGGACCGGTGACTATATATGTCGATAATCAAGCGGCCCTGAAGGGCGGTCCTGAGGCTATGGCGGTTCTGTAATGCAGGAATGCTCTGGTAAAGGTTAAATCGTTTGTCAAACTCTGCTGGGTCCCTGGACATTGCAACATATCTGGTAATGAATCTGCTGATGAATTGGCCAGGCGCGGATCTGAGTCGATAGATCTGGAGATGGGGCGCTCAGTGAAGGCACCCCTATGTCACTTTGTCCAAATTCTTCGTAAGCATTATCCTGAGAAATTTCAGCAAAACTGGTTAACTAGAAGGGGATTGGAAGGGGTCTCTAAGAAGATCTGGCCGGTGATCTCCGAGAGGAGGTCAAGGTCACTGATATCCATGACGAAGCTGGTCTTGACTCTTGTGGTGGGCCTAATTACAGGACACTGCAACATTAAGGCCATGACATCCAAATGGGGGGTGACGATACTGAATGCTGTAGGCTTCGTCAGGACGAGGAAGAAACTGAGACGGTGGAGCACTTACTCTGCCACTGCCCAACTTTTATTGGAGCGATACAGAGGCTACTGGGTAAGCATATTCTGCCGGACTTGTCCTCCCCCTCCGACACCGAGTCAGCAGTCATTCTTCAGTTAGCCGGGCGACTAAAATGGCTAAAAGACGATACGTTAACACACCGTGGACACAAACCTACCAATTTCTCTATTCTGTATACAATTTCTTATTTCTTCACTCTTAGCTATTCATTCATTTTCTTCTCTCTATTCTATTCTCGTATGTTCCTAATTAGGATGAACACAATGGACCAAAAGGTCTCCGAGTGGAGTGGTTGTTTTTTCTTACAACCGTGCATCCTTTAACCTAACCTAACCTTCTTATTTCATTTTAAATACATTGGTCGGACTTTTTCACTTTCAACATCGATGTCAGAAATGTTCGCCTTTTAAAGGAATGTTAGTGGGTACGTCATACTCCTTCACTTATATTTTCTTTTGGTTACCAAGCTAGTGATTAAGGCATTTATATGTACTATATCGTATTGGTAATAATGCCAACATCAGTTTCCTCAAAAGTGGAACAGTGAGTCAAAACGCCTCACCATTTTAGGAAATTTTGTTTTTTTTCCTTCCATTTCTTAGTCGAAACATATTTGGCTTTATTAAAAATTAAATGTTAATTAATTGTTTGTTTGGTGACATTTATTTATTCCGTTAGTATTTTATTGTCAATAATGACAACATCACTTGTATAATTAACAAAAAAAGAAGAACAATTGTTCGCGGCTGTTGTTGTTTGTGTTGGCGCCCACTAATATAAATGGAAAGCAAATGAAGACGACGTGAAGAGAATTTTAATTACTTTCTTGAAGAAAACTAAATACAATTTGTTTTTGCAAAATGTTGATTACCATATGTGGGGGAGGTGAGGGTTAAGGGGTATGAATCCTAAACTAAAATACAATGAGATTCTTTCAAATAAGCCATTAGCCCTCAAAATTTGTATACTGAGGTAAATACCATTCAACAACTATTGAAAAATAATAGAAATAGGTCAGAACAAAATTAGTAGGTTCAGTATTTGCAACTTCTTTATTGGATAGACTAGTGGTGGCACTCTAATTTTTTAAAACAGGGGTCTTCGCAAGCGCTCCCACATCGTATATGATTCTGCTCGATTTCGAGCGAAGTATGCTCAGCCTCGAAAACGTGCAACGCACATTCGCACCAATACAAATGGCATAAAACAAATGTTAAAAAGTAGTAAGTTCAACCAGGCCGAATTTTGACAAACCCTCCACCATTTGGAGCTAATTTGGAAATTTTCAAAAAAAAAAAAAAAAAAAAAAAACAAATAAAGAAAAAATAGAATCCGTAGAATATGTTACAATTATAAAAATATCGAATATTTTGGGGTTCATACGAAGACGTGGACTCGTATAGGCAATTTTCTGTCACAGGCTCCAGTACCCATTACGAATTCCAAATATGAAATTTTGAAACAATTCCGGTGAATAATGGCCAAAATTATAATAATACCGAATATAGGGAGGAACAGATATTTAGCGGCTATACGAAGAGCTGGGCCTGCATAGATAATTTTCTGTCACAGGGTGTAGTAGCCATTTCGAAGTGCAAATACGAAATTTGAAACAATTCCGATGAATAGTGTGACTGAAATCAGCAAAATGCCGAATATAGGGAAGTACTGATATTTTGGGATCCATACGTAGACGTGGACTCTGTCATAGGCAATTTTCTGTCACAGGCTGCAGTGCCCATTAGGAATTTCAAATATGAAATTTGAAACAATTCCGGTGAATAGTGTAGCTTAAATCAGGAAAATACCGAATATAGGGAGGTACTGATATTTCGGGGCTATACGAATACCTGGACCTGCATAGACAATTTTCTGCCATAGGCTGTAGTACCCATTACGAATTTCAAATACGAAATTTGAAACAATTCCGGTAAATAATGTCACTAAAATCATCAAAATACCGAATATAGGGAGGTATAAATATTAAGGGGCTATACGAAGACATGAACCTGCATGGACAATTTTCTGTCATAGATTGTAGTACCTAATAGGAACTCCAAATACGAAATTTAAAACAATTCCGGTTAATAATGTCACTGAAATTATCAAAATACAGGATATAGGGAGGTACCGTTATATGGTGGCTATGGCTAAAGACGTGGACCTACATAGCCAATTTTCTTTCAGAGACTGTAGTACCCATTACGAAATTCAAAACAATTCCGGTAAATAATGTCGCTGAAATCAGCAAAATACGGAATATGGGGGCTATACCGTTATATGGGGGCTATACGAAGACCTGGGCCTGTATAGACAATTTTCCGTCATAGATTGTAGTACCCAATAAGAACTTCAAATACGAAATTTGAAACAATTCCGGTGAATAATGTCGCTGAAATCAGCGAAATACCGAATATGGGTGCTATACCGTTATATGGGGGATATACGAAGACCTGGACCTGCATAGACAATTTTTTGTCATAAATTGTAGTACCTAATAAGAACTTCAAATACGAAATTTGAAACAATTCCGATGAACAATGTCGTTAAAATGATCAAAAATACCAAATATAGCCCATTTTCAATATCAAAAGTCCTGAGTATTTGAGTAAAATTTTATCAACCTAGCTTCAATTCGTTCGGAAGCTAGAGTGATTTGCACAGACGGACGGTGATCATTAAATCGACATAGAATTTTATGCTGATCAAGAATATATATAATTTGCATTGTATATATACGGAATGACAAACTTAATATACCCTCCATTCTATGGCGGAGAGTAGAATGTTCTCAAATTCGAGCGAGTTTCAAATTTGGTCGGCAGTACTTCAGCGAAAAAAATTGAATGTACTAAATTTTTCTATGCCACAGAAATATGAGCGAGTTTGCATTGCTTGCTCTCGAGTGGTCGAATTCTTACTTTTTTAATAATTTTCAAACAAAATCATAATTAGCTAAAAAATTGAATTATAGAAAAAATTGTTTTAAATTAAAAAAATGAAAAAATAAAAAAAATAATCCGTCTGGTTATTTATGTTTCAATCATGCCATAAAACGCTCGAGTATAAGAGTTTCTATCTACGTCCCACATAAGATTGGAGAGTACATTTCTTGTAAAATTCGAGCACTAAGACGAGGGAGTAAAATCAAGCCAATCTAAGCTGTGACTTTGACACATACCAAATTGTAAAATTTATTCCTTGATTTGGGAAAATACCCCATAAACTGGTATTGATTAATAGTAAAGTCGCTATAAAATTATATTTTGGGATGAAAAGTAGAATACTTATCTTCCTTGCCAGAAGGTTGTACTTTTAGAATATGCAAGTTTACACCATATGCAAAATAACTTCCAAATACATATGCCGTAAAAATGTCCACCAATATTCCTTAAACAACGACAAATATTTTTATGCAAATAACCACAACAAAATCTCAACATTCAAATTTCATTCAAAAAAGTAACGTATTTTGGACAAAGCCATTTGTGTGAAAAAAGGTACGTTTTTTAAGATCAACATTTGACAACTTCTGCTAACAATGCAGTATCTACATATATACGTACAGTATCAGACAAAACATTTGCAACTAGTATACATTTTTTATAAATTGCCATAATAAAACCTGTGGGGTAAAGTTATTCAAATTTTATTTGCATTTATGTAATATTGTAAATGTCAGCGGGTATTTTAAATAAAAATTAAATTCATGTCTTTGAAACTTAGAATATTTTTAAACTTTTTATGACGAAAGTCATAATTTGAAGAAGACAAAACAATTGCAACTTTTTTTTAATATTTCGTAGCCTTGCATTTAAATCAAAAATCAGCGAATGAGATCAAAACGAAACAAAACATAACGGGTTTTTACAGTTTAACAAGAAAATGTTTTAAGTTGCAATTGTTTTGTCTTGTCCAAATAATGACTTTCCTCACAAAAATTTTAAAAATATTCTAAATTACAAAGACGTAAATGTAATTTTTGTTTAAAATGCTACCTTAGATCTACAATATTACAAAAATGCAAATAAAATTTGAATAACATTACCCCACAGGTTTTATTAAGACAATTTATGAAATGTGTATACTAGTTGCAAATGTTTTGTCCGATACTGTACATCTACATTGAAATACCTCACCGTGAGTCAATAACAGACGATGGATGATTGAAGCAGAATAAAACATGATATTGTTCGAGACCGCATGGCTATGACAAACTATTGTTGATTTTATTCATTATAGCGTCATATTCTCAATTCAGTTCTCCGTTTGTCTAAAAGACAACATGCAGTCACACATGATTTGAATATTTTCAATATAATTCTTTCGCTCTGTGAGAACATGCGAGGGATGTTGAAAAAAGTCTTGTAGGGTAACTGATATTTTAAAGTAAACAAGTAAAAAAGCTGTAACTTCGGCCGGACCGAACTTTTCAATATCCTTCACCATTTGGAACGAATTTGGCACTTTTCAAAAAATAAAATCCGTTAAAAATTCTATTAAAATCTTAAAAATGCCGAATGTACCCTTTATGTCATAAGCCATTACAATTTTCAAATGCGAAACTTGAAAAAAAATTCGGTGAATAATGTAGCTATAATCATTAAAATACAGAATACAGGGAGATACCATTATATGTTGGCTATATCAAAACGTGGACCTTCACATACAATTTTCTGATATAGGCTATAGTATCCATTACGAACTTCAAATACCAAAATTTGAAATATTTCCGGTGAATAATGTAGCTATAACCATCAAAATACCGAATATCGGTTAGTACCATTATATGGGAGCTATACGAAGGCGTGGACCTGCACAGACAATTTTCTGTCTTAGGCTGTAGTATCCATTGCGAACTTCAAATGCCAAATTTGAAACATTTCCGGTGAATCATGTCGCTTAAATCACGAAAATACCGAAAATAGGGAGGCACCATCATATGGGGGCTATATGAAGACGTGGACTTGGACAGACAATTTTCTGCCATAGGCTGTAGGATCCGTTAGGAACTTTAAATACCAAATTTGAAACAATTCCGGTGAATAATGCCGCTAAAATCATCAAAATACCGAATATCGGGTAGTACCATTATATGGGTGCTATACGAAGGCGTGGACCTGCACGGACACATTTCTGTCATAGGCTGTAGTATCCATTGCGAACTTCAAATTCCAAATTTGAAACATTTCCGGTGAATATTGTCGCTTAAATCACGAAAAACCCGAAAATAGGGAGGCACCATTATATGGGAGCTATATGAAGACGTGGACTTGGACAGACAATTTTCTGTCATCCGTTAGGAACTTATAATACCAAATTTGAAATAATTCCGGTAAATAATGACGCTAAAGTCATCAAAATACCGAATATCGGGTAGTACCATTATATGGGAGCTATACGAAGGCGTGGACCTGCACGGACAAATTTCTGTCATAGGCTGTAGTATCCATTGCGAACTTCAAATGCCAAATTTGAAACATTTCCGGTGAATCATGTCGCTTAAATCACGAAAACACCGAAAATAGGAAGGCACCATTATATGGGGCCTATATGTAGACGTGTACTTGGACAGACAATTTTCTGTAATAGGCTGTAGGATCCGTTAGGAACTTATAATACCAAATTTGAAATAATTCCGGTAAATAATGCCGCTAAGGTCATCAAAATACTGAATATCGGGAAGTACCGTTATATGGGGCCTATACGAAGGCGTAATGTCGCTTAAATCATAAAAATACCGAAAATAGCGAGGTACCGTTATATGGGGGCTACCATTTTCAATACCAAAAGTCCTGCCAACATAATACACATTTGAGTAAAATTTTATCAACCTACTTCATTTCTGTCGGAAGCTAGAGTGATTTCCACAGACGGACAGACAAACAGTAGGACGGTCATCGTTAAATCGACATAGAATTTTATGCTGATCAAGAATCTGACTCCCGACGACACAGTACTTATTGTATTATACTTTTTCATAATGATATGGGAAACATCATTCCGTAAAGGTTTGAAGTGCTAGAAGAAATCCATTTTGTAAAGAAATGAACTCTATGTACCTTATATAGAGGCACGAAAGTGATATTAGATATATCTGCTTTGTTTTCATTTATTTAGGTACTTAAAAGTAGGTCAATTTTGTTATTGTTACTTCACCATCCACCCTCCTAAAACATCAACGAATATTTCTTCACTCCCAAAAAGACATTTCATTTGTATGTTTTTTGGGGTGTTTTTTATTTATTGCAGTTGAATAAAAATTTTAATTTTATTTTTTTTTATTATTCGAATTTTTTGAAACATTTAATGATGGCTTAATTGTAGCTATCATCAATTATATATTCGAACTTAGAAGTTGTGTTGTTGCTTGGCTTTTATTCATCTTTTCAATTAATATTACTGTTGGCGTTGTTGTTGTTGTTTCTGCTGCTTAGATTGCATTTGTCATAACAAAACATATTTGCATGACATGTTGTTGTTTATTTTCTTTCTATACGCGATGTTTTTGTATTTTAAGTAGATGCGAGTATCGAGATGAGTCGTTGAAGTATCGAAGTGTTAGATGATGACGGTGGCGATGATGCTGCTGGACGTCATCTGCTCCCCTCTTTTCATTGCTGATTTTAGCAAAGATAAGGAAGTTTTTGTAATATCAATATATAAACTTACATAGATGATACATACATATGTAAGTGAGGAAGTTTGTGGGTGTTTCGAAGGGGAATTTGGCCTATATTTCATTGGCACCAAAGATTTTTTTAAATAATATTTTTTTATTATTAAATCTCCAATTTGTATTTTTAAAATGAATATTCCCAGATAATGGAGTAATAGAGTTATACTATTTTGGGTTTTTTATTGGGTAATACTGTCATTTTGTTGAAAAGAGAGGCTAAAAAAGGGGCCCTCCATTCACCAATAACATACAGGGTGAGATGAAAAAACTGTAACCATCTTCAGACTGCTGTCATTTCTAAGCCACTCGCCCGACAGCTGTTAAAATTAGTCCAGTGAAAGCTCATTATATTGTCTACAAGCGTAAAAAAGAATTTTGGTGCGAATTTTCCAAAAAAAAAGTTATTCGCGATGGAATTCAAGCGTGATAGTGTGAATTCATTATATTTGGCTGAAAACCACAAGTGGCTATCGTTAGAGCACTTCAGCATTTAAATGTGAATAAATCTTTTGTGTCTCGTACCATCGCTCGTTACCGTGATACTGGTAGCGTAGCCCGATGTCAAGGAGGTGGACGGAAGAAAACAGTAACATCAGCCGAAATGCTTCGAAAAGTAAAGAAGCGACTTGATCGAAACTCGCGTCGCAGTGGCCGAAAAATGGCTCGTAAGCTGAACATATCGCAATATTTCATTCGGCAAATATTGAAAAGTGAACTCGGGGTAAAGCCATTTAAATTCCAAAAAGTGCAAGAACTTACACCGCGTCAGAAAAAAATAGACTCAAAAGAGCTAAAGATTTGCTTTGCTTGGCCGAAAGTGGTGAACTGCCGAATTTGGTTTTCTCCGCTCCGATGAGAAAACATTCGTTTTTCAGAAGTTTGTAAACAGGTCAGCTGAAAATGTTCACCTTCAGGTTGGCCACCAAAACTCAAGGGCCGGCCACGGTGATGGTGTGGGCCGCCATAACAGCCGATGGTCGTTCTCCGCTCGTATTAATCGACCGTGGCATCAGAATAATTGCCGAATATTATTGCGAAAATATTCTGGACGGTGTATTAAAGCCTTGGGCACGCAAACATTTTGGCCGCAGATCTTGGACATTCCTACAGGACTCAGCACGCGCCACCCAAGAATGGTTACATAATGAGCTTAATTTTCAGCGCACAATGGCCACCAAAGCGCACAATGGCCACCAAAACGGATAGCAATCCGTTGGACTATTGTGTCTGGAGTATTTTGGAAAGCAAGGTTGGCACTAAAAAATACCAAAGTGTCGATCACCTCAAAGAAGCGCTTTGCCGGAAATGGGCCAAAATACCGCAGAGCAACATTCGGGCAGCGTGTGACGGTTTAATTGGCCGTTTGAAGGCTATAATTCGTGCTAAAGGTGACCAATTCGAACAAATCTAAAATTATTCTAAAATTTGATGTTATTTCCGACATTTTTTGCTTTCATTAAATAAAATTTAAAAAAATGTAAAAATTATGGCGTTTGACTTTGTTGCAGATTTTTTATCTCACCCTGTAGCTGTAATCCTGATATTTGATATGGATGGCACTGTTGGTGCTTGTGGTAAAGAGAAATAGCTGTTTTTGGATATGCGTACTATAATTGTACTAATTGATACTGAATTTGGTAATGTGGAATATTAAAGAGCTGAAATCCTGAATTTTAATATTAAGGTCACTGTTGGTATCTGAGGCTCAGATATAGACATTATTCTGACAGGGGATGAGATCGAGTACAGAAAAAATACGCATGCATAGTAATACAACAACGGTATGACAAGAACTAAAAAGAGTACTCGGCATGAGGAGAATCTGCTCGATTTCGAATGGATTTTGCTCCCACTCAAAAACGAGCGAAAACATGCTCACTCCTATTCGAGCGAATACGCGAGTTTTTCGGAGTTTTTCGGAGACCCGAATATAATATTCGGTAAACTTCAAAATGAGAGATTATGAAGTTTTTTTTTGTGTAAAGGTAAACATTTTCTTCTTATTTTTTTTCCAAAAAAAGGAAGGAAACGTCAAAATTTAAAAATTTAGAATACTAAAAAGACCTAACACGAACTGTTGGAATGAATTGAACATTTTAAGGCGGACCTGTCCCTGACGAAGTATCGGGCACTTGCTAGTTGTTTGATGTTTGAACAGTATTTTCCCAATGACAGAAGATATACGTCACCCTCGAATACTCGAATTTCGGCATTTATATCCATATTTTTATGGGTATTTCCAACTTTCGAGTGAATTTGAATGAATAAAAAAACGAGAAAAAATCAAAATATGTTTTTTTTGTCTGTGAAAATCGTATCTAAAATCTTCTGAGCAATATTTTCGCGTAACATTTTAATGTCAAATTGTGTACTTATTTTACGGTTCAAGGAAGGATGGACATGGAAATAATAGAGCCAGAAGGAAATTCATCACACCATAACTCAGAAGTTCGACCTACAGTAAATCTGTCCTTCGAGGATCTTAATATACTCACAACGACCTTTTATCTGCAAAAATTATTTTCCATCCTACCAAATATTTTGTTTGGAGTGTAATATTTTTAAAACATTAGAAAAGATTTCTATGTGGTTTTTTACTGATATACAAATCGCAACCCTTTTCACTTAATTACCCTCAAAAGATAATATTTAACCTTCAAGAAAACACAGAAAAAATACAAAATAGATTTTTATTTAAAGCATTTATTAAAATATTAAATCTGACCTTGTTTTATCGACGCCGTAGTCGTTGTTGTCGTAGTCAAATCAAATCAAAAGTTCTTATCGAATCAACAAAAAAATTTAAAATGCAGCGAAGCAGGACAACAGCCATTAACAAAAACCACAGGTTGGTCGCACGTAGCCGCCACACAACACCTAGCCCAGGCAAACGGGGGTGGTCGGGTAGGAGAGTATGTGTACTTAAACAAACTGTCTAAGTGACTGACTAACTAATTGCTCACCTACCTACCTAATAAGTTATTAAGTTCGAATATTTTCATGCTTAGGGTTAATTTGAGATTGATGACTGCGATAAGGAAAAAAACTATGAGGCTTGCGGAGTTCTGCCTAATTTGTAAATGTTATTAATTTGTGTAAACTTATTGCGGTAAATCTTAGATTTCGATTGTTAGGTGTTTTGGTTTTTGTTTTTTTTTTACTTACAATAAATTACAGGAAATATTTATTTAAAATAATAATGACCTTTTATAATGTTCGATTACAGGTCATTGAACTAAACATTTGAAATTAAAATTAATTTTTTTCTGTTAATACATTTTGTAATTAGTTTATAATAAGGCTAAAATTTAATTGAATTATGAGGAGGGTCTCTCAAAAAGAAAAAACGGCTATATAACAAAAATTATCCGCCTAAAAAACTACCCAGAGACCTGGTGATGGTCTTTGAAGATTGATTGAAAAATCCACGCCTAGAAACCTGACAACAGTCTTTCAAAAACAACGTCTAGAGAACTGATGATGGTCTTTGAAAAATTCTTTAAAAATCCATGCCTAGAGACCTGATGAAGGTCTTTGAAAAATTCTTTAAAAATCCACGCCTAGAGACCTGATGAAGGTCTTTGAAAAATTCTTTAAAAATCCGCGCCTAGAGATCTGATAAAGGTCTTTGAAAAATTCTTTAAAAATCCACGCCTAGAGACCTGATGAAGGTCTTTGAAAAATTCTTTAAAAATCCACGCCTAGAGACCTGATGAAGGTCTTTGAAAAATTCTTTAAAAATCCACGCCTAGAGACCTGATGAAGGTCTTTGAAAAATTCTTTAAAAATCCACGCCTAGAGACCTGATGAAGGTCTTTGAAAAATTCTTTAAAAATCCACGCCTAGAGACCTGATGAAGGTCTTTGAAAAATTCTTTAAAAATCCACGCCTAGAGACCTGATTAAGGTCTTTGAAAAACTCTTTAAAAATCCACGCCTAGAGACCTGATGAAGGTCTTTGAAAAATTCTTTAAAAATCCACGCCTAGAGACCTGATGAAGATCTTTGAAAAATTCTTTAAAAATCCACGCCTAGAGACCTGATGAAGGTCTTTGAAAAATTCTTTAAAAATCCACGCCAAGAGACCTGATGAAGGTCTTTGAAAAATTCTTTAAAAATCCACGCATAGAGACCTTATAAAGGTGTTTGAAAAATTTTTAAAAATCCACGCCTAGAGACCTGATGAAGGTCTTTGAAAAATTCTTTAAAAATCCACGCCTAGAGACCTGATGAAGGTCTTTGAAAAATTCTTTAAAAATCCACGGATAGAGGTAGATAGATTTAAAAATCCACGCCTAGAGACCTGATAAGGGTCTTTTAAAAATTCTTTAAAATTCCACGGATAGAGGTAGATAGATTTAAAAATCCACGCCTTCTTCAAATATAAAAATCATTCCGATTCAGAGATTTCCCTAGCTAATATATCCGTTCAAATTCAAATTAACAAATCCATAGGAAATTGCTTCGTTTTAATGAATTTCATATGACTGTATTGGTTTTATTCCAATGTTTACAAATATTTTCCAGATGACTTAGAATCTGAACGAAAGGAGGGCTGGCTGGCTGGCTGACTGTCATAAATTCCACGAAGCAAGAATTCCTTTACGATAAGTGAGACATTGCTTAATTCTTGATTACTATGTATTAATCGTTGTTGAATTGTAAAGAACGGCAAATATTTAATATTCCCAGGCTAGTGGGTTGGGAAGTCAACGTCTTATTGATTTCTATTTAATTAGATTATAATAGCTTTTGTCATATCGAATGTAAATATATGAATGAATGAAAAAAATGAAATAATGTAGGCGTTGCTTGGGAATAATTTGCAGTTACTTATCTAAGAGATAAGAGAAGTAAAGCTGATTTTTGCAAATGTTTGAATAAATGTCTTTGACTACATTAAATCTCAAAGTTTACAAAACATCTGCTAAAAACTGATATAACTCAAGAATTTCTTATAAATATTGATCTGAATTTCATTCGATACTTGATAATGAAATATGGTTTTAGAATTTTTTAAACAAAGCTAAGTGACATGGTTTCCCTTTATTAACCGCACGACGTTCAACTTTCGTAATTAACTTGTCTAAATATTGACAATCTAATTAGACACGAAACATGTTGGGTCATATATCGAAGCGACCTCAGGTAATTTCATTTAAATTCAATTTGCACATATGTTCATACATATGTACGTACTACTCACTGCAATTCACGTCGCCAAATTAGCGCCAATAATTAATACCGAAAGGTATGGAATCCAACAAATACACACACTAAGGTATCTATCCATCCACTCCCACACACATCATGCTGAAGCTAGTTTCGATTATTGTTATTTGGAAAGGTGTTAATATTTGATAAATTAAAAGCATGTTTATTTTTATTGCCAACATGTTTTTGTGCTAATTGTTTAATAAATTTGATAATTGTCTTTTCTTTATTAATTTTTATTTTTCTATGAATTATTTACTATGCAGAAGAAAACATCGAAAAAGTGATAATTAGAATTTAAAAATTTAAAAATACATTCCAAAATAAACAGTGTGAAGAGAAGAATATAATTAAAATTAAAATAAATATGGATTTTTTTAACGAATTTCAGGTCGGTAGGTGTAGATTTTTAACTAATTTTTTTCAAAGACCATCTTCAGGTCTTTAGGCTTGGATTTTTAAAGAATTTTTCAAAAACCATCTTTAGGTCTCTAGGCCTGGTTTTTTAAAGAATTTTTCCGAAGACCGTCATCAGTTCCCTAGGCGTGGATTTTTAAAGAATTTTTTCCGAAGACCTTCATCAGGTCTCTAGGCGTGGATATTTAAAGAATTTTTCAAAACCAACTTCAGATCTCTAGACGTGGATTTTTAAATAATTTTTCAAAACCAACTTCAGATCTCTAGACGTGGATTTTTAAATAATTTTTCAAAGAGATCATCAGTTCCCTTGGGCGTGGATTTTTAAAGAATTTTTCAGAAACCAACTTCAGATCTCTAGACGTGGATTTTTAAATAATTTTTCAAAGAGATCATCAGTTCCCTTTGGCGTGAATTTTTAAAGAATTTTTCAAAAAGCTTCTTCAGGTCTATAGGCGTGGATTTTTAAAAATTTTTTCAAAAAGCTTCTTCAGGTCTATAGGCGTGGATTTTTAAAGATTTTTTCAAAAAGCTTCTTCAGGTCTATAGGCGTGGGTTTTTAAAGAATTTTTCAAAGACCATCTCCAATTCTCTAGGCGTGGATTTAAAAAAAAAAATCAAAGACCATCTTCAGACCTCTAGATTTGGAATTAAAAAAAAAATTCAAAGACCATCTCCAATTCTCTAGGTGTAGATTTTTAAAGCATTTTCAAAACACCATCTTCAGGTCTCTAGGCTCGAATTTTTAAAGCACTTTTCAAAAACCATCTTCAGGTCTCTAGCGTCGATTTTTAAAGCACTTTTCAAAAACCATCTTCAGGTCTCTAGCGTCGATTTTTAAAGCACTTTTCAAAAACCATCTTCAGGTCTCTAGCGTCGATTTTTAAAGAATTTTTAACCAAGGAACCTCAAGGCATCGATTTTTAAGGAGTTTTTAATAAGACGGTCTCTAGTCACGGATTTTTAAAAATTTTTAAAAGACGATCTCCAAATCACTAGACGTTGATTTTTAAAGAATTTTTCAAAGAACATCTTCAGGTCTCTAGGCGTGGATTTAAAAAAAAAAATCAAAGACCATCTCCAAATCTTTAGGCGGGGACTTTTAAAGAATTTTTCAAAGGCCATCTCCAAATCTTTAGGCATGGATTTTTAAAGGATTTTTCAAACACCATCTTCATGTCTCTAGGCTTGGATTTTTAAAGCATTTTTCAAAGACCATCCATAAGCTCTAGGCTTGGATTTAAAAAAAAAATCAAATACCATCTTCAGGTCTTTAGTCGTGGATTTTTAAAGAATTTTTCAAAAACCAACTTCAGATCTCTAGGCGTGGATTTTTAAAGATTTTTTCAAACACCATCATTAGGTCCCTAAACGAGGATTTTTAAGAAGTTTAAAATACCATCTTCAGGTCTATAGGCCTGGAACTTTAAAGAATTTGTCGAAGACCATCATCAGATCGCTGGGCATGGATTTTTAAAGATTTTTTCAAAGACCACCGACAGGTCTACAGGCGTGCATTTCAGTAGGGCTTATTTAAAGAAAATGTTTACGGGCCACTTTCAGGATGATATCTTTTTTTGGTAAGATATAGGAGGCTTTTAAAGGGGTTTAAAACAGAATAGCCACCTTTGATAACTTTTAAGGAATTATTTTAAGGCTAACATAACATGTATAGTCGTGGGTTTTCGGAAATTTGTAAGACCACCATCAAATCCATAATCGTGGATTTTTTAAAAACCATCTTCAGACAGTTGTCATGGAATTTAGAAGATTTTCTTGAATATATCTTCAGGTCAATAGTGAAGAATTTCACGCATTTTTTCACAGTTTATCATAGGATGACATTCGTAGATTTTTAAAAGTTCTTAAGGACTGTCTTCCGGTCTATACTCCTGGATTTTTTTAAGTTTTTTCTGAAGGTTAAATTTATTTTTCAAAGGGTCATAGTAGCATATAATTCTGAATTATTGAGGAACCAAAAAACATTTTTCACGAATTTTAACAAAAGTCGAACCCAACTAGATCTTCAGTACCAGTAATTCATAAGTCCTGTTAATTGCGGTGCCAATAACATCAGTGCATATGTAACAAATTGTATACGAGAAGGTATTTTGCCAGAAAGCACGGATATTTAAGTGTGTATGATAAAGAATAGGATAAACATGTGTTGTAAGGTCTAGGCCGCAATAAAAAACAGCCACTCTTTATTGAGCAACCAATGTAAATATCTAACTATATAAAGATATAAAACTCAACATATCTTATGTGTGAGGCATTGTGAGAGAAAAAAATGTAATTTTAGATAAAAAACGAGTTCAATTATATTCCCCTTAGGCTAAAGATAAGTTGATACATAAATCTGGATAAAAAGCGAGTTTCGCCTTTATTGTGTAAAAAGTACTTTACTTACCTTAACATAATTGTCAATTGTAGATCATGAGCCATTCTTTCCAAGGCTGGCACCCCTTCGACTCGAAGAATATTAATTTTTTCCCTCAAGGAACGTGACACATTGTTTTGGCCTTGACGTTCACGTAAAATTTCTATAATATTGGGTTGTCTCAAAAAGGCAATAACCTGAAAAACAACAACATGGAAAACAATTTTTAAAATAACTTCTTAAATGGCAGGAAATTCAAGACTCACCTTTTCATTATAGGCCACGGGAATCTCATGATAACTATTATTCGACGACATTGCACTGGAGGAGCTGGGACCATTGTTGTAGGATGATGACGATGTTGACGGTGCATAATGAGGCATATTATCGTTTTGCATAAATTGACTGTGGCGTGAATTGCTTGTCGTCCCCGACGACGATGAGGTTGATGTTGGTCTGGGTGGTGGCAGGGGAGGATGATTTCCTACGCCTCCAGCGGCAGAAATACAATTGCCATCGATGGCATCGAATTGAGGATGATGTGGTTGGGGTTGTTGCTGCCTATGGCGTATTATCCTTGGACAGTCAATGGGCAAACGTGGATCCATAAATGACGTTTGTCGATTATTGTGATCTATAAAGAACTGTTTGCCCGACTGATCCAGCTTTGTCTCCCAACTCGAGGGCAAATCTCGATTGAGCTGGGCAAATGAATTGACCAAAGCTACCAAATCTTTGTTGTATTGATAGCGTTGAAAACACGAGGGATCTCTTCGTATACGTATTACCATATGCTTGAGGGCAGTATTGCGATTATAAATGGCTAAAGCATCTTCATTGGTATGAAGCATTGAGTAAAAATCCGGACGGCAGAGCATAAGAACAGCTGGGTGTACCGACAAAGAGACGTGCTGGAAATTCGATGGTGGTGGTGCATTGTGATTGTTGTTGTGAGCTAGGTGATGGTGTGGAGATTGCGAGGCTTGAGTATTATCATTATGGCCCACGATGGCCGGACGATTTTCATTGGTGATGGTGCGCCGTATGGATTGGTAACGTCTGTCCAGTTGTTGACGGTGATGTTGTTCACGGCCACCATGGCCATTTAGAGTGGCCGAACCATTTGATCCGGGTCTTTGCCAGGAAGTTGTACGGGTCGTGTGATCGATATAGAAAATACGACCATGACTATCCATTCTAGCCTCCCATGCCGGAGGTAAAGGTTCAGCAGTGGCGGCATTTATGGTCTGGCCGTCAGCTTCGGCCGAAAATATGGCACTAGTGCGTAAAAGGCCACCTGCTGCACCCCTCTCCGGTATTGAAGGCAAACGTGTGCTGGTGATGTGGACCACACCCAAATCATCCGAGGCATTGCCGTCATCTTCGTCATTATCGATGACCTCGATTGTGGATGAAGTGGCCGAGGACGATGCGGCGGCCATGGCGGCAGCACCTAAATGATCACGTGGTCGATCATCGGCACTGCGATTGCTGGAAGAACCATGGAATGCTGGCGAAGAGGGTGGAGTACGGGACGATAAATAATTGTAATCTAAATGACTAGCATGGGCTCCCGCCACAGCGCCGCCGCCACCACCACCACCACTTGGTGGCCCGTTGCCAATATACGTATCATCGAGATTATTGTTGAGGGAAATTGCAGCGGCCGCAGCTGCTGCCGCCTGTTGCTGTTGCATGCGAGCATGACGTCTGGCATGATGTGTAGGTGTTGGGGGACATATAAGATTCGGGGAACCCACCCCAGCACCAACGCCGCCAACCCGTTTTAACAGACGTTGTTGCGGACGATTGTGTAAAATGGGAGTGCCCGAATTGCTGGACACTGCTGACACCTGTTGCTGTTGTCCACTGTTGCTGCTGTTCAACACCTGGGCCTCGGGACTTAATTGAAAATCAAGTGGGGAAGCACTACGTGTCGAGCATCCCGATGGTGGGCTACGATGCCTTTTTGGCGATAGCATTAGGCGACTTGGCGACTGAGATTGACGTTCCTCATAAGCCGACTTCCCATTGGACAGAGTCCGTGTCAGAGGTCTATGCTGTCGCAGAGATGAGGTCGATGGCGTCTGTGGAAATTGAGTATTCGAGGAATTCTCTTTTGTGGGAAAAGCCGGAAACTCATATGTTTCACTTGCGGGCACTTTTTTGGTTGTAATCGTATTTATATAACTATCAGGACCGATTTTCTTTTTTATCAAAGGCTTAAATTTCATTGCAGGTGGCGAGGGTGTGGCACTTAGCTCATATTGCGGGCTCGAGTTGGATGAATTACTAGAATTGGCACTGTTCAGCAAATAGAGCGGTGAGTTGTTGGTGCTATTCGAATTGCTGCCATATCCATTGGAACCGATAATTCCCCCACCACCATAGACATCAAGTGTATCGTCCGTATCCAAAATATCAAATTTAAAGACATCACCTTGCAGACGAAAATCCCTGCCAATGGCTCGTGGTGGCCAAGATCGTTCCAATGGCCGATGTTGTGGTTGACGTAAATGTTTTTGCCGTCTCTGGATCTGGGCTTCCTTGTTAGCACTGGCCGAGGCATGTAGAGCTGCTGCAGCGCCCAGTAAACTTTCTACTGCAGCTGCCTCCTCATCTGCCTCTTCATCGATTGTAAAATTGACTGGTCCCACCAAACCTTGACCGCCATCGTCCACCTCAAATACAGTTTCAGCTGGTACTGTTTCATAACATTCTCGAGCTATCCAAAGATTAAATGAATCCGTTGCGGTGGAGGTTGTTGGGGTCGATGACGCTGGCGACTTTACACTGGCCCGTTTTTCTTTCTTTCGGGCACCGCTCAACGGCGTGGAGGTACCACTTTGCGGTGAGAGGGTCCATGATTTGCGGCGCGCTCCACCGCCAACACTGCCACCACCATCACTGCCAATACTGCCATTGTAGGAGTTTGTGGGCGACAATGTTGTGGCCGAAGCTGGAGTTTCACACGATTTGGTTGTCAGTAATGTCTGTTGACGTTGCTTCAAAGCTTGTTCATCTTCTGGAGCGGCACTAGTTGTATGTTGATTGATGTGATTGTAATCCTTTAAGTCTGGAAGAAGAAAAATTAGAATGAATTTTAGATATTTATTTGAAAATAGCATTTATAAATTATATAAATCTGTATAACTATAAACGATGAAGGGTGAGTGATTCATCAAGATTGACATAAACATAATGGGGTAAGGTCAGCCTAAGTATTCGCTGGATGAGGATCATCTATTGGAAATAGTGTTAGGGGAGGTTATTAGTACGATTTTTAGCAATATGAACCACTGTCGATTAGGAATTGGAAGTTATCAAAAATGCCTTACTTTTTCTAACAAGTATATAATATCTGAAGCAAATATTTAGTCGACCACGTAAGTAAATTACTATGAAATGCTATCGATCATGAGCAATCTCCAAAAGAAGTTGGTCTCTTGATATCTTTAGTCAAATAATGATAAGAAGCGATTTTAACTCTGAAAGCAAAGACCCGTTATGCTTATTCTAAATGAAGAGGTCAGCAAGATGAACCTGAGCATTACAAAACTCAACTATTTGAGCATTACAAAACTCAACTATTTGAGATTGCAGACCATGCGACGTCACAGGTATTTCAAATGATGAAACTAACTTGGCTATGCGGAGATAGATAAGAGTAATGGTTCTGCAAATGCAAGCAGTTCACAGTTTCGTTTGGATCACCAAATTGTGAATAGCGAACAAAAAGGCTGTACTGTAAAAAAAAATAGTCTTGAAGTTAAAAATGGAGGTTCTAATGGTGATTGCAGAAATAGTTGCAGACGATGAGGAACAACGGGGTCCATAACCCGACCATGCGACGTCAAAGGTATTTCAAATGATGATAGGGTCTATACGACGACGTGGACCTGCATAGGCAACTTTTGTCATAAGCCATTACAATATTCAAATGCGAAACTTGAAAAAAATCGGCGAATAATCTAGCTAATATCACTAAAATACCGAATATAGGGAGGTACCATTTTATGGGGGCTACACCAAAACGTGGATCTGCACAGACAATTTTCTGTCGTATGCTGTAGTATCCTTTACGAACTTCAAATACCAAATTTGAAATAATTCCGGTGAATAATGTCGCTTAAATCATCAAAATACCCAATATCGGGAGGTACCGCTATATGGAGTCTATACGAAGACGTGGACCTTCACAGAGAACTTTCTCTCAAAGCCTGTAGTATCCATTACGAACTTCAAATACCAAATTTGAAACAATTACGGTGAATAATGTCGCTAAAATTATCAAAATACCGAATATCGAAAGGTGCCGTTATATGGGGGTCTTTGAAGACGTGGACCTGCGCAGACAATTTTCTGTCATAGGCAGTAGTATCCATTACGAACTTCAAATACCAAATGTAAAACATTTTCGGTGAATAATGTCGCTTAAATCACCGAAATACCAAAAATAGTGAGGTACCATTATATGGGGGATATACCAAAACGTGGACCTTCATGGTCCATTTTCAATACCAACTGCCATGCAGATAGAATATTCATTTGAGTAACATTTTATCAACCTACTTCATTTAGTTGGGAAGCTAAAGTGATTTCCACAGACGGACGTATATCCCTAAATCGACATAGAATTTTGTGCTGATCAAGAATATAAATACTTTATGGGGTCTAAAATGTATATTTCGAGTTGTTACAAACGGAATGACAAGCTTAATATACTCTCCATAATATGCTGGAAGGTATAATAAGACGTTGTCCGTAAATGACCTTCTTATGGTAGGGTGTGAAAATTCATGTCTCAAAGGTTTTTTTTTTATAAATAGGGGATAAACCTCCATGTAAAGTTTAAAATCCATGTGCCCAAAGCTCACAACCCGCCTTCATATTCAGGCCTAATAGCGTGTCCCCTAGAACCTGTGGCGAGATTACCTGCCCTTAAAAACTATTTTTGATTTGGCACATAACAAAAAGCCTGCATAACTAGCTTACTAAAAGCCTATATTTCGATTCAAAAATACTTACTTCTTCCTCTCTTTTTGCGCAACACCACAATCGGCTCCGTTTCACCCTCAATGTGTAAATCCCGCTCATCGTGTTGTGGATGTTGCTGTTGAATCCTAATGAGATCATTGTCCAACAAAGATGGAGCATAGACATTCACATCATTCAAAATATCAGTTGCTAGGCCAACAGCACCTTCACATTCATCCTCATCCAAAAGAATGGTATTAGTTCGTGTGGACGACAAACTATTGGTGATGTTCAGGTTATTTATTTCATTACTAAAAGGCAATTGCTTGGTTTCCTTATTCTCGGCATTATCAATTGTAGCGGTGGCAGCATCAACATAATGGGTTTCTTGTTGTGATACTGGAATGGGTAGCAAAGCCATGCTGGCTTCTGATTCTTTGATGACATCATTAACTATTTTCAGTGTATTGCCAAATGTCAAAACAAGTTCCGTTACACCGCCAGTAGCTTCGTAAAATGTTTGATTACTTTCATCTTCTCCATCTTCATCGTCGTCATCGTCATGAGCTACATCATTATTGGCATCGGCATCCAAATAAATCCGTTCTTCATTTTTATTTTGAATTACATCCTTTTCTTTATGTGTTCCGGTTGCCGCATAAAACAAACTATCCACGTTATCTGTTTTCACGGGGGGTGGTGAAGAGCTTTTTGAATGTGTTGTCATTTCTTTGTTTACATCGCTTTGTTGTTCTTTTTGTGTGTTTTCATTGGCTTCTGTGTTGTTGTCTTGAGATTCGTCATCGACACTTGTTGCCGGTAGCGAATGTTGTTGGTCGCCGCCAACAGCAGCAGCACAACCGCCACCACCACCCTCAGCCATTTTTACGAAGATTTCTCAGCAACAGTCCATACACACAATTACCCGGGCGTTCTTTATCCATTTATTTCCATTTTTTATTAAAATCTCCACACATCAATAACAGAAAAAAAAACTAAATCATTATTTAAAAATTGTGTAGACAGTAGTTGTACACAAAGCACACATTTTTTTGCCGGTCATTATTTTTCCTTTACTTTATATTTTATGTTTTTTGTTTATATTCTAAATTTCCGTTTTTGTTTTGCTACCATAATTCCTGTGTGTATCACTCTCACTTGCGTGTGTGTGGGGGTCTCAATTTTTCACTTGCTTGTCTCTGCTCTGCTCCAATTTTAATTTATAGATTTTTTCGCTGACACTTTTATTGGCCCCACAAAACCTCACACTTCTTTTTCAAATCAAACTTCAAACGACGGAATGGGCAATCTTCGAAAAATATATTATTTAACAATGAAATTCACATTATTTCCATTGATATTTCCATAATTCTCAGCGGTTATTATTTCAATTAACATTCAATTCGAATACGTCGACAAATATTTAGTTGCCGTCATAAGAGTTGAAAACTTAAAGCACAATTTTACAAAGAAAACCATAAATTTCCGACTATTTTTCTTCACAATCCCGTTGTATGCTATGTTATCCACATTTTTATACAGAATTTATAGGAATTGCTTGTAATTTAAGCTAGATTTTTGCATTTTTTCACAATTTTCACGAACGCACTCAGCTTTTGCCCTTTCAATTAGCGAGATATTGCAAAAAAAGTCTCATTCGGTGGAATTACTATAGAACGTGTCGTACAGTTATGTGTCATTGAACAGAGTTGCCGTCGCACCAAAAATTGTTTGTGGTCGAAACACCAAAATATTATCAGAAAACGTATTATTTAAGATGCCAATTTCTTTGATTATAGGTCAGTTAAATAACGAAGCGTAAGCTAGATCTAAAACAAACTTAAGTCATAGAAACCATGTCACGATACGATTTTTTTTATTATATTTCCGCGTTTAATTTTCTAGCTTAAAAAGAACAAATGTATAAGATAAATAGGACATCTTATTCCATATCACTTTAAAAAAAATTCTAAGGAAAAGTGATCATAGTGTTGTACTAAAGGTGGGAATACATAAACGGCTTATTTGGCTGGCTTCTTCGGAAATGAACAAAGGAGCCTAGGGAGCAAAATCGAACTAATTCAACCTCAAACACCTTTGTTTCTCTACGAAAAAGACAGCCGATGACTTAAGGCAGACAAACAATCGCTTTATGTATTCCCACCTTAATGTACATGGCACAATTACAGGAGAAAGAACAAGGGAACCGTCTAAATAAAATGGGTTTTCTGTATAAATGTTTCCACCGGGCTGATTCTGTCAGTTATTTTTATAGAATACATAAATCTAATTTAAATAAGTTCAGTTCTCTGATACAAGGTTAATTTCTGCCGCAATATTTTTATACCCTCAGCCATATGGCTGATACGGTCAAAGCGTGCCTGGTCGAAATAACGGTTTTAGACCTAAGTCTCTTTGGGCCAAATCCTTTTCAGGACATTTGGAGTCAATCTAGAGATGTCTGTCCGTCTGGCTGGTGCGCACGATAACTATCGAAGGGAATATCCGATTTGATCAAAACTTGGTACATCGTAATATTATTGTCAAACTTAAATCGAGTTCGGAGATGGGCAATATCGGTCGACTACTTCTGGTACCTCCCCCACAAAATGACAACATTTTCAAAGAAAATAATTTACTGCATAGAAAGGGAAAGGATAATCCGATTTTACTCCAACTTTGCAAGTCCTACTATTTCCATCAGTGCTAGGTCACGTGCAAATAATATCAGTTCACTTCATCAAGTACCTCCCCCATAGAGGGTCAAAATTTGGAATAATTATAACTCTTATAAAATGTAATGTAAGAGTGCGATTGTTTTCAAATTGCAAACATCACAATATTTTAATTCCTTCCTATTTGTCATTTATACTCCTTTTACGCATTTATATCCGTTTCGTTGGGAACGACTTTCATTTTGGTTTCCCACGCGCGCTTTCGTTCTATTCTGCAACAAAACAACTCAAGAAAAATAACAACCAACTCATCCCTCATCAAAGGGCTGTTCCAGAATCTGACATCATAAAGAGGAAAATCGGTTATCATACTAAAACTTTTAAATTCTTGCAGTTCTGGAAGAGACCATAACTTGAACTGGGCACATTAGTTGAACAGCAATTTGAGTACTCGGTTTTCACCTAATGTGGCGTTTCCTGCACTGCACTTGATTCGCTCTCTATTCGTTGTTTGATCCTTAACTATAAAAAAACTACTTAATTCTTCACACAAAATTTCCTGAGCGAACACTCATATTTTTACGTTGTTCAAATCAAATCACTCTCAGAACAACGAAAAAAATATGTCCCATCCCTAACAAATGAGAGCATTTATCGAAAAAATAAATTATGACATTTAAAAATTAAAAATAGAAAAATTTAATGAAATTTTAAAAATTTTTTGAGAAGACTGAAAATTATGAATGACAACTACAATGTTGAATGGCGTATGTACATTCAAACAAAAGTAAATTTTGTTTTCTCTCACATTCGAGGTACGCATTTGGTCCACGAGTTGAAATTCCCACCGAAAACTGCAAACAAAAGAGGCAATATTTTCAAAATATTTCCATCGGCAGAAAAAATGTTTGACAAATGTCTCTCCAGCAGAATTTAAAAATGGAAAAACACAAAAATATGTTCAAAATGTCAACATTTACATAAAAAGTTGAAAACGTGAATGAAAATTGTAAAATTATTGATATAAAACATTTTTGGGAGGAAAGCAATAATTTCTTCTATTCTTATTAGTGAGAATTTCATGTATTTTCGTATAAATTCCCATTAAAATCAAGAAACAAGGGAATTGTTTTACTATGAATTACGAATCGTGCTGTATGAACGGGTTAATTCGTGTACCTAATTCGAGAGCGAACAACGTTGTTCGGTTTCCAATGGAAACATGCTATAAGTCCATAGTCGATTTCGAGTTTCAAAACTTTGAGTACTAAAGGTCGATTATTCGATTAATCTGAAATCGACCTACCTATCTCTAACGCGTCCCTGCAAATCATCATCCCTATGTGCTGCTGGTGGGGATACGGGGATACTCACAGTGACAGTAAGGATAGTCAAACAGCAAGTGGCGGAGCAACTCAAGGAGGACCTGCCTAAAGAGTGGTTTTATAATGAAAATGCCTTTGAATATTCTCCAATAAGAAGAAAGGTAAACAAAAGATACATTTTAGTATATATATATTATAAAATGAACATATACCCCTACAGGCGATCTTTTACAAACCAAAGGTTTTTGGCGGTTGTGATTCGAGTTAGGTTACATTCCATGACCACGGTAATTTTCTTCTACCGGCTTTTTTTTTTTTGTTAAGAAAAACACCTATTGCTTCCAAATAGGTTATTTTGCCAGGATGCTGGAAATATAAATATCACGTGTGAAGTGTACAGTTATAATGTCAGTTGTGGCCCACTCAAGAAAAATCACAGGCTATAAACAAATAGCATAAGGTATATTGAACAATATTTCATCCCCAGAACGGCAAGGTGGATATAATCTAAGAGATTTTTTCGCTGGCTATAAACAAATAGCATAAGGTATATTGAACAATAGTTCATCTCCAGAACGGCAAGGTGGATATAATCTCTTCTCTTGGTGGATATATTCATTTTTCTTACATGTTTGGTTTCTTAGTATATAAGAAAGCGTTCCCAATGTTCAATGAATGCTGTCAATCATTCTTATATTAACAAAAATTGCAATACACCTTGTCTGGGAGAAGCCCAACTAAACATGACCATATCAAAAAAAAATATTGCTTTAGTTTTTCCAAATGTACATTTCCACGCTTCGTTTGCATGGGCATGCTATTTCAGATAGTACGTCCAAGCCGAGCCTCATTATAAAAACATACTATTTTTTTAATAAGGTAGGGAAAGAACATAATTTCGGAAACCTTGACAAAAAATAAGCTTAGGAAAACATTACCAAATTTCCCTAGGCTAGTCTTCAAAC
Source organism: Musca domestica (assembly GCF_030504385.1). Lineage (NCBI taxonomy): Eukaryota > Metazoa > Arthropoda > Insecta > Diptera > Muscidae > Musca > Musca domestica. The sequence goes on along the minus strand of NW_026712238.1, from coordinate 8,019,592 downwards.
TATCCAAACCTGTTAAAAACTTATTTCATTTTTTCCAAGCAGCCTTCTCTTGGAAGTGAACCAATTCTAACACATCCCAATTGACAATGGACACGTTGAACATGGAAAATAGTGAACATACGGTTGCAGTGACACACTTTATAAATCCCCATCTTTTCTGGTATCGTAAAATTGGTGGTCCAGATGACAATTTTCACATACTCACATTACTGGAAGAGCGATTACAAACTCTGTACAGATGTAAACCGGCCATTGATCGGTGTCGCCTTGATGTGGGCGACATAGTTGCTGTTAATTTTGTAGTTTGGAATAAATACATTAGAGCTGAAATATTGCAAAAAGGAGAACTGCAACAGGAAGAGTACATTGTTTGGGCCATAGATTATGGCTTTCCATTACTAAGCAAAAGGGAGCATTTACGTTATCTGCCAGAAGCACTGGCCAATCGAATCGGTCACATATATCGTGGTGGCGTGGCCAACATTCAGCCAGCAGTTCTTGATTATGATCACATCGAAAGTAATCTGGTTATGGCAAAGCAGGATGAATGGTTGCAAAGATCCTGTGATATGTTTGAAAAACTGTTGTCCGATGCCTCATGTATTGTTTTTGTCGAAAAATTTCAGACGGCCAATGATCATCATTGGGGCGAATTAATTATCTCGAATCATAAGGGAAACAAATTTAATGCTCACACCTATTTACAAGCGGCCAAATTTGCCATTGATGTGGATCCACAATTGTTTCCTAAAATGTGTGTTAAGCTCAAAACGACCAGTATTGCACCTTGGCTTTCAAACAATCGTAACTCTAAATTTAAAATCAATTCCATAAAACATAACATGGCCGAACATAGTAATAAAATGAATTCGGCCATTATTGATGAATGTGCCAAACGTAAAGTCGAGGATTGGTGTGCCAGAAATGCCCTGGTTCAAGTGGCAAATGATGTGAGTTCCTCCACAGAACACTTGGAGTCATCGGGAGCTGAAAGTGGGCATGATCATAACATTGATGATATAACATTTGATGATTCCGTATCGGTGATACATGAAAAGAACAGAAAAGATGCAAAATATGCGGCCAAAATTGCCAATCATCATCATGAACACAAACGAAACAATACTGGCGACGAGCAAGCCATTAACTTTTTAGGCAAAGCGGGCAAACTTACCAAGCTGAAGCAGCAAAAATACTCCAAACATAATTTACCACCGCAAGCCGAATCCCAGGCATTTGCTATGAATATACGAGATCGTGATGAAATCGAATTTAATGAAACATTTAATTTGAAAGCTCCTAAACCCGCCGTTTCGGCTCCAACAATAATCTCCTCGGCATCAGGTTCCACAAATGCCTCTACTCGTATGCGTCGATTGGCTGATGTTCGCATGGAACAAGCACGCGAAGCCAAAAGACAACAACAGAAACATAAGCCAGTTGCATCCGATTTTGTAAATCAGAATCCTCCCAATTCTGTAGTATCAGGTGGCGTTAGCACTGATGATGGTGGTGATAGTGTGGTCTCAATACGTCAACAAAGACTTGTTGATTTACGTAAAAAATATTCTCAGCGGGAAGAAGAAACCAAATCGATATCTTTATGTGAGCAAAAGATTGCATCGTCCACTGCACCTGCACCTCCAGCGTCAAGTTCAGCATCTGGTGTTCGCACAATCAGTTCTCGGACACAGCGTTTACTTGGCATGCGCCAGAAGGTAAGGTTTAAATGATTTTAATGAGATATTCTAATGTACATATTCATGGAAATTCGATGAAACTTAATAAGGTCGCTTAATAGTGTCTATTTAATAAGGCGAACTCAGGCATTTCTTGCTGCCAAAAGTTTATCAAAAAAATGGAAAATATAACAAATCTGTTCATATGTTTTGACCCATGGCCGACATATTTTGCCCAAAAATGATACATTTAGTACAATTTAGACAGCATGGGAGCCTTACAGTCATTTCAATCACTACTTCAAAATTTGTCTGTCTGTCTGTCCGTCCGTACGTCTATCCATGTATTTTTGTAAACAAAGTACAGGTCGCATTTATTTGCACATCCAGATGAAATTTTGCACAAATCATTTGCTTCGCCCAAGAACGAACCCTATTGAAATTTAGATACAGCTCCCATATATATCTTCGTCCCATTTGACTTTTATTGTGCACCAAACGTGTAATATCAGCCCGAATAGTATGGAATTTTGCACATACAACCAAATTCGGCCTGAAAATAAGTATGCCAAATTTTATCAAAATCGGTTCAGATATAGCTATAGCTCCCATATATATTGTTTATCCGCAGCTGTAATATGCACTCTGTAACAACGATATTTGTGGAAATATATGAAATCCAGCACAGAAATACCTTTCCAAAATTTTATCGAGATCGGTTCAGATTTGTATATAGCTCCCACATATATCTTCGTCCGGTTTGCCTTTTATTGGCCACCAAACGTCTAATATTTGCCTAAATGGGATGGAATTTGGCACTTACGACCGAATTGAGTCTAGAAGCTAGTATGTCAAATTTGGTGAAGATCGGTTCAGATATAGCTATAGCTCCCATATATATTGTTCATCCGATTTATTATATTTGTTACCCACAGCCGTAATATGCACTCCGTAACAACAATATGTAGGGAAATATAACAAATACAGCTCAGAAATATCTTTGCCAAATTTTATCGAGATCGGTTCCGATTTGGATATAGCTCCCAAATATAACTTCGTCCGATTTACCAAACGTCTAATATTTGCCCAAATGGGATGGAATTTGGCACTTACGACCGAATTGAGTCTAGAATCTTGTATGTCAAATTTGGTGAAGATCGGTTCAGATATAGATACGTTATATTTTGTTACCCACAGCCGTAATATACACTCCGCAACAACAATATTTAGGGAAATATATCAAATACAGCTTATGCTAGGAACACAATTGGAGCGAACGACGAATTTCGCCCTACGCGGCGACAAAATGAGCCGCGAAAATTCGTCGTATGGAACACAATACCGACGAAATTATAAAACAGCTGATGAAGTTGTTTACTTTTTGCTCATTTGTTGACTACAATGAATTATACAAGAACACATAATTCTTTACGTTCTCTATTAAAATTTCACTTATGTCCATCTTCTCTATTATAAATTCACTGATATCCATCTTCACTCAGGCGCAAGTACAAAATAAATAAACAAATTAATTATGTTTTTTTTTTATACGAGTAACAGATAGTAGAGTGACCATAACAAATTTTAAAGTAAAAAGTAACTTTATTTACTAAAACACATAAAATTCGTACAAGTATGGCCACCTCGTACTGTTTTGTTCGCCGGTCGCCGGCGTATGAAATAGAAATAAAGCTAATTGAGTTCGCGGCGACCGACGAAATTTTCGCCGGTGCCGTGATTGTGTGCACTTCCATATACACATATGTGTTTTATTTTTGACGACGAACATACGCCGCGAAAAAATTCGTCGTTCGCTCCAATTGTGTTCCTAGCATTAGAAATGTCTTTGCCAAATTTTTACGAGATCATCTCAGATTTGGATATAGCTCCCATATATATCTTTATCCGATTTCAAGTTAATTTTGCACCAAATATTTAGTCCTTTGAACTTTAGATTATAATTATAGCGTGTATTATTGAATTCTCCCATAAAAACGTTTAATTGTTATGTGACTTTCTTTACTGGTTTTAAATTGTTTTGCTTGGCTATGGGTTTTTAAAAATGAAGTTCTCGTGAACTCTTATTCCTCTTAGTTTAGTTTGTAACATTTGTAAAGTATATTAATTTTCTTTACTTTTCAGTACCAGCTACATGATTCAACACATTCCATTGAAAGTCCGTCAACCATAAATAAATATGAACTACTTGAACAGTCTACAACCGGCATGGAGGATTCGAATTTAGACAAAACACAAGTAAGTTGACTTACAGACTTTAATTTAATATATAAACCTAATAAATGAATATCTATATCTTTGCAAGGACACCCAGGACTCTTCGGCAGGAAATATTTACAGTAAGCTATTTGGTGAAATGGAAGCTAAATTGCTACCATCATCAGTAAATACCACCACCGACAATTCCTTGATAGAGGCAATGACCAGTTGCAAGGTATGTTTTCCCATTTTCAATTGTTGATAATTATTTAGGCAATCTTTAAATATTTTAGCTTGAAGAACATGTTCCCAAAGATAAAGCCACTTTTGATATATTCAAAGCAATTGATTCTAAAACAAAACCAAAGACTTCCAGGATTAGTAGTGATAAGGTAAGTCTAATCATGAATTCATTTTTTTATGATTTTCTAAATGTTTTTAATTTTCCCCTTAGGAATCTCAAAGTGCCTATGATGGTTTGACCTTGGTCCCAGCCGGTTTTGATATAACCCGTTTACAGAAATATCGTGATGAGGAAAACCACTGGCACCGCAAGAAGAGTACACGTCATGAAACTATACCACATGACGATCAAACGGTATCATCCTCTGAAGAGTTTTTAATCCATAATGATTCTAGACTGGATCAAAGTGGTTCTTCATCCGATTTCTTTCAAATAAAACCACCAGCTGTAAAGCAAAACTCTACGCACAACTCGAAACGTTTAACACGTCCTGTAGCTGGTATACAGCGTAGAGAGAAGCCAAACGAAGGGCAAGAGAAGGCAAATATTCTAGATCAATCTATACCCAGCATTGTCGACACCGAGAATCTCATAAAACCTGTGAAATGTTCCCAGCAACTGGAATCAAAACCGAAAAGAAAGAACAGCTTTAATGGCACATATAATGCCTATGATTCCCTTCATGCCAGTGAAATATCGACGTAAGTCAAATCTTACTTCAAATCTTCATCTCAATTTCAAAGTATTGCATTTTCGTTTATTTAAAAGATAAGTGGATTTCTTGTGTTGAGATTTTTTTTTTGTTTTTAATTGAAACATTTATATTTTCGTTTGTATGGTATTGAATACCAAAGTTCCTTTTCTTTATTGCTTTTTATGAATAAATAATTAATTTCATAACGCTATCTATTGAATGTGCCTTTTATTTTAAATATGTTAATGAAGTGGCAGCCTGTCGCTGTGAAACTCAAAGCGAACGAACAATTTTTCGTTCTTTGTATTTTTATTCATTTTCTTTTTTTTACTTTTTTGCTTTTACAAAAGTTTGTTTTGGCCTGGGGGAATTTTTTATTAACAATTTACATCTTTAAAATAAAAGGTACTTGCCAAACTATTTTTAGAATTTCAATGGGTTTACCCCGAGCTCATTTTTCAATATTTGCCGAATGGAATATTGCGTTATGTCCAGCTTACTAGCCATTTTTCGGCCACTGCGACGCGGGTTTCGATCAAGTCGCTTCTTTACTTTTCAAACCATTTCTGCTGATGTTACAGTTTTCTTCCGTCCACTTCGTTGACGTTGGGCTACGCTACCAGTATCGTGGTAACGAGCGATGGTACGAGCCACAAAAGATTTATTCACATTTAAATTCTGGAGTGCTCTAACGATAGCCACTTGTGGTTTTCCAGCCAAATATAAAGAAATCACACTTGAATTCCATCACAAATAATTTTTTTTCTGGAAAATTCTCATCAGAATGATTTTGTACGCTTGTAAACAATATAATAAGCTATCACTGGAATACGAAAGTTACATTTAGAAGAATAGTGAAAAAATATTAAATTCATTTTTTAAATCCTTTTATTTCTTGTTCTCATTTTTTTGAATATGATTGCTTTACTAAGCCAACATTTTCCTTTTATTTATTAATTTATTTATTTATGTTTTTTTTTTTTTTTTTTGTTAAATTTTGTGATAAATTTAATTCTTTTGATTTTCCCATTTTACTTACAAAAACAGCTCTTCCACCACCAACTCCACGGTCAACAGTGAAAAGCATCTTAAACGTAAACTGCAACATCATCATCATCGCCAATTGAAATCACCCGAAACTCAAATTTCCAAAATCGATGAAATTTTGCAACAGCATTTCTTGGAGAAGGAACGTGGCAATACGAATATTCTAGATTTAAAGAATAGCATCACAAGTCCACAACGATCACAAATATCCTCCTCTGCGGCGTCTATGTCACATAGAGATAACATATATGAAAAACACTCAAACACCCACACGTCATCCTCGTCAAGCGAATCGTTCATGGATAAATTGAACCTCTCCAATTCCTCTCTGAAGAATAGCGAAAAAAATCTCTTGTCCATGGGAAAATCCCCGGAAAATAAACACATGAAGAACATATACAATTATAATACTCTATTGGAAGTAAAACGCACCGAACATTTGCCCATAATTGAAGGAGAAATTGCAATGCAAACCAAATTTATTGATCATTTGGTATTGGCCCATTCCAGTGTACCGTTGGAGCCAATAGAAAATGTGGCCGAAGCTCCGTTTTTATCTGAAATCTATGAAGAAATGAGAAATATGCGTGTCAACAAGGTCTATCGCATTCAAGTGTACTCCTGGTCCCATGTGCTGAGAGGTAATTCTTTGTTTGTGGTAAATCCAGCCCGAAGTGGCAAAACATGGTCATATCTGCCAGCATTGTGCAGTGTGGTAAGTGGTCGTTATCAAAGAATCAAGGATTCATACGGTCCTGTGGCCATTATTTTGGTGGCCTCCTCCAAACATGTGGAGTCTGTTAATGGCTATTGTCGACGTTTGATGAGTGGTCTAAAATCCGAAGCTCCCAGCTGTGTACCCTCCTATGGAATGCGAAATTTTATCGACACTAAAGTGCAACTGCTCAATGGCTGTGGCATTCTAATTGCCACACCTTCGTCACTTTTGCGTCTACTGCGGGACAACAGCAATGAACCACTGTTCGACAGTGAACGTTTAGAACACATTGTAATCGACGACATGGACATAATGTTATCACGTTCCCATGAAGATTTTGAATCGGCCGTTCGCATTGTCTTTAAATTATGTAGAAAATCCAAATATAAAACCCTGAGACCACAACTGATAGTTACCTCACGCGATTGGGATGGTGTAATGATACGTTTAATAAGAAAATCAAATCAACCTTTATTGCTGATCGGTGATTTCCTTGAGGCTGCTGTTTATGGTCGTGCCGGACTATCGGTTAAATTGAAATCTAGTCAAGAAAAGAATGACACAATTTTCCGTTTTATTAAGAAAACCACCGAAAGTCTGGAGGGAGATTTGGAACATGGCCGCATGCTAATCATGTGCAATAGCGACGAAGATGTGCAAACAGTTGTGCAATTTATAACAGAATGTGGTTACCCATGCCTGCCGTACTACAATCGTTCGACGGATAGTGAACAAGCCACCGTCGATGAATGGAAAAATAAGGTAATTTATAAAATTTTATTTTTTAATAGTCTGATTTAACAGAAATTCACCTAAAAAGTACCGATCTTTCATAGCAGATCATAACAAACTCAATTTCTTTTAAATACTGATATTTTAACAGAAAATCTACATATCCTATCCAACGATACCTTTTTTATACCCTCAGCCTTATGACTACAGAAGGTATATATCATTTGATACGATCAAAACGTGTCAAAAAAAAATAACGGTTTAAGACCCTAGGTCTCCTTGGTCGAAATCCGTTTCAAGAAATTTTTCTTCGTTTGTCTCTCTGTCCACTGCCTGTTGTGCACGATAACTCTCGATTGGAATATCCGATTTCGTTCAAACTAGGTACATCGTAATATTATTGTTGAACTCGAGTTCTAAGATGGACGTATTGGTCCACTCCTTCTGGCACTTTCCACACAAGAATTTCAAAATTATCCAATAAAATAATTTATGTCATGAAAATAGAAAAAATATCCGATTGTAGGCCAGCTTTGCAACTTCTAATATTTTTATCAGTGCAAGGTCAGGTGCGAGACGACACCTTCTAATACCTCCCCCACAAAGGTACTAAATATTGGAAAACCATAATGCCAATTCTTTTCAATCTCGCCTATTCCAATATTTTTATCAGCACTAGATCTGGGTTGAAGATAATATATTCCCTCTTGTACCTCCCCCACAACGGGGGGAGGCGAAATGAACATCCGATTCTTTTCAAACTTGGCACATCCTAATATTTTTACTAACACAAGATCTAGTGAGGAGATGGGATACATCAGTCCACTCCCACAACGGGTCAAATCTTTGAAAAACCAAAATGCTTATAAAATTCTAGAAAAAAATCAAATTCCAATTTTTTTTTTAAATCTCGCCCATTCCAATATTTTTACTAAACAAGATCTGGTGTGAAAATGGGATATACCGGCTCACACCCCACAAAGGGTCAACATTTTGAATAACCAAAAACTCATAGAAGGCAAAAAAAGCGAAACAAACATACGATTCTACATACGATTACACATCACTAAAACAAGATTTGATGTGAAGATTGGATATACCGGCTCGCTCCCTCTGGTACCTCCCCCACAAAGGTTCAACAATTTGAATAACCAAAGCGCTCATAAAACGCTCATAAGCATTCTATTCCATTAAAGTTTTGCACATCTATTTCTTTCTACCAAAACAAAATCTGATGTGACGATGAGATATATCAGCCTTCTCCTTCTGATACATTCCCCAGTAAGGCCCAAAATTTGGAATAACCAAAAAACTCATAGAAGGCGAAATAAGCATCCGATTATATTCAAATTTAACACATTCCAATATTTTTTCCAACACAAGATCTGGTGTGAATCTCCTCCAAAAAGGGTTTGAATAATCATGACGCTCATAAAAGGCGAAATGATTCTAATATTTGTACCAACACAAGATCTAGAAGGGAAATGTGTTATATCGGTCCTCTCCTACTGATATCTTCCCCAACAGGTCAACATTTTGAATAAATAAATGAAATATAATTCTCCAGGACATCTAAAAGAAAATTCACAGTTTTTCCAAGAAAATCTATACATCTTCCCTAACAAGATTTGCAGATCACAAAATCTACTATTATTTTCAGAAACAAATTTAATTATATTCTTCGCTTTATAATTCTTCTTTCACAGGTTTCTTCGCAAATCCTTGTCTGCACCGATGCTCGTTTTCCCGAGCTAAAAATTCAAAACGTCTACCATCTTATACATTATTCAATGCCCACATCTTGGACACAATTTACAACCAGATTCTCAGCTTTGGCACAGACCTACGATAATTTTGTATCGAAAAAATTCGAAGAGGCCCCTCTGCTAGCAACTGCCAGCAACACCACCAGATCATTGGACGTGTCAGCACATTCAATGATCTTACTTGACGAAGACAATAGCTTACAATTGCCGCGCTTGGTAGACTTTTTGCGTAAACACAATCAGGCGGTGCATTCAGATATTTTGGCTGTATCAAAACGAGTCCTCATCGAACGGGAAGAATCACGGCTTTGCAAGGGAATTTTGCTGTGTCCTCAACTGCTGGAATTTGGCGAATGTGATGACACACGCTGTGATAAACGTCATGAATTGACACGATTCGATGTGGTTGATGAGAGAGAAGATATACCAACTGAGGGAGAAATGAGGATACATATTTTAAAGGTAGGTATTTCAAACAAAACCGAGGGTCTCAATTGGTCATTTGAATAATATAAAATTTATTTTTTTCACACCGAGGTATTTTCCCCAACCCACTACGCCGCCCGCCTATTGCTGCACAAGCCTCCAAACTCCACAAAATGGCGAGAAATTCGCCGTTCTGGTGAAAATTTAACATTTTCCGTACAAATGGATCAGCATTATCGCAACGAGGAAAATCTTGCTCTACATTGGCCACCGCATATCAATGATTTGTGTATGTACAAATATGGTGACAACTTCCGTAGGGCTCTCATTCTGGAAGCCCCAGACTTGGTCGGGAGGAATGTGAACATAGTACAAGCTAATCTAAAAGTTACCCTAAAGCTAGTCGATGTTGGCATAGTCATAAATTCGGTCAAGTGCAGTGAACTTTTTATCTGCGACGATAAATTTAAGGAGTTTCCCCACCAAGCCATCGATATACGACTAATGAATGTTGTGCCATTCGATAATGAACGTACCTGGGATTCGAAGACAACAAAACAAGTACAAAATTGGATTATGGATGAAATCAAAGCGGATCATGTTGTCCAGGTGGGCGTTACATTTGCCCTGGCCCAAACAATATGGGTTAACAATTTGGTGGTAATGGAAAAACTATCTACCCTGGGCACTTATAGGCCTTACGTTAATTTGAAATTGTCGCTGATAAAGAGAAATTTTGCCCTGCCCAGCAAGGGTGAAAGGAAACATGTGCGTGATATTGCCCTGGAGTATGGCCTACTGAAGCCCAGCAGCAATGGTGTGAGTTGTGAGACATCCAATATTATTGACACATCTTTGGAGGACTATGAATCGTGTCAAAGTGATTTGATAAAGTTTTCCTCATCGAATGGTGATGCTTTAACAAATACCAGTATGGAGTCTTTTAAAAATAATTCGTTAGAGGTGTCGGAGAAGGGGGAGCAATCAGTACCTAAGGAAAAACAGAAACAAGACAAAAGTGCCTCTGAAAAGGAAATAAACCCATCGAAAGCAACCAAATCTAATGGTAATGAGGAAAATTGGGATGAATTACAATGTGATGATCCGGTTGAGGGTAAAGAAAGAGGAGAGGTAAATTTGATTGTTCTTTTATTTCTTTTCAAATGTAATTTAAGTTTATTGTTTTTGTTCAGATTTATTTGCCCCTAACAACGGCATCACCAGCTAGTGGAAAACCTGAAACCAAACAAGAATCATGGTCACAGTTGCCATTAAATGATTTAACCAAAGTCGAAATTGGAGATGAGGGTGAAAATGGCAATTGGGAAAATATTTTTCTTCAAATCATCGATAAGAAACACATGGCCATGTTTGATGATCTTGTCGAGCTAATCAACCGACATGTGTCAAACTTAAAAGCCCAAGCTGAGAAAGAGCCACCTAAACGAATTTATGATTTTGAGCCGCTTCATAATTGTATTGTCAAATACGATAATATGTATCTAAGAGCCAAGGTGCATGGTGTATTTGGCACCAGTGTTAAGAAACGTCTATACCGATTCTTCCTCTGTGACTATGCATGTTTTACCAATGCCAAATCAAATGAGTTGTACAATGATTTTCTCTATGAAACCACGGACGAAATTGTCAGCTTTATACCATATCAAGCGGTACATTGCACATTGGCTGGCATACAACTGGATCGTTTTGCCAAGAGGTATAAGGTGACGAAAGAATATCTATATGCCTGTGCAGTGGAGCAGAGAACAGCGGAGGAAAAAATGTCATTGAGTTTAAACAACCTGAACATTTATTCCTATAAAATACTCCTTTACGAATGTGAGAAATCAAGTGATTTTTCCAATGCTGAAATGTTTAATCGCACTCTTGTCGACAAGGGCATAACTTCGGTGGACGAGAATGACAAACATTATTTGAAATACAAATTATGTTTAGACGATGATGATGATAATGATGCCAATGGGGAAGAGATTAAAGCTCAACAAGTTAACACATCCCAGGCAAATACTTCAAGTAGCAGTGACATTAGTGAGGTCTATACATTTGAACAATTAATAGAATGTATTGAAAAATCCCATGAACTCGACAAATTGGATAATAATCTGTTGGATGAGGCCACCACCGCTCAAGTATTGGAAGAAATAAAAGAATGCACAATAGAAGAAGTGAAAGAAGAAGCAGACAAAAACAAAATATCATCCAAACAGGACAGCCCATTGACGACTAAGAAACCCCCTCAAATCCACAGCGAATTGGACGATGATGAGGAGGATCATTGTACCACAGAAGATGATTCGGATAACAAGAAATCATCAGCTTCCATTACCTCCTCAAATGATGATTCCTACATAAAAACCCCACCACCAATATTAAAAGCCTTATATAAACGTCCCATGACCACATGGTATGAAACAGATTGTTTAATTTTCATATCAATATATGCACCTGATATTGTAGATTATAATCTAGAAGTTACACAAAAAACCGTCTATTTGCATACGTCAATTCAAGGTGAAGAATATGTAGTCTTCCTACACCTGCTGGGATCCATTGATCCGCAACAGGTTTCTCATGAAATCAAAGGTTTAAATGTCATAATACGTTTGGTAAAAAACGTATTTGTACCATGGCCCCGCCTTCTACAGGAATCGACAAAATATTCCTGGTTGAAATTCAATTACAATGCAATAGCTTCCTCGGAATTGGAATACATTATGCCGCAGCAGCGTTTGCAAGCAATTCTAGAGAATACACCCAACATTGATGAATCGCGTATATACGATGAACTGGATTCGGACGACAGTGAAAAGGATCGATTTCAAACGTTTAATCCCATCGAAACTAACGCTGACGACTACGATCCCTTTTCAATATAAAATACTAATTTTATTAAAGAACCATTGTTTTAAGTTCCTTGTAAATGTAAAGAATATTATCTTACTTTTATGATATTTTAAAAAAGAATATGGATTATTTGTTTTTGTTTTTTATTGATTGATATTTTTTTAGAATAAAAATATTCATTTGAATTTTGTAACAAAAAAAATGCAGTTTTTGTAAGGTTTTGAAGATAGATGTACCCCAGTGATGGAAATTGAATGCGAAATAAGCATCCGATCAAAATATGGAAAAACCAAAAGCCAAAACATAAATGCGAGCACTCATTACGAACTTCAAATTTGAAACAATTCCGGTGAATAATGTCGATAAAATCATCAAAATACCGAATATCGGGAGGTACCGTTATATGGGAAGGACATCGCTAAATTGACATAGAATTTTATGCTGATCAAAAATATATATAATTTTTGGGGTCAAGAATTTATATTTCAAGGTGTTACAAATGGAATGACGAACTTAATATACCCTCCATACTATGTATGGTGGAAGGTATAAAAACGCTCATAAAAGGTGAAAAAGTCCCCGATTCCTTTCAAATTCTACACATCTCAATATTTCTGCCAAAACAAGATCTGGTGTGAATATGGGATTCATCGGCCCACTCCTTCTGGTACCTCAACCACAGGTAGACAACATTTTGAATAACCAAACGCTGATAAAAGGCAAATAGGCTTCCGGTTTGGATCAAAATTTACCCGCTTTTCATAACTCCCCAAAAGAAATAACTCCACTTTATTTGTGTAATTTTAAAAAAAGAGGAGTGTTTTTTTTATTAGAATCTAAACGAAAAAATAACCTGTATTTAAAAAGAAAATAAAACAGTTTAATCCTATGATGACTACATATCCTAATAGTATTGGCCATATTGTTGCGGTTGTAGCTGATGGACTTGTGGCCCCACTGCCTGTTGTATGTTATGGAAGTTTTGTGGAATTTGGTTCGATGTCGACGGAATGGGATGGGCTGCAGCAATGCTTGGAACAATTACTGATTGCATATGCGGTTGATGTAGTGGTGGCGCTGATGCTGGTTGTGGTACACTAGGCGTAGCTGCGTATTGTATAGCTGTTGATGTCGATGCAATGGGTAATTGCATATTTTGCGCTGGTGCTTGCTGTTGTTTTTGTATATTCATAGGCGGTTGTTGCACTGGCATTGTTGTTTTTGCATCCGCAGGTGGCAATGGCAATGCATTGGTAGGCATTTGTTGATCCTTTTCAGGTGCGGTAATGGCCAACATTGTATTGGGCGGACCATCCAACCAATCGATCAATGCATGATGTGGACTTTGAACACATCGCAATTGATCGGCAATAAGATTTTCTGAATATTTGACATGATTGGCATATGCCTCCTTTTCGTGTATGGCATCCTTTGACATTCGATGCAAATCTTTGAGTATGGCCGATCCCCATAGCTGGACGTGGATGTCGGGAATTTTTGAAGCCAACTGCATGGCCGGCGTAACCATGTTCATACTTTCTTTCGAATTGCCAATACTGAGAAAAACATGGGACAACAATACCAAAGAGCAGGACGTCAGACGATTTAAGTCTTCAGCATTTGCCATTTTTAATGTTTCACGTAGAAATCGCCTGTAAATAGAAAAAAAATCAAATGCCTCATTTAAACTCGATTAGAGAAAGCACTCCACTTACTTGGCCTCATGAAAACTGGCTTTGTGAAAAGCATGTAGACCCTGTACATAATAAAATCCTCCCATTAACGCCTGCGAGCTATACGTATGAGTATTTTCCGTTGAGACGGCATCTAATATCTGTTTCAAATCTTTGTCGCGCTTCGTTCGTAAATATATAATAGCCAAATTGAGATTTGCAAATAATTTCAAATCTCTCTCACTCGTTTCTGTTACACAGGTAAGAAATTGTCGCTCGGCATGTTCAAAGAAACTTGTGGACATGGCATAGAGACCCACCAGACAGTGCAGCTGGGCCGAATGTCTACGCATTAATTGACCTTTGGGACCGGAAGACATACACACGTCTCGGCATATGGCTATTTCGCGTATGGCCAACTCACGGTTTCCCATAACTAGTCGGCACATTACAATGTGTTCCAGCAAGATGACTTTGAAGACCGATAATATTGGTTTGTCGTCTTGGCTTTTTAGCTTTTCGATTTGTGTTAGTGCTTTTTCGGTGTACTTTTGGGCTTTATCCATGTAGCCGGCCATCATTGAGTGTGACACGGTTACCAAATAAACCAGAACGTAAAGCTGTTCCTTGGGCAGCCATACAAACATGTCCAAGGGATTTTGTCCGAAAATAACTAAAAAAATAATATTGAGGATTATTTGCTTTGAAAATTAAAAAGAGGTGCCATTTATCTTACCTTCATCTGCAGGCCAATTTGGCGCCATTATTGTTTGTATAGACATTTGTAATTGCTTTAAACTGGGCTTTACCGTCTTCACCTGACCCAGGGCCAAATAATAGCACACCTGTAGCACCAAAAAGAACACCTTCAAATACTCTTTCTGATGTGGATTCGCAATACTATTGTCAATTATGGCCCCAGCCGAATTGAGCAGTGCCAGTACATCGTTGGTTTTACGTTCTATCATTAGGATCATTGCTCGTGACAGCAGAAAGAGCACCTTTAAATATGTGGCACTTGACTCATCGGCTGATTCTGCACCAACCGCAAGCAGCTCTGAAGCTAGAGTGTATTCCTTGTCATTTGCATGTAGTTGGGACAATTGCAGCAGCAGTTTACAATGCCAATAGACATTGTTTTGTGACAATTCGATTGCCTTTCGCAGCATAGCCTTGGCCAGGGGAACCTGATCGATTTGTTTGTACAGTTCGGCCAGCATTGATGCGGTATCAAATTTAACATCGTCAAAATTTAATAATGACTCGGACAATTTCCACGCCTTTTCCAAGTGTTCCCGGGCCTTGTCGATGTTATGGGTGTACGTCATAAGTATCTGGCCCATTTGCAGATGGGTGCGTGCCTCTACTTTCGATGGTGGATTGAACGTAAACAAAGCTTGTAGACATTGTATACACCTCTTGATGTTCGGTGGCTGTGACGTGCGAAAATATTCCGCCAGGCCCAGTAATGAAATATAACAAGCGTCCTGTGATGTCGTTGCTGTCTGTGAAGTGCTAGCCGGTTGCAAGCTCATCTTATTTAACAAAATATCCTTAAATTTACGATTTGTGATCTCCTGATGTAAACAAGTTTTCTTTTGGCCTAGAGCTAGGGTTGTGTCGTTCCGGAACAAACTAGTTCAAGGGAACTATTCGGCTAGAGGAACTATCGGGACTAGGTACGGCTGTTTCTTTTATCTGGCGTCTTTAGTTCATTCAATTCTGTTGGGGTTTCTTGTGTTTTAGTTCCATTGCCTTATTTTTAAATTCTTATTCTGTTTCAGAACTGCAAAAGTGTACAACTTTTTACGAAGAAACCCGTCGACGAAATGTTTTTTACATATGTGGTGTGAAATTTTCTACATGTTGAAGTTACACATATCGTGTGATATATGGTCGTCATTTCAGTTGTGAAATTCATGAGTGATATTCATGACTTTTTCGATCACTGTGTGCCCTATTTTCATCGGAAAAATAGATGATCTGTTCCAGAAACTGCAAGAATCTATTAAATTTGCAATTTTTCGATATCATAAAGGAAGAATCGGTTAGCGTAGTAAAAATGTTTGCATTCCAGCAGTTCTGGAACAGTCCAATAATTTAATAAAAAAAAAAAAAAAAAAAAAAAAATATATATATATATATATATATATATATATATATATATATATATATATATATATATATATCTGTTTCAGAACTACAAAGAATGTTTACTACGATAACCGAGGCTCCGGATCTGGATACCAGAACCTTGGTTATCGTAGTAAACATGTAGTTCTGGAACAGATCTATTGTAATCAATGGGAATAAAAACAAGTATGAGTGATAAAAAAACACACGGATAATATGTGCTCGGTTTCAAAGAAAACCGAATTTTTTTTCGATATCAAGGAGGTAAAATTGTTTATTATAACAGTCTTGCAGTTGTCAAACGGACCAACAATTCATCTGCAAAGATGTAATGTGGCGTTTCCACTGCACTTGATTCGCTCTCTATTCGTTGTTCGACCCTTAACTATGAAAAAACTACCTAATTCTTCACACAAAATTTCCTGAGCGAACACTCATATTTGTAAGTTGTTCAAATCAAATCACTCTCAGAACAACGAAAAAATATGTCCCATCCCTAACAAATGAGGGCATTTATCGAAAAAATAGATTATGACATTTAACAATTAAAAATAGAAAAAATTGATGAAATTTAAAAATTTTTGGGAAGACTGAAAATTATGAATGAAAACTACAATGTTGAATGGCGTATGTACATTCAAACGAAAGGAAATTTTGTTTTCTCTCTCATTCGAGGTACGCATTTGGTCCACGAGTTAAATTTTCCACAGACAACTGCAAACAAAAGAGGCAATATTTTCAAAATGTTTCTATCGGCAGAAAAAATGTTTGACAAGTGTCTCTCCAGCAGAAATTAAAAATGGAAAAACACAAACATTTGTTCAAAATGTCAACATTTACACAAAAAGCTGAAAACTTGAATGAAAATTGTAAAATTAATGATATAATAAATCTTTGGGAGGAAAACAATAATTTCTTCTATTCATATTAGTGAGAATTTCATGTATTTTCGTATAAATTCCCATTAAAATCCACAAACAAAATTTTTGAAAAAAGGAATTACTTTACTATAAATTACGAATCGTGCCGTATGAACGGGTTAATTCGTGTACCTAATTCTGAGAGCGAACAACGTTGTTCGGTTTCCAATGGAAACATGCTATAAAAACATTCCGTCAACTGAGTATAGGTTTATATAAGTCGAGCTTTAAAATGCATAAAAAAAGAAGTTATCGATTATATGCAGTCATTATACCGCCAAAAAGGGCTGCTAAAGTAATATCAATTTACACCTTTCTTTTTAGTGCTTAAAAGGTATATTTCGTTTTTTATATTAAATTTGATGTTTTTGCAAAAAAATAAACTTTTGCTAAATATAGAAGGCTCAGCTTTAAATTTGCCCCTGGGTGACCATATTCAAATGTCCTACAACATTTTGAAAAAACAAGTAAAAATGTCAGGCCGAAAGCCTCCAACTCGAGGAAATATATGGGAACTAAATATTCGTGCCTTAAATACCTGAAAGGGGACGGTACCGATGTTTGTGGGCTGCATCAATATGAGAAACTACACATGCAATTTCCCGCTACAGTGGCACAGACCAACGAATATATAGACGAAGGAAAGCGCTCACCGCTTATCATCGAAAAAATGTGATCAGCAGATGTCCATTTCGTTTCAGAGTTATGAGTAAAAATATTGAAGTCACTCAATTCTAAAATGTTAAAAATATCAACATGTCGAGGATATGTGACACTTCAAAACTATTGCATAATAAGATTTAGGTGTACATGAACTGATGACAACGAAAAATACAGAAATTAACAAATGGAGTTTTTGAAAAACGGTGAAACAATTTGAAACAATAGCCTTCTATCTCAATTAGTTCGAAAGATAGCAATTTGTTCGAAATATAGCGTGATTACAACAAACAGGAGGACGGACAAATACACCTACAGACAGACAGATGAACGTATCTAAATCGACTTATAATTTTACACTTATTAATATTTATTTGGAGGGTATAAAAACTAAAAAGAACCACACTTATCCATCAATCAGTAGTGAAACGACAAAAGTGGCGCGGCACAGAATATATGATGATCAGATAAAAAAGGAATTTTGTATCTGTACTTGGACTGGCCTTAACCTGCAAATTCCAAAAATATATCTATAATCCCTCGAAGATATGTGTTAACCAACATTGACAGCTACTCCAAATAGAAGACCAATATTTAAAAGACAAGTTACAGGATGATCAAATATCTAAAATGGGATGTTTACGGATGTTCGCCCAGGAAGTTTTGCTTCGAATCCACTGCAATCAAAAACCATAATTTCAAAGCGAAAATGTATTTTTATTCCGGTCCCTTGGCAATAATAATGGAGAAAATAAAAAAATTAAAATTTTTCTCGTCGAAAAAAGTTTTTGACATAGACGATGATAAACACGGACCCTTTTTTCCAGTGTACCCGTTCGAGGTCAACTTTTGGCCAATGGCTTATTTTCCACGTTTCCAAATGTCGGAATCAACATCAATGCAAATGTTAAATATTCAAAAATGCACAAATAAATATTGTATCCGTTGAATCGCCGATGATGATGTTAGAAAAGGACCCAGGTGCACATATCAAATTTTTGGCGAAAGTCTCACTGGTTTTACATATTCCCGATTTCCGATTTTAGAAACCAACAGCAAAGCAAATTGTAAAATCTTCTCTCAATTTAATTTTACAACCAAACAGAAAAAAAATCAAAAATAAAAATTAGTCGCCGTTAAAAAAAATTGAAAATTGACATCGACGTTGATAAAAATTAAAAAAAAAAATGCCGGCTTTGTTGTTTATTTGAAATTTAAACATTTTTCAATTTCTTTAGATTTGAATCAGACCTATAATTTTCGATCTTTTATTGTGGTTTAAAAAAATCGTTTTTCGGGGATAAAAATACTATAGTACGACAAGCATTGGAAAGAAAACAATGAGAATTATGGAAAACATTTAAAACTGTCACTAACATCGCTGTTTGAAGAATGTCATATCGAAAGAGAAGAATGACAGAAATATATTTGAAAATTTTCAAAAAGGGGAACAATTGTGAAATTGAATTATAATATAATCCCATCATGTTTTTACAAGCGGAAACAGGTTAGAGCCGATTTAACGGTTCAGAGCAAATCCATGTAATGCATTTAATTTAACATGGGTATAAATAAATGTCCAATTTGAGAAAAAAATGAAAAAATTCCTTTGCGCCATCTATTTAGAACCAAAGAAAGTTTTTCAAACAAGATGTTGAATTGAAAGAGGCTTTTTGAGTTGTGAAACGTATTGTCCAGAAATATGAGAAAGTTTATGTTGAATAACGGCTGACATTGGTGAAAAAATTGGTTTGCTATTACGGCAACGTGCAGGAAGGACACCGATGCTGTTAAACCAAGCTAGGGATTGCAACTCAACTTTACTAAAAGATGTTGATTTTAAGCGAATTTCGTGAGGAATTGGAATTCTCAAAATATCTTCTCCAAGCTTGGCGAAAAAATACAGAATGTTGGTATGAAAGACTCTCTTATTATGCGTTCAAAATGTTTAAAATTTGACACCGATAATCAATATAATTGGAGAAACACGATTTAGTTATAGTTTCTGTATGTTTTCCTCTATTTGTTCTCCTGGGTGTCCTACAATATCAAGATAGCAAGGATGTCTTGCATCTACTGTAATGCTACTGTCAATTTCAATTTGACGTGTTGTGTTTTATTTCCCATTTTTAATGTAATTTGGGAATTTTGTCCTCACAATTGAAAAACTTAAGTTGTCCTACTTCAGAGAACGCCGTTGGTGCGAAAAGAAGCGGCTGCAAAACTCAAAACGGCCAAAATTAATTACTTCACTTGTCCTCATTTACTGGACCTTTGGGTTATCGAACAAAATTTTGTAATCACATCTAATTTGTACAAAGTACAACCAACTCTTGCGTTATCCTACATACCTAATGATATAAATTATTGAAGAACATTCGCATGATAGTATTTATGGATATGCCGTATTTATCTTAGGTAAATACGCAATGAACGTTTAAAAACATTTATTTTTCTATCGCTTTATTTTGATCTCTTTTCATTTTTAAATGTGAGACATCATCATAGGCCACTTTGTGTGCAGAAAAGAGATGATTTTTTAGTCTGAAATTAACAAGGCAAATATTTATAATTTATGGCAGGTACAAGACAAAAATTTTAAATAACTTACAGGTGTGGTTTCAGGAATGTCTTTTCACACATGTAACAACTATACCGATGACCAGAATGTACCTTGTACAAATGATCCTGTAAACGTTTACGTGTCTGGAATGCTTTCGAACAGGTGGAACATTCGAATTGTTTCTCGCCAGTGTGAATAAATGTATGATCGACTAGATGCTGTCGTTGTCGGAAGGCAGCTTTACAGTCTTCATACTCGCATACAAATGGTTTTTCATCGCGATGCATACGAGAATGTAGAATAAGCTGGGATCGTCGAGCAAATTTTTTATCACATTGCGGGCATTCGACTTTCTTGCCGAAATGTAATGTCTGGTGGGTGGTAAGAATATTTTTCTGCCGAAAACATTTTCCGCAAACCTCACACTTAAAGGGTTTTACATCACTGTGGATATTGTAGTGTGATTCAATATCATAGATGCGATCAAAGGCTCGATCTAAAAAGTAAAATAAGACAACATCAGTTCAGATTTAAATGTAATTCTCCCATACATACCACAGTGCTGACATTGATACGACTTTTTCACTTTTCCATTTTCATCTAGCACGGTTGTAACAACATAAGTATTAGTGGATGGGCCAGAATTTTGGGTATTGGAACGCATTTTTGGCTCAGAAGTTGTAGCATGCAACTCTTTGTTTAAGGTTTGTTGTATAAGTTTGTAAATATCTTCATCCTCATTCCCATTGTCGTCTCCATTGTCTTCCTGATAGACGTATGTATTATTTTCGTTCTCTACTTCTTTTGCCGTGCTTGATTCTGATTGCGAATCATCTTGCTCACCATCGTTTCCTTCATATTCAAAATTTATTATTTCTTGTTCATCGTTATATTTATCCTTGTTTTCCATCGGTAACGATGTATCATCATCCTCCTGTGACCACGTTTCTGTAACGTCCATATGTGCGTTGTATTCGTCTTCTTCTATAACATTATCCACTGAATTGTTTTCATGGTGATCGGTGCCTTCATTGGATTCCGTTGCATAACCATTTTCATTTATTGGTAATGTCAGTAGCAGCTCATCTTCTTCTTCCTGTTTGGGTTCCTGATTCAATTGCATATCTGCAGATTCCTTAGTTGACGATACTACTGCAACGTATACGTTGTTTCTGACATCTTTAGTCACACTCGGTAGGTTATTGCTCTCGAGAACTGGCTTTGGGTTATCACATTCTGTGGGGAATTGGGTCTTCCAATACTCATCGGCATCCTTGCACTGTTCATGGAAATCCTGAAATTCGGCTAATTTATTAAAGCATGCCGCACAGAGATTTGTTGGATCTGTGGACTTTTGTTTGCGAATAAGATTCTTCAATTGTAATTCTTGTTCCACATATTTCAGGATTGCCCGTGTCATTTTTATTGGTTCGTGACCAATACTTTGCAAGCAAATTCGGCAATTATTAAAAAGATCCATGCTGCTCTGGATTTATTTAAATAACCGCTGTTTTGTTATTTATTTCCTGATGTAATTTCGCCCACTTGTGCCTTGCAGGTTTACACGGCATCTACATTAGGGTTATGTAGGTCGAGTTCAGTTCTAGTCGACGGCTAGTGAATAATCGATGTATGTGCAGTCGGCACCGTAAGCGGTATGCTATGTTCCCACGACATCTGCTGATCAGATTTTTTTTCGATGATAAGCGGTGAGCGCTTTCCTTCGTGTATATATTCGTTAGTCTGTGCCACTGTAACGGGAAATTGCATATGTAGTTTCTCATATTGATGCAGTCCACAAATATCGGTACCGTCCCCTTTAAGGTATTTAAGGCACGAATATTTAGTTCCCATATATTTCCTCGAGTTGGAGGCTTTCGGCCTGACATTTTTACTTGTTTTTTCAAAATGTTGTAGGACATTTGAATATGGTCACCCAGGGGCAAATTTAAAGCTGAGCCTTCTATATTTAGCAAAAGTTTATTTTTTTGCAAAAATATCAAATTTAATATAAAAAACGAAATATACCTTTTAAGCACTAAAAAGAAAGGTGTAAATTGATATTACTTTAGCAGCCCTTTTTGGCGGTATAATGACTGCATATAATCGATTACTTCGTTTTTATGCATTTTAAAACTCGATTTATATAAACCTACACTCAGTTGACAGTGTTGGAAAATCGCGTTCAATTCCCGTTTATTAAGGCAATATCAGACGGAATGTTTTTACATCTTTGCAGTCAATTGTTGGTCCGTTTGACAACTGCAAGACTGTTATAATAAACAATTTTACCTCCTTGATATCGAAAAAAATTCGGTTTTCTTTGAAACCGAGCACATATTATCCGTGTGTTTTTTTATCACTCATACTTGTTTTTATTCCCATTGATTACAATAGATCTGTTCCAGAACCAAGGTTCTGGTATCCAGATCCAGATATATATATATATATATATATATATATATATATATATATCTGTTTCAGAAAGAAAGAATGTTTACTACGATAACCGAGGTTCCGGATCTGGATACCAGAACCTTGGTTCTGGAACAGATCTATTGTAATCAATGGGAATAAAAACAAGTATGAGTGATAAAAAAACACACGGATAATATGTGCTCGGTTTCGGTATATATATATATTTTTTTTTTTATTAAATTATTGGACTGTTCCAGAACTGCTGGAATGCAAACATTTTTACTACGCTAACCGATTCTTCCTTTATGATATCGAAAAATTGCAAATTTAATAGATTCTTGCAGTTTCTGGAACAGATCATCTATTTTTCCGATGAAAATAGGGCACACAGTGATCGAAAAAGTCATGAATATCACTCATGAATTTCACAACTGAAATGACGACCATATATCACACGATATGTGTAACTTCAACATGTAGAAAATTTCACACCACATATGTAAAAAACATTTCGTCGACGGGTATCTTAGTAAAAAGTTGTACACTTTTGCAGTTCTGAAACAGAATAATGTGGAGCTTCCACTGCACTTGATTCGCTCTCTATTCGTTGTTTGACCCTTAACTATGAAAAAACTACCTAATTCTTCACACAAAATTTCCTGAGCGAACACTCATATTTGTACGTTGTTCAAATCAAATCACTCTCAGAACAACGAAAAAATATGTCCCATCCCTAACAAATGAGAGTATTTATCGAAAAAATAAATTATGACATTTAAAAATTAAAAATATAAAAATTTCATGAAATTTTAAAAATTTTTGGGAAGACTGAAAATTATGAATGAAAACTACAATGTTGAATGGCGTATGTACATTCAAACGAAAGTAGATTTTGTTTTCTCTCTCTTTCGGGGTACGCATTTGGTCCACGAGTTGAAATTTCCACAGAAAACGCAAACAAAAGAGGCAACATTTTCAAAATGTTTCTATCGGCAGAAAAAATGTTTGACAAGTGTCTCTCCAGCAGAATTTAAAAATGGAAAAACACAAAAATGTGTTCAAAATGTCAACATTTACACAAAAAGTTGAAATCGTGAATGAAAATTGTAAAATTAATGATATAATAAATCTTTGGGAGGAAAACAATAATTTCTTCTATTCATATTAGTGAGAATTTCATGGATTTTCGTATAAATTCCCATTAAAATCAAAAAACAAAATTTTTGAAAAAAGGAATTATTTTACTATGAATTACGAATCGTGCCGTATGAACGGGTTAATTCGTGTACTTAATTCTGAGAGCGAACAACGTTGTTCGGTTTCCAATGGAAACATGCTATAAGAATTTAAAAATAAGGCAATGGAACTAAAACACAAGAAACCCCAACAGAATTGAATGAACTAAAGACGCCAGATAAAAGAAACAGCCGTACCTAGTCCCGATAGTTCCTCTAGCCGAATAGTTATATTTCATTACTGGGCCTGGCGGAATATTTTCGCACGTCACAGCCACCGAACATCAAGAGGTGTATACAATGTCTACAAGCTTTGTTTACGTTCAATCCACCATCGAAAGTAGAGGCACGCACCCATCTGCAAATGGGCCAGATACTTATGACGTACACCCATAACATCGACAAGGCCCGGGAACACTTGGAAAAGGCGTGGAAATTGTCCGAGTCATTATTAAATTTTGACGATGTTAAATTTGATACCGCATCAATGCTGGCCGAACTGTACAAACAAATCGATCAGGTTCCCCTGGCCAAGGCTATGCTGCGAAAGGCAATCGAATTGTCACAAAACAATGTCTATTGGCATTGTAAACTGCTGCTGCAATTGTCCCAACTACATGCAAATGACAAGGAATACACTCTAGCTTCAGAGCTGCTTGCGGTTGGTGCAGAATCAGCCGATGAGTCAAGTGCCACATATTTAAAGGTGCTCTTTCTGCTGTCACGGGCAATGATCCTAATGATAGAACGTAAAACCAACGATGTACTGGCACTGCTCAATTCGGCTGGGGCCATAATTGACAATAGTATTGCGAATCCACATCAGAAAGAGTATTTGAAGGTGTTCTTTTTGGTGCTACAGGTGTGCTATTATTTGGCCCTGGGTCAGGTGAAGACGGTAAAGCCCAGTTTAAAGCAATTACAAATGTCGATACAAACAATAATGGCGCCAAATTGGCCTGCAGATGAAGGTAATTTATACCTTTCTTTTTAGTGCTTAAAAGGTATACTTCGTTTTTTATTTAAATTAGATTTTTTTGCAAGAAAAACCTTTAGCTAATTATAGAACGATCAGCTATAAATTTGCCTCCTGGGTGACCGTTTTCAAATGTCCTACAATATTAAAAAAAAGAAAAAGGTCAGGCCAAACTTTAAAAAGCCTCCAACTCGAGGTAACGAAAACCTTTAAAAAACCCTTAAAAATAAATGTATGGGGATTCGTGCCTTAAATACCTTAAAGGGGACGGTACCGATATTTGTGGACTGCATCAATATGAGAAACTACATATGCAATTTCCCGTTACAGTGGCACAGACTAACGAATATATACACGAAGGAAAGCGCTCACCGCTTATCATCGAAAAAAAATCTGATCAGCAGATGTCGTGGGAACATAGCATACCGCTTACGGTGCCGACTGCACATACATCGATTATTCACTAGCCGTCGACTAGAACTGAACTCGACCTACATAACCCTAATGTAGATGCCGTGTAAACCTGCAAGGCACAAGTGGGCGAAATTACATCAGGAAATAAATAACAAAACAGCGGTTATTTAAATAAATCCAGAGCAGCATGGATCTTTTTAATAATTGCCGAATTTGCTTGCAAAGTATTGGTCACGAACCAATAAAAATGACACGGGCAATCCTGAAATATGTGGAACAAGAATTACAATTGAAGAATCTTATTCGCAAACAAAAGTCCACAGATCCAACAAATCTCTGTGCGGCATGCTTTAATAAATTAGCCGAATTTCAGGATTTCCATGAACAGTGCAAGGATGCCGATGAGTATTGGAAGACCCAATTCCCCACAGAATGTGATAACCCAAAGCCAGTTCTCGAGAGCAATAACCTACCGAGTGTGACTAAAGATGTCAGAAACAACGTATACGTTGCAGTAGTATCGTCAACTAAGGAATCTGCAGATATGCAATTGAATCAGGAACCCAAACAGGAAGAAGAAGATGAGCTGCTACTGACATTACCAATAAATGAAAATGGTTATGCAACGGAATCCAATGAAGGCACCGATCACCATGAAAACAATTCAGTGGATAATGTTATAGAAGAAGACGAATACAACGCACATATGGACGTTACAGAAACGTGGTCACAGGAGGATGATGATACATCGTTACCGATGGAAAACAAGGATAAATATAACGATGAACAAGAAATAATAAATTTTGAATATGAAGGAAACGATGGTGAGCAAGATGATTCGCAATCAGAATCAAGCACGGCAAAAGAAGTAGAGAACGAAAATAATACATACGTCTATCAGGAAGACAATGGAGACGACAATGGGAATGAGGATGAAGATATTTACAAACTTATACAACAAACCTTAAACAAAGAGTTGCATGCTACAACTTCTGAGCCAAAAATGCGTTCCAATACCCAAAATTCTGGCC
Organism: Musca domestica; assembly: GCF_030504385.1. Classification (NCBI taxonomy): domain Eukaryota; kingdom Metazoa; phylum Arthropoda; class Insecta; order Diptera; family Muscidae; genus Musca; species Musca domestica. The sequence continues at coordinate 7,993,181 of NW_026712238.1, read as the reverse complement.
CATCCACTAATACTTATGTTGTTACAACCGTGCTAGATGAAAATGGAAAAGTGAAAAAGTCATATCAATGTCAGCACTGTGGTATGTATGGGAGAATTACATTTAAATCTGAACTGATGTTGTCTTATTTTACTTTTTAGATCGAGCCTTTGATCGCATCTATGATATTGAATCACACTACAATATCCACAGTGATGTAAAACCCTTTAAGTGTGAGGTTTGCGGAAAATGTTTTCGACAGAAAAATATTCTTACCACCCACCAGACATTGCATTTCGGCAAGAAAGTCGAATGCCCGCAATGTGATAAAAAATTTGCTCGACGATCCCAGCTTATTCTACATTCTCGTATGCATCGCGATGAAAAACCATTTGTATGCGAGTATGAAGACTGTAAAGCTGCCTTCCGACAACGACAGCATCTAGTCGATCATACATTTATTCACACTGGCGAGAAACAATTCGAATGTTCCACCTGTTCGAAAGCATTCCAGACACGTAAACGTTTACAGGATCATTTATACAAGGTACATTCTGGTCATCGGTATAGTTGTTACATGTGTGAAAAGACATTCCTGAAACCACACCTGTAAGTTATTTAAAATTTTTGTCTTGTAGCTGCCATAAATTATAAATATTTGCCTTGTTAACTTCAGACTAAAAAATCATCTCTTTTCTGCACACAAAGTGGCCTATGATGATGTCTCACATTTAAAAATGAAAATAGATCAAAATAAAGCGATAGAAAAATAAATGTTTTTAAACGTTCATTGCGTATTTACCTAAGATAAATACGGCATATCCATAAATACTATCATGCGAATGTTCTTCAATAATTTATATCATTAGGTATGTAGGATAACGCAAGAGTTGGTTGTACTTTGTACAAATTAGATGTGATTACAAAATTTTGTTCGATAACCCAAAGGTCCAGTAAATGAGGACAAGTGAAGTAATTAATTTTGGCCGTTTTGAGTTTTGCAGCCGCTTCTTTTCGCACCAACGGCATTCTCTGAAGTAGGACAACGTAAGTTTTTCAATTGTGAGGACAAAAGTCCCAAATTACATTAAAAATGGGAAATAAAACACAACACGTCAAATTGAAATTGACAGTAGCATTACAGTAGACGCAAATTAGATGGGCATCCTTGCTATCTTGATATTGTAGGACACCCAGGAGAACAAATAGAGGAAAACATACAGAAACTATAACTAAATCGTGTTTCTCCAATTATATTGATTATCGGTGTCAAATTTTAAACATTTTGAACGCATAATAAGAGAGTATTTCATACCAACATTCTGTATTTTTTCGTCAAGCTTGGAGAAGATATTTTGAGAATTCCAATTCCTCACGAAATTCGTTTAAAATCAACATCTTTTAGTAAAGTTGAGTTGCAATCCCTAGCTTGGTTTAACAGCATCGGTGTCCTTCCATGCACGTTGCCGTAATAGCAAACCAATTTTTTCACCAATGTCAGCCGTTATTCAACATAAACTTTCTCATATTTCTGGACAATACGTTTCACAACTCAAAAAGCCTCTTTCAATTCAACATATTGTTTGAAAAACTTTCTTTGGTCCTAAATAGATTTTTTCATTTTTTTTCTCAAATTGGACATTTATTTATACCCATGTTAAATTAAATGCATTACATGGATTTGCTCTGAACCGTTAAATAGGCTCTAACCTGTTTCCGCTTGTAAAAACATGATGGGATTATATTATAATTCAATTTCACAATTGTTCCCCTTTTTGAAAAAATTCTTTCTTTTCTTTCGATATGACATTCGACATTCTTCAAACAGCGATGTTAGTGACAGTTTCAAATGTTTTCCATAATTTTCATTGTTTTCTATCCAATGCTTGTTATACTATAGCATTTTTATCCCCGGATAACGATTCTATTTAAACCACAATAAAAGATCGAAAATTATAGGTCTGATTCAAATCTAAAGAAATTGAAAAATGTTTGAATTTCAAATAAACAACAAAGCCGGCATTTTTTTTAAATTTTATAAACGTCGATGTCAATTTTCAATTTTTTTCAACGGCGACAAATTTTATTTTTTTTTTTGTTTGGTTATTAAATTAAATTCAGAGAAGATTTTACAATATGCTTTGCTGTTGGTTTCTAAAATCGGGAATATGCACGCGGGTCCTTTTTTAACATCATCATCGGAATGTAGAATAATGTTCAAAGGATGCAATATTCATGTGAATTTTTCTGCTTTTTTGAATATTTAACATTTGCATTGATGTTGATTCCGAAATTTGGGAACATGAAAAGTAAGCCATTGACCGGCGAACAGGGTCACTGGAACAAAATATTTGGTCTGTTCCAGTCGTTGTGACAATACGCGCCCAGTTGGGTGCAAATTCAATTTTAGCCAGTCTTTTTTGGCTTAAGTCATCGAAAATATGCTGTGTACCCATATATTTTTAAATGGAAAAGACATTGCCCGGAAAGTTCAGTTTTGAAACGTAATGCTCTGTTCCAGAACCTGCAGGAATCTACTAGTTTTGCCATTTTGTTTCAATATTACAAATGGGAAATCGGTTATGGCAGTAAAATTATTTACATTCTTGTAATTCTGGAACAGTGAATAATTACATCTGCACCTTTATGCACTGTCCCAGAACAACAAGAATTTTGAAGTTTTCACATCGATTTATCTCTGTTTATCTTTGTGATATTAAAAAACTGGTTGATTCTTGCAGGTTCTGGAACAGAGCATTAGTGTTTACCTCCCAACTTTCCGAGCAAAGCATTTTCCATTTAAAAATGTATGGAAACACAGCATGGTAGAAGAACACAGGTGACACATTGACCCAGCTGCTGAGACAATGAACTGTCAAAACAATTTTGTTATTGAAATTTTTGCATGAAAAATTATTTAAATTTGTAAAACATGTTGAGAAACACCTTTTATATTAACCATCGATTAGCGTATTATATGAAAGCATCTACTTATATTTAAAAAAAAAAAAAACATTTGAAATTTTTTGACATATCAATGTTCCCAAGCGTTGATGCACTTACCTGTATTCTTCTACCATGGGAACACAGCATATCTCTCTAATGACAGAGTTGCCATAAAAATAATTGATCACAGCAGTAGCAGAGATACAACCATGTAGTGGACAGTAGCTGTCAAAATGTGAAAGGAATAACCATCACTCATAGGGTTAAAATGAATAAACCGTTATAAATGGAACAAGGAGAAGAAGTGTGAAGTATGATTTTATTATAAATGATAGTTTCAAAATAATATTTCCAATATGTATATACCAGAAGACGTAAGTTTATGTAACAAACTTGAGTCCATTATAAGTTGTTTACAGTCCAATGCCTAATTTAAAATAGATAGGTTTTTTCAGCCACACTTATTTAAAATGCTTCCTATTTCCACTTTCAGACAATTTGTGGAGTTTGTAAAGCTGTTTTTTGTTGTGCCAAGTGTTGTCAAAAACATAAGATAAAAAATCACGCAATCGTTGTACGTCTTCCCGCAATGATAAGCGACGGCGACGATAACAGTGGTGGTGCTGTAGTTTCATCCTTGGTCAAATGTGGCGAGAGCAGCAACCAAGCCATTATAACATCCAGTGTACCGGAAAGACCACCTCCGTACGAAGAGATTTATTTGTTTTGTCCAATTTGTGAAAAACGCCCACTGCCTCTGCAAAGTGAAATCTATACGGAAATGTTAATCCACTTGGAAACACATCATTTGCCATTGCGCTGTGAAAAATGTGCCAAGATGTACTATAACATTGAAGATCTTAAAGAATTCACAAAATGTATGCGTCCCCACGAAGCCTGTCACTCGGCCCAATCGACAGATGTAAATCAAACATGCTATACCGATGAAGCGTCCAGGGTAACTGTTACTAAAGCTGGTCTTCAGTCTACCCAAATATCGCCAATGCGGCGACATGACTTCAATGATAGTCATATGACGCCCATTTCAATTATTAACATGCGTTGGAAGGCCAAAAGTAAAGCCCATGAGGAGTTCATTAGCGACAGTGTTTCGTCAATTAAGAATATATCGTCGATTAGCAATTCATCGATTCGTCGTAGTGTTGGTGTCGCCTCGGCCGTAAAGGGTAAGGTGATACGTTCAACGTCAACACCTGTACATCTGGAAATGGTTTTTGCCAAGCCGAAGGAACAGACATTCAATGCTACCGGTACAGGTCACATGTCAAGTATTTATAACAGCGACTCGGATATAAGTCCAGCGTTGCCGCAACCAAGCAGGTACGTTCGAAAAACATTGCTAAATTGATCATATAATCGGGAATCATGTAATCAGTCCGAATTAAGCAAAAACCTGGATAAAGTTTTAAAAGAATTCGTAATGAATGGGAGATATGGGTCTTGAAAGGGTCTTTAAAGTGACAGGATTATCATACCATCATAGTAAAACATAAAGCCATCTAGCCTCTCCTTTTTTAAGATAGTCACCCTCGACGAATTTTTTCTTATTTTCTCTTTTTACAGCCAAGCTCTTGAGCCAATTAATCGCTATCGCAAAGTTGGCGGTGGACGGCCGAGAATGTCCGCTGTAACACCATTACGTCAGGTCATGTCAAAGAGTATACAAAAAGCTTTTGCTGAACATGGCTTACCTGCTTCGACGGCAGTTCGGGGTACTGCGGCCGCTATTCAACGCAAGAAGATGTTCGATTCGTCTTCATCGCCGGGATTAAATGGTACAGGTGCACATTCTCCAGCCCCACCACCACTTGATCTACGTCTATCGCCAGCTGTACGCCGTAGGAATAGTGAAGCGGAAGAATCGCTGTCAGTTCAAAGTGCAGGCGAGGAGGCACGCGAACAAAGAAATGACTTACCAAGTATGAGGCGTAAAATCCTACTGTCCGCACAAAAACTTACTACAGAGTCGATTGTAATAACTCGCACCGAACACATGTCAAGTGTGTCTTCAGCCTCAACATCTGGCACTAGTTCAAACGGTAGTATCAATTCCATCAAACCCCACTCATCGTCCAGTTCCAGTTCCAATTCTTACCATTCGACGGGATCAAATAGTTCCAGTGGATCAGTTTTCAAATCGTGTCGCAGTGTTGAAATAATAACTGCCACAACGGAACAAATACAAGCCATACAATCGGTGGATGAGGAGAATGTCATTCACAATCCTTTGCCACCGTTGACCCCAATTACACGCATTCCCGGTGCTGTAATACACAAGAAACTGATTAAATTCGAGACTCCCAAACTTGAGTCTCGTGACTCTCGGGACTCGCAAAATTCACCATGTGATTTATTCTTTACGCCCAATGCCACACCAATACGAAAATCGAGTTTGACCCAAGATGGAAACAGGAGTTCGCCAGAAATGTGCGGTCGTAAACGCTTAGTGCCACAAAACCTAAATGGACGTTTTTCACCACCCGTTCGTAGGCCAACTTCTCTTAAAGACTGTGCCCATAGTACAGCCTTCAGTCGCATTGAGAATCTAACCGATACCTTTGATACCAATGATGATGACATTGAAGATGAGGTATTTGCTGCCGAAGAACCTGTAAAACAATCGGGCAATCGAAATTTGGATGATATAAAAAATAAACAAAATCAATCTGGTATTTGGTCGATAATGAGTTCTGTTATGCGTTTGCCATCACGCAAGGGTTCCAATCCAAAATGTTCGCCCAAAAATGAATCTTCAGTACTAGCCACCGATGCAAATTCCAATTCAATTATTAAAAGATGTGCCTCTATAGCAGGTGTGTGTATATTTTTTTATTTTCTAGTTTTGGATATTTGATGATATTAAGCAATTTTCTTTTACAGGTTCTTTGGTCCGCTCCAAGCCATTGGTCGATGAAAATGAATTGAGTTCTTTGAAGCGTAAACGTACCTTTACAACAAGCGAACAATCCACCTCGGCCTATTTGGCCAAATTGCATAGCTCTGAAGCCACCTCACCAACAGATAGTTTTAATACATCCTCGAAACGTTTTCGTATTCAACCTCGTCGTCCCATAGATCGTATGCGTATGAATAGTTAAATGTTGTATCATTGTTGTTTGTTTAAAACATTTTTTTAGTTTTTTTTATTAAATAAATTTTATATTTGCAGATTTTGTTTCAAGTCATTAATGTCTTTTTGTTTCTGCAGCTGCCTGTGGGAGACTGGGGATCACATTTAAAACAGCTATAACGTTAATTTAAGCTAAGTTTAGTAAAAACTCTCGGATTTAAAAAAAAAATCCAGAGGTAGCTATTTCTACCTTGATTCCGGGAAAGTATGTTATTTCTTGTGGGACGGACCCGGATATTTGACCCGAAAGTCCTGTTCCAAGGCCCGGGTTAGATCGGGATCTACTAAACCGATATGGACAATAAAGGTATCATTTGAAAGCTAATGAAAATACGGTTCCGGAGTTGTATCAAAATCGACCTGTTCCATCCCCACTCAAAAGTCGGGAAAGGCCTCATTTTCTGGGGTCTTGAGATTTTCTTCTCTGGGTATGTGCAATCCGGCTACGGAAGTAACGTTTTTAATACCAATGTACGTTTTTCATATCAATGTACTGAACAGAATTGGGTCATCCGGATACTAGATCCGAGAAAGAAAATAACAAAGGTATTTTGGAAAGGTTAGATTGTAAGATGGATTGTAAGCTAAAATTTGGTCAATATTTTATGGCCCAAAATTGGGCCTTTTTGACTTCTGAGGGATTTAAAAATAAACTCCAGGACCCGACATCTGTCATGTATTTTTGAACCAATGGTAGAAGAACACAGGTAGATGAATCAAGGAGCGGAAACAATGCGTGGCGTTATTTCTCCCCTAACGACTTTTGACAGTTTGTTCAATTACTACTAGTGAAAAATATTCAGTTTTTGTGAGAAGGAAATCAAATATTTCTCTCAGTGTACCATACTCTCTTTGTTTTGACATTTTGTTTGTATATCAAGTGTGGTTTTTCTTATTTACAACAAACGAAGAAGAAGCATTTGTTTTGATTTCTATTTTATATGCAGCGATTAATTTGACATTGATTTGACATTTTATTTTTTTTTATTACATGAATTTTGTGATTTTACTACTATCGAATTGTTGATTTTTACAAGAAAACCCCAAACATAAACAATAATAAAATCGGTGCATAACTTTCTGAAGCAGAGAAAAAAGAAAATTGTGTTCTGTTTTTACATTTGGCGAAGAAAAACAATGCAGTAAAAAAATAGATAGTTTGCAGAAACGCATCAGGAGCAAAAATATACTCGAGAAGAAAATTTTTCCGAGGCAAGGAAGGTAGTGGAAGTGAGCATTATTACTGAACTTATGTAAGTTGTTGCTTTAATAGGCTAGTCATGCATTTAGCACTGCTCTGTTAATAAATGCAAAATTTTCTCTATTTCAGTTGGCGAACGGACAGTTGCTACCCAACAATATGCGTTCGCGCAGCAATTCAGGCGTTCGCCTGGACTACTATCAGCGCGTGGTGCATCGCCTGATTATGTCCCATCAGGAACCAGTTACAGGATTGTTTCCCGCATCGAATGTAAATTCTCATGCCTGGATCAGAGATAATGTGTATTGTATACTGGCCGTGTGGGGCTTGTCAATGGCTTATAAAAAAATTGCCGATCAAGATGAAGATCGTGCCAAATGTTATGAGCTGGAACAAAGCTGTGTTAAGCTAATGCGTGGTCTCCTAATGGCCATGATGAATCAAAAGGATAAAGTTGAACGATTCAAAATGACACAGAATCCCTTGGATTCTTTGCATGCCAAGTACTCCAGCACCAATGGCCAACCCGTTGTCGGCGATGCTGAATGGGGACATTTGCAGATTGATGCTGTTTCATTGTATCTTTTGATTTTGGCCCAGATGACAGCATCTGGTTTGCAAATTGTATTCTCATTGGACGAAGTGTCCTTTATACAGAATTTAGTATTTTACATTGAGTCGGCATATTGTATCCCCGACTATGGTATATGGGAGAGGGGTGATAAAACAAATCATGGTGAACCCGAACTTAATGCCAGTTCAATTGGTATGGCTAAGGCCGCGCTAGAAGCTATGAATGAATTGGATTTGTTTGGTGCCCGTGGTGGACCGGCCAGTGTTATCCATGTTCTGGCCGATGAGGCTCACAAGTGTCAAGCTGTATTACAATCAATGTTACCGCGTGAATCGAACAGCAAGGAATTGGATTCGGGTCTGTTGTGTGTCATTGGATTCCCTGCGTTTGCTGTCGACGATCCACAGTTGATACGCAATACCAAAGATGCTATTTTGCAACGTTTACAGGGTAAATATGGTTGTAAACGTTTTCTACGCGATGGCTATCGTACACCCAAAGAGGATCCCAGTCGTTTGTACTACGAGCGTTGGGAGTTGCGTATGTTCGAGAATATTGAATGTGAATGGCCGTTGTTCTATTGTTATTTGATATTGTTTCATGCATTTCAAAATGACAAAATGTCCGTTAAGGAGTACGCTGATCGTTTGGAGGTGAGTTTAATTTGATTTTTTGTATAATAGTGAATGTTTGTGGAGAGACACCTGCAAATGAAACCATAAAAACAGAGAGAACAGAAACAGAGGGAAGAATTTAGTTGTGAGGCTATTCAAATAGAGCTAGTGCAAAAATTTAAGCCAAATAAGCTTGGAAAGTTAGTTGGAGATCCACTTTTTTTTATCGAAAAATTGTGTTCTGCAATTGATAGTTTAAAATTTGAATTTAATTATTTTTTTGCAGCAAATAATGGTACGAGGCGATGATGGAATTCTATTGATACCTGAAAGTTATGCGGTTCCACCCGATGCTGTGGCTCAAGAGTACAAACATCCTGGATCTGCGCCCAGAGAAGTTGTTGGTCGTTGTCCATTTTTATGGGGACAATCGTTGTTTATTTTGGGAAGACTATTGCAAGAGGTATGTAACAAAGATATGAATAAAAATCGGAATTCACAATTTAATTCATTTCTATTATAGGGTTTCTTAGCTGTTGGTGAATTGGATCCCCTAAATCGTCGTTTGGGTGCTCAAAAGAAACCAGATGTTGTGGTGCAGGTTGTCATCATTGCTGAAGACAATGAAATTCGCGATAAATTGGCCGAGTCGGACTTGCACGTGCAAACCATTGCAGAAGTGGCTCCCATCGAGGTGCAACCGGCCCGTGTTCTTAGCCATTTGTATACATATTTGGGTAGAAATCGTAAATTGGGATTGACAGGTCGTAAATCACGTGATGTGGGTATCTTGAGTACAAGTAAATTGTACTCATTGAAAGATAGAATATTTGCCTTTACACCGCAGGTAAGTTTACATTTTTTATATTATTACATTGTATTTTTTTATTTCAAATGAGATTTTATTTAATTTGATTTTTTTAATTCCCTTTTTAATTTCAATCTCAAAAAACAAACACACTCTTTCTCTCAAACCCCCTCTAGTTTGTCGACTTATCACGTTTTTATATCGCCTCCGATTATGAATTAATGATTGATATTCTAAAAGGCGAAATAAATTTTCTTAAATCAGCTTGGGATTTGCTTGGACGTCCCTTGGTTACATTAGTTTTGAAAAAGATTCATTTAGGTCTGTTTTATTTTTTGGCAATTTTCATTTCTTTTTTTTTAAATTCTAATAATTGTATGCATTTGTACGATAAACATGGAAAACTTTTCCATTAATTGTATTTTGCAAGGGATGCGTTCTTTTTTTATAATTTCTCGTATGATTTACTTTATGTTTCTTTGGCATTTTTTCTGTTTTGTGTACAAAAGCGAGTTTTTGCTATTTTTAAATTGGGTCTTTTCAAATTGGTTTTGGTGTTTAAAAAAAAACAACAACTAAATTTTGTGATTAAATTTAAAATAAAATCGAAACATTTTTGAGGTGTTCTTATAAATTAATATTTTTTTTGGTATTAAGTGCTATTTTTTATAATCCGACTTACTAAAATAATAAAAAAAATTAATCAGGGTGAGATGAAAAAACTGCAACCAATTTCAAACTGCTGTCATTTCTAAGCCACTCGTCCGACAGCTGTTAAATTTATTCCAGTGACAGCTCACTATATTCCTTACAAGCGTACAAAAGCATTTTGGTGAGAATTTTTCAGAAAAAAAGTTATTCGTGATGGAATTGAAGCGTGAGAGTGTGATTTCTTAATATTTGCCTGGAAAACCACTTTTGACTATCGTTAAAGCACTCCAGCATTTAAATGTGAATAAATCTTTGGAGTCTCGTACCATCGCCTGTTACCGTGATACTGGTAGCCTAGTCCGACGTCAAGGAAGTGAACGGAAGAAAACAGCAACATCAGCAGAAATGGTTCGAAAAGTAAAGAAACGACTCGATCGAAACCCGCGTCGCAATGACCGAAAAATGGCTCGTGTGCTGAACATATCGCAATAATCCATTCGGCAAATATTGAAAACTGAGCTCAGCCATTGAAATTCTAAAAAGTGCAAGAACTTACACCGCAAAAGAGCTAAAGAGTTGCTTCGCTTGGCCGAAAGTGGTGAACTGCCGAATTTGGTTTCAGCCGATGGTCGCTCTCCGATCGTATTAATCGACCGTGGCATCAGAATAAATGCTGAACATTACCGCGAAAATATTCTGGAGGGTGTAATAAAGCCTGGGCACGCCAACATTTTGGCCGCAGACCTTGCACCTTCCAACAGGACGCAGCACCATCGCACTCAGCACGCGCCACCCAAGAATGGTTACAAAATGAAGTTCCTCGCTTCATTTCCAGCTCACAATGGCCACCAAAATGTCCGGATACCAATCCGTTGGACTATTGTGTCTGGAGTATTTTGGAAAGTAAGGTTGGCCCTAAAAAATACCAAAGTGTCGATCACTTCAAGCAAGTGCTTCGCCTGGAATGGACTAAAATACCGCAAAGCAACATTCGGGCAGCGTGTGACGGTTTCATTGGCCGTTTGAAGGGCATAATTCGTGCCAAAGGTGATCGATTCGAAAAAATCTAAACTTATTCTAAAATTTGATACTATTTCCGAAATTTTTATCTTTCATTCAATGAAATTAAAAAAAAGTTAAAATTATGTCGTTTGACTTTGTTGCAGTTTTTTTTATCTCACCCTGTATATTATTTATTTTTTAACAAAATTTATGTTAAATAAGGATTTTGTGTTAATTCAATTGAATTTGTTTTCGAATCTTTTTAGAGAAATAAGACAAAATTTATTTATTTTTTGGTATGAATAAATAACTAATGTAAAATTAAGATCGGGAAGTGGTCTTAATTCAATTGAGTTATTTCACACAAAAAATGTTTCGATTTTCAAAATTGTCTCTTGTATCTTCTATGTATCTTCTACTCTAATTGGGCTTTTACAAAACTTGCTTTTGTGTCCACATTAACATTTGTAGTTTCTTCTCTCATAAGCACACGACTATCATTTAAACAATTCAAAATTAGAAAAGTTTTACTCTACACTCTAAAAATATAGCCCCTTTCGTATTTCATAAAAAAAGAGGATTAGGAACATACAAATAATTATGAAATTTATATTTATAATGAAAATTATCATGATGATATGTTTCATGGTTTTGAATATGCTCCTTATTTCATGTATGTTTTATTTTATTTTACCAAAAAAAAAAAGATCAGAAATCCATTCCCTATCTGCTATCTGAATTCGAAATCATTCAATTTACCATTAATTTAATATATATTAATTTTAATCCAGCATATCGATTATGAAGAATATTATACTACACGTGATCCTGACTTGCTCGCAAGTAATTTCACCACCAATTTAGCTTTCCTAACAAATAATTGGCGTCATATGTTAGGAAGACCTACCATAACTTTAATGGCAACACATTATATGCTAGGTAATTACTTCCCACAACCCTCCACCATATAAATTCAATACACAACACAACATCATGCATACAAAAACTATTTACACTCAATGCACTCACCCTGGCATACTTACACTATTAACTATTTTTGTATTTATATTCAAATTTATTGTGTTTCGGGAACGATATAATATAATCTATATAACTTCATTTTTAATTATAGTGATATATATTTTTGGGTATAATTTTGTTTTATTAAAGATTTTAAATTTGTTGTTTTTGTCCACGGAAATATCGAAAAGAAAAAGCCAGCCATATACCTTTATGGGTCACATAGTGTCTGTCTTTTGAACTAAAGTATTTTTGAGATTTTCAAGCTAATTTAAAACTAATATTTAAATTAATTTTGTGTTGATGAACTGAAGTCTCGTAGATTTAACAGAAAATTATTTTTAAAAACCCTCTGAACGAAAATTGAGATTTTTTGGCCCGAAAACGTATTTTTTTCTGACCGAAAATCTCGATTTTTTTGTTTTTAGGCCATAAACCATTCCGTACGGAAAATCATGTATTTTTGAGGATATTTTTTAAACTCGTGTATTTATCGGAACATTTTTCAAAAACTTTCTGACCGAAAATCGTGGACTTTTTGAGAATTATTTGAAAAAGACTTTTCGAGTATCATCTTAACGACAATAGTAGATTTTTAAGATATATTTCAAGTATTTTCCAGGAACTTCCTGGGCAAAAATCATGCATTTTCGAGGGCCTGTTGAAAATTGTGATTTTTTAATGGACCTCAAAAAATCGAGAATTTAAAATAAAGATTTTCAAGCGAAATTGCCGGTTTAAAAAAAAAATTCAAGGACCTCCCGACCGAAAATCGTGTATTTTTTAAAATGTTATCAAGAATGTGTTATGGAGATTTTTCTTAAGAATGTTATTGGGGATATGATAAGAACATTTTTCAAGGATATTATTACCAAAAATCTTACATTTTAAAGAAAACTTTTTTCAAGGATTTTCCTGTAAGAAATCGTGAATTTTTAAGAATATTTTTTTCAAGAACCTCCTTGCCAAAAAAATTATAGATTTTTTAAATCTTAACCTTAAATCTCATTTAAGGTATTAAAAAAAAATATTTTCAAGACTTTCCCACCGAAAATCGTCGAATTTTAAGAAAATATTTTCAATGACGTTTTCATTCTTGAGTATGAAGATTAGATGTTTCGTACAACCTCACACAACGGATCACAAAATTGAATAATTACAACTCTCATAAATGGGGAATGGGAACTGGAAATCGTAAAATTTTAACAAATAAACAATTAAAAAAAACCTCCACCTTTGGGTGAAGAAAAAATTTTTATACAAATTTACCTGGATTCAAACATGTTACGGAATGACAAATTTAATATTTCCTCCATTTCATTTTCAAGGTGGAGGGTATAAAAAATACAAGATCTTCCTGAAAGAAAATCATGTTTATTTTTTAATACTTTTTCTAAAGCCTTCTTGGATCAAAATCGTGATTTTAGCGAAATATTTTTTCAAGGGCCTCCTAATCAAAAAACTATGACTTTTTCAGGAATATTTTGAATGGACCTCCTAGGGAAAAATTGTGGACTCTAAAGGAATATTTTTACATAGCCTTCCCGGACCAAATTTTTTTTCTAAAATTATTTAAAAAATAAAGAAAATTAAACAACAATAATTTTTCTCCTTGCCCCTAAAAAGTCGCGTTTATATCCTCTTTACATCTTTAATTCGACCTTTTATGTTTATGGCCGTTAGAAGTCTCTTTGTCAGTCAGAAGAATATTTTCCTCAATAGATTCATCATTGCATAACTCGAAAATACACATTTTTAATTACTAATAAAAATAACAATTTTAAGATTGAATTAGTTTGTGGGTACAATTGAATATCATAATTATCATATCCAAATTTTTAATAAAATAATGCATGCACTTTACAATTGATACAACATTTGGGAGTGATTTTCAATTTAAACCAAGTCTTAACTTGCAGCTAAATAAATTCAAGAAATAAATAAATGTTACAATTAAATTGAAAAAGAAGAAAAATTACGAATAATCCTAATAAATCCATAAAATAACAAAACATATAATCTTCAATATCGTTCCCGAAGCACTCACAAAATTTCTAGTCAGCCTATTATACATTTTTTTATTTTCTCAATAATTAATAACTTTTATTATTATTATTTGCTTTAGCTTCTTCTTCTCTTTATATGTGCCTCAAACAAGTTAATGTTTATATTGAGCTTTTGTTGTTGTTATTATTTTATAATAAGTTTAATTATTTTATGGTATGTTTGATCAGCATGAATTTTATATAAATTTGTAAATTTGTGATTTGTAAATAGTTCGTTATTAACATAGAGTAAGAGATACATGTTTGGGATGAAAAGAAATAGACAGGATTTTATTTAAACAAATTACAAGTCTGTTTGATTTCTATTTTAAGGAATACCACTTAAATGGATATTTTGATTAATTTATATATTTTTCATTCGTATACGTATGATTTGAAACAACATATGACTATGGAATGGAATCCCTAATCTTAGTGGATTTTTTTTTCGAAATCATGATTTAGATGGCTTCTTATAAATATCGTAATTAGTATACTTCACATACTGTCGATCCAGAAATGAGCCTTACACGTTGTTAACAATGTTATTCTTTGGCCCAATACTGAGTTTAAGTCTTTTTGTGACTGTCAAACAATAAACACGAGCTTTTCTTTAGGGAATTATAAATATATGTCATTCCCTAACATTAGTGGGAGTCTCGAGTTCATTTTTTAGAGTTATCGACACATAAAGGTAAAATTGAAACACAAAATTATGAATGAAAAGTCTAAATTAAAGTTGGCACCATTAGTACCATTATTAACTTGTTAACTTGCCAATAATTTCGTCAATTACCAAAATTATAATCATTTTAATTTTCCAATTTTTTGTCGATAACTCAAAAAATTAGTCAGAAAATAACACCACAGAAATGAAGAAACATTTTAGTTGCTTATGTGTGTCCACTTGGAAATGGGTTTTTTTCTAAAGCTTTGCAATTGTTGGGCCTATTTTCTGTAAAGGGTATATTAGTAGTAGCTTTGTCACTAACCCAGCCTGTACATGTTGTAATAAATTTTAATACCGAAAAAAAAACTTGCATGCAATGTACTCTAAATTGAGTAACAATAAATCCACATTATATATTTGATTATTTTTAATTACTTTGTTTTTGTTTTCCAAAATTTAGACCAAGACAAAATACCCTTGGCCATGATTCAGACAATGCGTAAATTAAAATCTGGCTATATTAACGGCACACGTGTGATGTTGGGTAATCTAAAGGATTTCCTCAACACCTCAGCCATTACGGATCTAAGTTTCTTGGGCAGTACCGAAGACGGCTATCCAGATCGTTTACATCCGGATGTTCAAACCTATTTGGATGAACATTTGTTGCGTTCGTTTAGTCATCGTAATATGATGAACTTAAGAGCTGGCCAGTTGAGGCCACGACAACTGCGCAGGCGTATGTCATGCAAGGGTGCCATTAAGAAAACACGCTCAATTAATGTTGATTGTAAGGGGAAGAAGAAAAAATACTAATATATATTTTAAAATTTAATTAATTGTTATTTTTGTAGCGGATACCCTGGGCATGGAGGGACCGACTCCATTGACCGAAAGACGTTTATCTTCAATAATTGCCCCACCCTGGTTGCAGGCAAATAAACAGGCTCACGCCAGCACATTTGCCATAACACCCGAGGAAGCTCCCAGTAACACTACCAGTTCGGATGTTTTGATTCGGGAAAATATCTATCCCATTGATATAAATCACAGCCGTTCGTCGATGGAGAAACGCAGTGAGTTTTTTTGAGAAACTATGAATTAGGGTGTTTTTAGATCATTTCCTTTTTCATTTTATTTTGCATTATTTTATAATCGCGGTCAGCACTTTGTGACTTACTATTAAGGAAAAGATTACAATTACTCGATTAGACCCTTTTGACAATTTTTTATTTATTTATTTTTAGTTAACACAGTTACCTAGTGCATAGGTCATGAAGGGTTCCAAAAACTATACATTTAAACCCAATTTCTCAGTGTAATCTTGTTTCTTCCTCCCCCAGATCTGATTTTTTATACCCTACACCACATTGTGGTAAGGGTATTATATCTTTGTGCATTTGTTGGAGAAGGAAGCGAGATAGACCCTTAGTTACGTTTGAGTATATTTATTGAACACTTTCTGAGTCGATTTATGTATGTAAGTCCGACTCTCCATGTATTCTTGTGAATAAAATGCAGGTCGCATTTATTATCCGATTGAGATGAAAATTTTCAAACAATATTTGTTTGGGCCAAGGACGAACCCTACCGAATGCAATTTAGAAGGAAGTACATGAAATTTGGTGAAAATCGGTTCAGATATATATAGATATAGTTCCCATATATATGATTCATCCGATTTGGTGTTTAAGTCCCTTACATTCGTAATATGCATTTGACAACAATGATATTTAGTATCATATATCAGATACAGCCCAGAAATACTTCTGCCAAATTTTATCGATCGGTTCAGATTTGGATATAGCTCCCATATATATGTATCTTCAACCGATTTTAAATTATAATTATGACCTTCAAACGGCCAATGAAACCGTCACACGCTACGCGAATGTTGCTCTGCGTTATTTTGGCCCATTCCCAGCGAAGCGCTTGCTTGAGGTGATCGACACTTTGTATTTTTTAGTGCCAACCTTGCTTTCCAAAATACTCTAGACACAATAGTCCAACGGAGATTTTAATGACCATTGTGCGCTGGAAATGAAGCAAGGAACCTCATCTTGTAAACATTCTTGGTTGGCGCGAGCTGAGTGCGATGGTGCTAGTCCTGTTGGAATGTCCAAAATCTGTGGCCAAAATGTTTGCGTGCCCAAGGCTTTAATACGAGCGGAGAGTGACCATCGGCTGTTATGACGGCCCACACCATCACCATGGCCGACGCTTGAGTTGGGGTGACCAACCGAAGCTTCAAGTAAACATATAATTTTGTTTGTTTACAAACTGCTGGACAACGAATGTTTTCTCATCGGAGAAAACCAAATTCGGCAGTTCACCACTTTCGGCTAAGCGAAGTAATTTTTTAGCTCTTTTGAGACTATTTTCTTTCTGTTGCGGTGTAAGTTCTTGCACTTTTGGAATTTCAATGGCTTTACCCCGAGGTCGTTGTTCAATATTTGCCGAATGGAATATTGCGATATGTTCAGCTCACGAGCCATTTTTCGGCAACTGCAACGTGGGTTTCGATCAAGTCGCTTCTTTATTTTTTTAACCACTTCTGCTGATGCTGCTGCTTTCTTCCGTCCACTTCCTTGACGTCGGGCTACAAAACACAAAAGATGGTACGAGACACAAAAGATTTATTCACATGTAAATGTTGGACTGAATTTCGGGACGTACGTTTCCATTTTGTGGAACTCGACTTCGATACATATATTCTTAACAAAATCTTTCTCATGTATTCTATAGCAATGTTATTTTATTTAAAAAAAATAAAATGTCTCCGTCGAATTTAGTGAAAATCGATTCAGAATCGAATAAATTCTTTTATTACTGGAACTTTACTAAATGTGCACAGTGGTGGAAGGTATCATATAGTCGGGCCAGCGGGAAACCCTTTTTCGGCATTTCGGCAAATTAGCCTTGCAGAGTTGTCTGTAGCTTTAAAAAAAAGGCCTAGTACATTGAGGACTGATTGGCTCATAAAACCTCTCCATCTTCTTAGAGGTTACAATTCATAATTATGTTTTTTGTAGGATTGATGATTAGGCAGGTTGTTAAGTAGAGAATATTCGCCCGCTAACTGAACTAATTCAAATTCCAAAATTCTTAGATTCTTAATTATGAAAACGGTGTAGTTAATTATTTTTCCTTAAGTTTTCAGTAGAATCCCTCAATGGTTTAGGCCCTAAATTATATTACATACAACATTGTCTTTCAAAAGTTTCGATGCAGACGAAATTAGTTTTCGTTCGTCATAGAGAAAAACATATGGGAAATTTCGTTACAGAGAATATGGACAGCATTTTTGAGGCAAATTTTGACACCTTTTTCCGCTTTTATTATTTGTCATAAATAATTTGTGTATAGTGTGTTCTAGTATTATTTGTTTTTATTTTATTTTTTATTTTCATTTATTTTTATTTTCATATGATTTTCCGTTATCACAACGCACAATCTTACGTTCGTTCGTACGCAACACATTATTACGATTTTCGTTTTGATTTCCGTGTGTGTGTGTTCATCCGCTGCAAAATTATACAAAAACAAAAAAAAAAATGAAAACCAAATACTAAAATTCAGTACAAAATGTTCCCAAAATTCTTGTACAACGTCATCGTACCGATACCAATTTCGCCGACACAGAGGTTGAGGAGTTAATTGCAATGTTAAGGGAAACTGAAAATCTGGAAGAACAAGGTGATATTTTACAATATTTAGTGGATACCCAAGGATTGGACTTTAATACAGGTATGTTGAAATCTCAAATTATGAAAATATTTAAAGACTATATTTACAATAACACTAGAAACAAATTTAAAATAACAAAAACAAAAAAACACGTTTACTTACAACATTAAATCTCAGTATATACACCAACTGCCTCCCCCATTTCCCACAACAGCCACACTATTCATACTCCTCTTTTGTCCTGTCCATTGTTATGTCAAACTACCAAACACACATACCTTATACACAAACATTACATAACATTTATTGTTTATATTTATGTATATATGTATGTATCTATTGTTAAAAATTCCTCTTAAATCCCCTTAAATTGTTTAATATGTTAATGTTTTTAATGCTTCTTCATTAATCTTTTGTAAATCAAAACCATTGAAAATTTGTTTATTAGCCGGCTTAGGACTTAAAAATAAAACATCTTCTACTTCGTCACCGGGTAAGTTTTAATGTTGCCACATCATCTTCGGATGGCAACTTATTGTCAATATTCCAAAAGAAAACCCAACCAACCACACACCCATCCAACCTTTCCCAAAATCCACATGCACAAAACGAAACGTAAAATGCACTAAAGCTAGATCGGGTATATATTCATGTAATTGGGTGTGTTATTTGTTATATTTTTTCTTTTGTGGTTAATTTGTTCTTTGTTGTTGTCTATATGAGGGTGATTTTTGTCTTTCTACTCCTTTTGTCCCTAATCCAAACACAAAGTTCTCCAATTTAACTTGCACCAATATAAATATTCACAGAACTCTTTTCCACAACACAACACTGTTTACACTAATTAGATTTTTTAATCAGATTGATACACTTGTAGGGATCTAAACACATCTGATTGGACTAAGTATAACAATTTATACAGTATTTTTTTGTACTCAAACCAATATCCGAGAATTTTTTTTAACTTGGGTTTCAAGAAGATTTTTTTAACCACTGGGTATATTTTAGTTCCATATTTTTGTTAGAAATTCTCTCGTTTGTCTGGTCGGATAATGTACAGCATAATTGTCTTTTTGAGACAATATCTCTCATATCCAACTTTGAAAAGATATCGCGCCTAGTAATATTTGTATACCATTTAACTCCTTCTACTTTAAATTTCAATATTCCTACCACTATTGGATCCCCTCCAAATATGGGTTCACTCCAATTGCTGTTGCCTTCTCCACAAATATTGCTGGAGAAAATCTCAATTCATGATTTTTATTGCTAATATCTTCGGAACTACAAGGAATATCAGCGCATTTGGTGCCATTTTGAAAAGTACAGGGTGAGATAAAAAACTGTAACAAAGTCAAACGCCATAATTTTAATTTTTTTTTTAAATTTTATTGAATGAAAGCGAAAAATGTCGGAAATAGCATCAAACTTTAGAATAAGTTTAGATTTGTTTGGTCACCTTTGGCAGGAATTATGGCCTTCAAACGGCCAATGAAACCGTCACACTCTGCCCAAATGTTGCTCTGCTGTATTTTGGCCCATTCCCGGTGAAGCGCTTGCTTGAGGTGATCGACACTTTGTTATTTTTTAGTGCCAACCTTGCTTTCCAAAAAACTTCAGAGACCATAGTCAAACGGATTGGTATCCGAAGATTTTGGTGGCCATTGTGCGCTAGAAATGAAGCGAGGAACCTCATTTTGTAACCATTCTGGAGTGGCGCGTGCCGAGTGCGATGGTGCTGAGTCCTGTTGGAATGTCCAAGGTCTGCGGCCAAAATGTTTGCGTGCCCAAGGCTATAATACACCCTCCAGATAATAGCGATAATATCGGTCATTTATTCTGATGCCATGGTCGATTAATACGAGCGGAAAGCGACCATCGGCTGTTATGGCGGCCCATACCATCACCAAGGCCGGCGCTTGAGTTCTGGTGGCCAACCGAGGAGGCACATTTTCAGCCGACCTCTTTGGCAAGTAAACACGATCATTTTGTTTGTTTAGAAAATGCTGAAAAACGAATGTTTTCTCATCGGAGCGGAGAAAACCAAATTCGGCATTTCACCACTTTCGGCCAAGCGAAGCAACTCTTTCGCTCTTTTGAGTCTATTTTCTTTCGGTTGCGGTGTAAGTTATTGCACTTTTTGGAATTTCAATGGCTTTACCCCGAGCTCTATTTTCAATATTTGCCGAATGGAATATTGTGATATGTTCAGTTCACAAGCCATTTTTCGGCCACTGCGACACGGGTTTCGATCAAGTCGCTTCTTTACTTTTCGAACCATTTCTGCTGATGTTAATGTTTTCTTCCGTCTACTTCCTTGACATCGGGCTACGCTACCAGTATCACGGTAACGAGTGATTTAAATTTTGGAGTGCTCTAACGATATTCACTTGCTGTTTCCCAGCCAAATATAAAGAAATCACACTATCACGCTTGAATTCCATCACGAATAATTTTTTTTTTCTGGAAAATTCTCACTAAAATGCTTTTGTACGCTTGTAGGCAATATAATGAGATTTCACTGGAATAATTTTAACAGCTGTTGGACGACTGGTTCAGAAATGACAGCAGTCTTAAGTTGGTTGCAGTTTTTTCATCTCACCCTGTGTAGCGAGAATCTGCAATGTATATATCAAAGGTGGCATCGAAGTTTATATAAAAATTATTTGAAGCTTCTTATAGGATGGGACAATCAAACCAGACCCACAATCCTATTGAGTCCATGGAAAATTGTGTCTAGTCAATAGTCCCTAGATGTATGTACATACAAAATTTAAAACCAAAATGGTGTGTTATAACAACATAAACAACTTTGATACGAACAATACAGAATACACAAGAAATACTCTTCAATTTCGAACACTTTATTTTTCAATTGTAGTTTTCTGAAATCTTGCAAAAATGCAGATATTGCTTTTTTTCTTTCTGGATTATAACAAAACATTTTAACCATTTACTTTCTTTCTTCTCTTTCATACTACCACAATTATTTTCATCGTCCATATTTTTTCAATAAAAAAACTGCGCACATTTATACTTTTTTTGAAATATTTTGATGGTTTTTCTCTCAACTATGGCATTACTTCTATGTTAACGCTTTTATTTATTAAAAAAAAACAATGCATTTGTTTTCATCGTCATCATTTAATAAAATAAAAACAAATTTGGGGAAATGTGTTTTTTCTGCATGCAAATCTAAATTTAAATATATTAACATAAACCAAAAAAATAAAAAAGAAATCGATTGCGCACTCGTGGATGAAATTCTTGATTCCGAATCTGCTTTAAAAAGTCCCCTATTTGCCAAGCCTCCCCTGCCACCAACGGTGGTCATTGATGGTTCCAACTCCAATAATTCATCTACGCCCAATAATCATGCCAACATTACTATTAATATATCTCAATCTGAAGGAATGCTGGAAGAAGGTCGCGTCGTTACGGTTCGCGATTTGTTGAAAGGATTGTATGAGAAGGCCTGCCAGCAAAAGCTCTGGGGCCTTGTACGTCACACGGCCGGTATGTTGGGCAAACGAGTTGAAGATCTGGCCAAGGCTGTTACCGATTTGTTGGTGCGACAAAAACAGGTTACCGTTGGTATGCCGCCAAATAATGAGTACACCATTACGGCGCCATTGCCCGAGGCGGATCTAAGGCAATTGATACATGATGTGAGTTTTGAAATATTAACTTAATTTATTTCATTTCATTTCATTTATTTATTTATATGTTGCAATGAAAAAGCCATTAGGCCAATAAGTATCACAACTATCAAAACTACAAAAGTGTACTCCAAAATAAAAAAAAAACATATTAAAAATATTACATAGTGTATCTTAAAGTAACCTAAGAAATCATATGTAAAATATGGACAAAAAGGCTCCCCAGCCAATGAAAATAAATTTAAGTCTATTGCTGGTAATAAAAAAAAAACAATATTTAATCAAACGATACAGTATCGTCAATATCATTAACAAACAAATTGTTAACCTCCATTTGCCTCTACAAAGTTTTCAAACATGCGGCGAAAAACACCGCGGGAAAACGAGAATTGTCGTAGCTCAGCTGGAAGCTGATTCCAGATTCGTGCGGAACGAACTATGAAAGATCTTTCATATAGAGACGTAGAAAAATGAGGGAAAATTATTTGCGTATTCCTAGTAGACCGAGAGAACACTAGCCGATCTCGCTGAAAACCAGGAAGATTTAAACAGATACATTTATATAGAAATGAAACCACGCGTTGTTTAACAAAAGTAGAGAATGACACTCCTAAAAAGAGGACTGCATGCGCAGAAATATGGTCAAAACGACGCAAATTATAAACATATCTTACAATGATGTTAAAAAGTTTTTCTAATTTCATTAAATATTCATGTGTTGTACCAGAAATCACTTCAATACAGTAGGAAATTACCGAAAATAACATAGAATGAGCAAGATTTCTCTTTACAAATAAGGGCAAATAGAAATCAGTTGAGTGTAATTTTCGGAGCATATTTATAACTTTGGGGTACAGTGCATCAATATGCAAAGAAAAATCAAGCTTGGCATCAAGAACAACACCTAAACAATTTATGCGGTCAACAAAATCCACCGCTACACCATTAACCTGTATATTAATACCGCTATTCAGTCGGCAAGGTGAACCAAATGTCATTGCTTTTGTCTTAGAAACATTTACTACTAGATTATTATTTCTCAACCAACGTGAAATATTACCTAATGTTGTATTTATGGTATTCTCTAGTTGAAAGTCTGATTGACCTTTAAAAAATAAATGAATGTCGTCCGCATACATAAACGGATGACAGTCGCAATTAGTTAGAATGCTACTAATGTCATTGACATATAAAACAAAAAGAAGCGGACCTAAAATTGAACCTTGAGGTACCCCGCTGTAAATATTACGTAAGCTGGATGCCTCGCCATTATATGAAACATATTGAGAACGTCCAGATAAATATGAAGCAATTAATTTACAAGAATTACTGTCAAATGCATATAATGAGAACAGTTTCTCAATCAGCATTGAATGATCCACACAATCGAATGCTTTCGAAATATCCAGCGCAACAAGAACACCACTATCACGTCCATCAATTGTCTCTCTAATCAAGTCAGTTAAGTCTACTAAAAGTGAAGTAGTGCTGAGACCACGCCTAAATCCATATTGATAATTAATCAAAAATTTATTGTCATCTATAAATGATTGAATCTGCAGCCTTATGAGATGTTCGGCAACTTTAGAAAGCGACGGTAGTATACTTATAGGTCTCAAATTCTCAATAGTGTTCCTTCCTTTATTTTTGGAAATAGGGAAAACCCTAGCAATTTTCCAGTCATTCGGGAAGGTCGATGTTGTAAACATTGTATTAAAAATATAGGTGAAATGTCTAGAAATATATGGATAGATTAATTTCAAAAATTTAATGGGTACTCCATCAACACCTACAGACTTCGATTTGACCTGCTGAAAGGCTTCAAATACATCTATCTCGAAAACACAATTAAAAGAAAATGTATGACATTGTCTATCAATATCTGGAAAATCAACAATAACATTGCCAACACCATTTTCTTGAGTAAAATATTCATTCAAAACATTAACATCAAAGTCAGTTGAGAGGTTGACGTCATTGTCAACGATACCACCGGCATGAAGTTGTCTCCAGAGATGAGTAGCATTTAGTCCATTGAAAATTTGTTCATAATATTTTTTACGTTCCTTTCTAAGAATAGACTTAGCTTAAGAATATTTTTGATTCATTAATGCAAAATATCTTTCCTTTTTGCCAGGCTTATGGCGATGACGAAAGTACGTCTATGTTAACCCAGGAGTTGATGGTCTACCTTGCCATGTTTATTCGCACGGAACCACAACTTTTCCACGAAATGTTACGTCTGCGTGTCGGCTTAATTATTCAAGTTATGGCCAAGGAATTGTCTCGTACCCTAAACTGTGATGGCGAAGCTGCTTCGGAACATTTGTTGAATTTATCACCCTTTGAAATGAAGAATTTATTGTATCACATTTTAAGTGGCAAGGAGTTTGCCGTCAGCAGTGGTAAGTTAAAATGATACACCAACATTTTCTACAAAAAGGCCTTGTTACCTCTTGACCTTCCATGAGAATATTTTTTGGACTTCTATAAGAAGACCAATTCGCCTTTTAAGATAAGACCAAATCGTCTTCTATGAGAAGACCAACTCATCTTCCATGAGAAGACCAATTCGACTTCTACGAGAAGACTAATTCGTCTTCTATGAGAAGACCAATTCGTCTTCTATGAGAAGACCAATTCGTCTTCTATGAGAAGACCAATTCGTCTTCTACGAGAAGACCAAATCGTCTTCAATGAGAAGACCAATTCGTCTTCTTTGAGAAGACCAATTCGTCTTCTATGACAAGACCAAATCGTCTTCTACGAGAAGACCAAATCGTCTTCTACGAGAAGACCAAATCGTCTTCTACGAGAAGACCAAATCGTCTTCTACGAGAAGACCAAATCGTCTTCTACGAGAAGACCAAATCGTCTTCTATGAGAAGACCAAATCGTCTTCTATGAGAAGACCAAATCGTCTTCAATGAGAAGACCAAGACCTTTTGGTCTTCTATAAGAAGACCTGTTGGTGTTCTTTGAAAAGACCTTTTGGCCTTTTATGAGAAGACCTCTTGGCCTTCTATAAAAAGGCTTCTTGAACTTCTTTGAGAAGACCTCTTGGCCTTTTATGAAAAGACCTCTTGGCCTTCTATGAGAAGACTTCTTGCTCTTCTATGAGAAGACTTCTTGGCCTTCTTTTAGAAGACCTTCTGGCCTTCTATGGAAAGACCTCTTTGGCTCCTATGAAAAGACCTATTGGTCTAAGTGAGAAGACCTCTTCGTCTTCTACGAGAATACCTCTTGGCCTTCTATGAGAAGTCCTTTTGACATTCTATGAGAAGTCTTTTTGGACCACGAGAATACATCTAGGCCTTTTACGGAAATATCTATTGGCCTTCAATGAGAAGATTTCTTCGACTTCTATGAGAAGAAAGGAGAAGGCCTTCGAGATGTCCTCATCGTTTTCTATGTGAATATCTATGGGTCTTCTATGAGAACTTTGATCTACTATGAAAAGACTTTTTGGTCTTCTACGAAAGAAGAACCTAAACTTGTTTTATTTTCTAAGAGCGCATCTTTTCGCAATATTTTAACACATTCTTGTGTGTTTTCTTTTTTATTCTCTCCCGTCCCCCCACAGTTGCTCGCGGTAATCTCTCCATTGTTAGCTGCAAATCGAGTCGCGTTAGCAAAAAATCACAAATTGGTTTGGGTGATCCCGAAGGTGAGGATGCCATAATTGCCACCATTGATGATCGACAAGGACAATGGTTGAGACGACGACGTTTAGATGGCGCTTTAAATCGTGTACCACGTGATTTCTATTCACGTGTCTGGAGTGTACTGGAAAAATGCCAAGGCTTAGCCATTGAAGGACGTATTCTGCAACAAAGTTTGACACAAGAAATGACTCCGGGCGAGTTGAAATTTGCTCTAGAAGTTGAAACGGCATTAAATCAAATACCCCAACCGGAATATCGTCAGCTGGTGGTAGAGGCTCTAATGGTCTTGACACTGGTCACCGAACATAATATGGTGCCTAATTTGGGTGGTATTATCTATGTGGAACATTTGGTTCACAAAGCCAATCAATTGTTTTTGGAGGATCAACGCAAGGTGCAGGGCGATGCAACTTTGTGCTGTGCCAAATCCAAGGATGGCAATCAACAGCATCAGGCTGCATCGGGTATGTTGTTGTGCGGTGGTGCTGCATATATTTGTCAACATTTGTATGATAGGTGAGGATTTAAATGAAATCTAGTGACAATTAAAATAAATGTTTTCGTTTTGTTTTAGTGCTCCCAGCGGTAGTTATGGTACCATGACCTATATGGCCCGGGCCGTGGCTTTGGTCTTGGATTGTGTTCCTAAACATGGCGAAATGGAATGCGCCATTTGCTAATCCCCCACATACGTTTGCTTCATGAAGAATATTGTTGTCGAAATTAAATTATTTTCTCTAGTTTTAGTTTTGTTTCGTATCATTTATTTTATTTTTTATTTTTTGCTGAAACGCCGCTATACATCAGATAGATGTAGGATGTATATGAAATGTTTGGATTGTATTTGTTGTTGGTTCTTTGTTGCTACAACTCGAAATGTAATACATAATTCGTTTCTTGCGTTAACAAATGAATATATATAAAGACCTTGTTGGTAGCCTGGAGAGCAGTTTTAAAACATAACTACCTACTTTCTTTCACTCGTATTATTTTGAAAGTATAGTTGTGATCACATGATATCTGCTCTGCCGCTTTATTACATTTACATTCAATTGGGTCCAAACATTTTTATTATTATTATAGTTAGTAGTCAATTTTAAAATGTAAATTGCATGAAGAAACCTTTCGTGATGATGTCAATGCAGTTTAGAAAAAAAAAAACAATTTGAAATAAACTTTTAATGTTTTTTTGAAATTTTTAACTTAGGAAAGTGTGTTTTACTTTCGTGTAGTCTGTTGTTATAAAATATATTCCGAGCAGAAAATATCCATCTTGAAGAAGCGGTGTGTTGGTCTTCTATGAGAAAAGCTATTGGTCTTCTATGAGAAGACCTATTGGTCTTCTATGAGAAGAGCTCTTAGTCTTTTATGAGAAGACCTCTTAGTCTTCATAAAAAGTCCTGTTGGTCTTCTAAATAGAAGACACTTCTTCTATGAGAATAACTTTTGGTCTTCTATGACAAGACCTATTGGTCCTCTTAGTCTTCATAAAAAGTCCTGTTGGTCTTCTAAACAGAAGACACTTCTTCTATGAGAATAACTATTGGTCTTCCATGAGAATAACTATTGGTCTTCTATGAGAAGACCTATTGGTCTTCTATGAGAAGACCTATTGGTCTTCTATGAGAAGACCTATTGGTCTTCTATGAGAAGACCTATTGGTCTTCTATGAGAAGACCTATTGGTCTTCTATGAGAAGACCTATTGGTCTTCTATGAGAAGACCTATTGGTCTTCTATGAGAAGACCTATTGGTCTTCTATGAGAAGACCTATTGGTCTTCTATGAGAAGACCTATTGGTCTTCTATGAGAAGACCTATTGGTCTTCTATGAGAAGACCTATTGGTCTTCTATGAGAAGACCTATTGGTCTTCTATGAGAAGACCTATTGGTCTTCTATGAGAAGACCTATTGGTCTTCTATGAGAAGACCTATTGGTCTTCTATGAGAAGACCTATTGGTCTTCTATGAGAAGACCTATTGGTCTTCTATGAGAAGACCTATTGGTCTTCTATGAGAAGACCTATTGGTCTTCTATGAGAAGACCTACTCCAATAATTCATCTACGCCCAATAATCATGCCAACATTACTATTAATATATCTCAATCTGAAGGAATGCTGGAAGAAGGTCGCGTCGTTACGGTTCGCGATTTGTTGAAGGGATTGTATGAGAAGGCCTGCCAGCAAAAACTCTGGGGGCTTGTACGTCACACGGCCGGTATGTTGGGCAAACGTGTTGAAGATCTAGCCAAGGCTGTTACCGATTTGTTGGTGCGACAAAAACAGGTTACCGTTGGTATGCCGCCAAATAATGAGTACACCATTACGGCGCCATTGCCCGAGGCGGATCTAAGGCAATTGATACATGATGTGAGTATTAAAATATTAACTTAATTTATTTATGAATATTTTTGATTCATTAATGCAAAATATCTTTCCTTTTTCCAGGCTTATGGTGATGACGAAAGTACGGCCATGTTAACCCAGGAGTTGATGGTCTACCTTGCCATGTTTATACGCACGGAGCCACAACTTTTCCACGAAATGTTACGTCTGCGTGTCGGCTTAATTATTCAAGTTATGGCCAAGGAATTGTCGCGTACCCTAAACTGTGATGGCGAAGCTGCTTCGGAACATTTGCTGAATTTATCACCCTTCGAAATGAAGAATTTATTGTATCACATCTTAAGTGGCAAAGAGTTTGCCGTCAGCAGTGGTAAGTTAAAATTATACACCAACATTTTCTATAAAGAAGGCCTTTTTACCTCTTGACCTTCCATGAGAACATTTTTTGGACTTCTATAAGAAGAAGACTTCTATGAGAACACCAATTCGTTGTCTATATGAGGGTGATTTTTGTCTTTCTACTCCTTTTGTCCCTAATCCAAACACAAAGTTCTCCAATTTAACTTGCACCAATATAAATATTCACAGAACTCTTTTCCACAACACAACACTGTTTACACTAATTAGATTTTTTAATCAGATTGATACACTTGTAGGGATCTAAACACATCTGATTGGACTAAGTATAACAATTTATACAGTATTTTTTTGTACTCAAACCAATATCCGAGAATTTTTTTTAACTTGGGTTTCAAGAAGATTTTTTTAACCACTGGGTATATTTTAGTTCCATATTTTTGTTAGAAATTCTCTCGTTTGTCTGGTCGGATAATGTACAGCATAATTGTCTTTTTGAGACAATATCTCTCATATCCAACTTTGAAAAGATATCGCGCCTAGTAATATTTGTATACCATTTAACTCCTTCTACTTTAAATTTCAATATTCCTACCACTATTGGATCCCCTCCAAATATGGGTTCACTCCAATTGCTGTTGCCTTCTCCACAAATATTGCTGGAGAAAATCTCAATTCATGATTTTTATTGCTAATATCTTCGGAACTACAAGGAATATCAGCGCATTTGGTGCCATTTTGAAAAGTACAGGGTGAGATAAAAAACTGTAACAAAGTCAAACGCCATAATTTTAATTTTTTTTTTAAATTTTATTGAATGAAAGCGAAAAATGTCGGAAATAGCATCAAACTTTAGAATAAGTTTAGATTTGTTTGGTCACCTTTGGCAGGAATTATGGCCTTCAAACGGCCAATGAAACCGTCACACTCTGCCCAAATGTTGCTCTGCTGTATTTTGGCCCATTCCCGGTGAAGCGCTTGCTTGAGGTGATCGACACTTTGTTATTTTTTAGTGCCAACCTTGCTTTCCAAAAAACTTCAGAGACCATAGTCAAACGGATTGGTATCCGAAGATTTTGGTGGCCATTGTGCGCTAGAAATGAAGCGAGGAACCTCATTTTGTAACCATTCTGGAGTGGCGCGTGCCGAGTGCGATGGTGCTGAGTCCTGTTGGAATGTCCAAGGTCTGCGGCCAAAATGTTTGCGTGCCCAAGGCTATAATACACCCTCCAGATAATAGCGATAATATCGGTCATTTATTCTGATGCCATGGTCGATTAATACGAGCGGAAAGCGACCATCGGCTGTTATGGCGGCCCATACCATCACCAAGGCCGGCGCTTGAGTTCTGGTGGCCAACCGAGGAGGCACATTTTCAGCCGACCTCTTTGGCAAGTAAACACGATCATTTTGTTTGTTTAGAAAATGCTGAAAAACGAATGTTTTCTCATCGGAGCGGAGAAAACCAAATTCGGCATTTCACCACTTTCGGCCAAGCGAAGCAACTCTTTCGCTCTTTTGAGTCTATTTTCTTTCGGTTGCGGTGTAAGTTATTGCACTTTTTGGAATTTCAATGGCTTTACCCCGAGCTCTATTTTCAATATTTGCCGAATGGAATATTGTGATATGTTCAGTTCACAAGCCATTTTTCGGCCACTGCGACACGGGTTTCGATCAAGTCGCTTCTTTACTTTTCGAACCATTTCTGCTGATGTTAATGTTTTCTTCCGTCTACTTCCTTGACATCGGGCTACGCTACCAGTATCACGGTAACGAGTGATTTAAATTTTGGAGTGCTCTAACGATATTCACTTGCTGTTTCCCAGCCAAATATAAAGAAATCACACTATCACGCTTGAATTCCATCACGAATAATTTTTTTTTTCTGGAAAATTCTCACTAAAATGCTTTTGTACGCTTGTAGGCAATATAATGAGATTTCACTGGAATAATTTTAACAGCTGTTGGACGACTGGTTCAGAAATGACAGCAGTCTTAAGTTGGTTGCAGTTTTTTCATCTCACCCTGTGTAGCGAGAATCTGCAATGTATATATCAAAGGTGGCATCGAAGTTTATATAAAAATTATTTGAAGCTTCTTATAGGATGGGACAATCAAACCAGACCCACAATCCTATTGAGTCCATGGAAAATTGTGTCTAGTCAATAGTCCCTAGATGTATGTACATACAAAATTTAAAACCAAAATGGTGTGTTATAACAACATAAACAACTTTGATACGAACAATACAGAATACACAAGAAATACTCTTCAATTTCGAACACTTTATTTTTCAATTGTAGTTTTCTGAAATCTTGCAAAAATGCAGATATTGCTTTTTTTCTTTCTGGATTATAACAAAACATTTTAACCATTTACTTTCTTTCTTCTCTTTCATACTACCACAATTATTTTCATCGTCCATATTTTTTCAATAAAAAAACTGCGCACATTTATACTTTTTTTGAAATATTTTGATGGTTTTTCTCTCAACTATGGCATTACTTCTATGTTAACGCTTTTATTTATTAAAAAAAACAATGCATTTGTTTTCATCGTCATCATTTAATAAAATAAAAACAAATTTGGGGAAATGTGTTTTTTCTGCATGCAAATCTAAATTTAAATATATTAACATAAACCAAAAAAATAAAAAAGAAATCGATTGCGCACTCGTGGATGAAATTCTTGATTCCGAATCTGCTTTAAAAAGTCCCCTATTTGCCAAGCCTCCCCTGCCACCAACGGTGGTCATTGATGGTTCCAACTCCAATAATTCATCTACGCCCAATAATCATGCCAACATTACTATTAATATATCTCAATCTGAAGGAATGCTGGAAGAAGGTCGCGTCGTTACGGTTCGCGATTTGTTGAAAGGATTGTATGAGAAGGCCTGCCAGCAAAAGCTCTGGGGCCTTGTACGTCACACGGCCGGTATGTTGGGCAAACGAGTTGAAGATCTGGCCAAGGCTGTTACCGATTTGTTGGTGCGACAAAAACAGGTTACCGTTGGTATGCCGCCAAATAATGAGTACACCATTACGGCGCCATTGCCCGAGGCGGATCTAAGGCAATTGATACATGATGTGAGTTTTGAAATATTAACTTAATTTATTTCATTTCATTTCATTTATTTATTTATATGTTGCAATGAAAAAGCCATTAGGCCAATAAGTATCACAACTATCAAAACTACAAAAGTGTACTCCAAAATAAAAAAAAAACATATTAAAAATATTACATAGTGTATCTTAAAGTAACCTAAGAAATCATATGTAAAATATGGACAAAAAGGCTCCCCAGCCAATGAAAATAAATTTAAGTCTATTGCTGGTAATAAAAAAAAAACAATATTTAATCAAACGATACAGTATCGTCAATATCATTAACAAACAAATTGTTAACCTCCATTTGCCTCTACAAAGTTTTCAAACATGCGGCGAAAAACACCGCGGGAAAACGAGAATTGTCGTAGCTCAGCTGGAAGCTGATTCCAGATTCGTGCGGAACGAACTATGAAAGATCTTTCATATAGAGACGTAGAAAAATGAGGGAAAATTATTTGCGTATTCCTAGTAGACCGAGAGAACACTAGCCGATCTCGCTGAAAACCAGGAAGATTTAAACAGATACATTTATATAGAAATGAAACCACGCGTTGTTTAACAAAAGTAGAGAATGACACTCCTAAAAAGAGGACTGCATGCGCAGAAATATGGTCAAAACGACGCAAATTATAAACATATCTTACAATGATGTTAAAAAGTTTTTCTAATTTCATTAAATATTCATGTGTTGTACCAGAAATCACTTCAATACAGTAGGAAATTACCGAAAATAACATAGAATGAGCAAGATTTCTCTTTACAAATAAGGGCAAATAGAAATCAGTTGAGTGTAATTTTCGGAGCATATTTATAACTTTGGGGTACAGTGCATCAATATGCAAAGAAAAATCAAGCTTGGCATCAAGAACAACACCTAAACAATTTATGCGGTCAACAAAATCCACCGCTACACCATTAACCTGTATATTAATACCGCTATTCAGTCGGCAAGGTGAACCAAATGTCATTGCTTTTGTCTTAGAAACATTTACTACTAGATTATTATTTCTCAACCAACGTGAAATATTACCTAATGTTGTATTTATGGTATTCTCTAGTTGAAAGTCTGATTGACCTTTAAAAAATAAATGAATGTCGTCCGCATACATAAACGGATGACAGTCGCAATTAGTTAGAATGCTACTAATGTCATTGACATATAAAACAAAAAGAAGCGGACCTAAAATTGAACCTTGAGGTACCCCGCTGTAAATATTACGTAAGCTGGATGCCTCGCCATTATATGAAACATATTGAGAACGTCCAGATAAATATGAAGCAATTAATTTACAAGAATTACTGTCAAATGCATATAATGAGAACAGTTTCTCAATCAGCATTGAATGATCCACACAATCGAATGCTTTCGAAATATCCAGCGCAACAAGAACACCACTATCACGTCCATCAATTGTCTCTCTAATCAAGTCAGTTAAGTCTACTAAAAGTGAAGTAGTGCTGAGACCACGCCTAAATCCATATTGATAATTAATCAAAAATTTATTGTCATCTATAAATGATTGAATCTGCAGCCTTATGAGATGTTCGGCAACTTTAGAAAGCGACGGTAGTATACTTATAGGTCTCAAATTCTCAATAGTGTTCCTTCCTTTATTTTTGGAAATAGGGAAAACCCTAGCAATTTTCCAGTCATTCGGGAAGGTCGATGTTGTAAACATTGTATTAAAAATATAGGTGAAATGTCTAGAAATATATGGATAGATTAATTTCAAAAATTTAATGGGTACTCCATCAACACCTACAGACTTCGATTTGACCTGCTGAAAGGCTTCAAATACATCTATCTCGAAAACACAATTAAAAGAAAATGTATGACATTGTCTATCAATATCTGGAAAATCAACAATAACATTGCCAACACCATTTTCTTGAGTAAAATATTCATTCAAAACATTAACATCAAAGTCAGTTGAGAGGTTGACGTCATTGTCAACGATACCACCGGCATGAAGTTGTCTCCAGAGATGAGTAGCATTTAGTCCATTGAAAATTTGTTCATAATATTTTTTACGTTCCTTTCTAAGAATAGACTTAGCTTAAGAATATTTTTGATTCATTAATGCAAAATATCTTTCCTTTTTGCCAGGCTTATGGCGATGACGAAAGTACGGCTATGTTAACCCAGGAGTTGATGGTCTACCTTGCCATGTTTATTCGCACGGAACCACAACTTTTCCACGAAATGTTACGTCTGCGTGTCGGCTTAATTATTCAAGTTATGGCCAAGGAATTGTCTCGTACCCTAAACTGTGATGGCGAAGCTGCTTCGGAACATTTGTTGAATTTATCACCCTTTGAAATGAAGAATTTATTGTATCACATTTTAAGTGGCAAGGAGTTTGCCGTCAGCAGTGGTAAGTTAAAATGATACACCAACATTTTCTACAAAAAGGCCTTGTTACCTCTTGACCTTCCATGAGAATATTTTTTGGACTTCTATAAGAAGACCAATTCGCCTTTTAAGATAAGACCAAATCGTCTTCTATGAGAAGACCAACTCATCTTCCATGAGAAGACCAATTCGACTTCTACGAGAAGACTAATTCGTCTTCTATGAGAAGACCAATTCGTCTTCTATGAGAAGACCAATTCGTCTTCTATGAGAAGACCAATTCGTCTTCTACGAGAAGACCAAATCGTCTTCAATGAGAAGACCAATTCGTCTTCTTTGAGAAGACCAATTCGTCTTCTATGACAAGACCAAATCGTCTTCTACGAGAAGACCAAATCGTCTTCTACGAGAAGACCAAATCGTCTTCTACGAGAAGACCAAATCGTCTTCTACGAGAAGACCAAATCGTCTTCTACGAGAAGACCAAATCGTCTTCTATGAGAAGACCAAATCGTCTTCTATGAGAAGACCAAATCGTCTTCAATGAGAAGACCAAGACCTTTTGGTCTTCTATAAGAAGACCTGTTGGTGTTCTTTGAAAAGACCTTTTGGCCTTTTATGAGAAGACCTCTTGGCCTTCTATAAAAAGGCTTCTTGAACTTCTTTGAGAAGACCTCTTGGCCTTTTATGAAAAGACCTCTTGGCCTTCTATGAGAAGACTTCTTGCTCTTCTATGAGAAGACTTCTTGGCCTTCTTTTAGAAGACCTTCTGGCCTTCTATGGAAAGACCTCTTTGGCTCCTATGAAAAGACCTATTGGTCTAAGTGAGAAGACCTCTTCGTCTTCTACGAGAATACCTCTTGGCCTTCTATGAGAAGTCCTTTTGACATTCTATGAGAAGTCTTTTTGGACCACGAGAATACATCTAGGCCTTTTACGGAAATATCTATTGGCCTTCAATGAGAAGATTTCTTCGACTTCTATGAGAAGAAAGGAGAAGGCCTTCGAGATGTCCTCATCGTTTTCTATGTGAATATCTATGGGTCTTCTATGAGAACTTTGATCTACTATGAAAAGACTTTTTGGTCTTCTACGAAAGAAGAACCTAAACTTGTTTTATTTTCTAAGAGCGCATCTTTTCGCAATATTTTAACACATTCTTGTGTGTTTTCTTTTTTATTCTCTCCCGTCCCCCCACAGTTGCTCGCGGTAATCTCTCCATTGTTAGCTGCAAATCGAGTCGCGTTAGCAAAAAATCACAAATTGGTTTGGGTGATCCCGAAGGTGAGGATGCCATAATTGCCACCATTGATGATCGACAAGGACAATGGTTGAGACGACGACGTTTAGATGGCGCTTTAAATCGTGTACCACGTGATTTCTATTCACGTGTCTGGAGTGTACTGGAAAAATGCCAAGGCTTAGCCATTGAAGGACGTATTCTGCAACAAAGTTTGACACAAGAAATGACTCCGGGCGAGTTGAAATTTGCTCTAGAAGTTGAAACGGCATTAAATCAAATACCCCAACCGGAATATCGTCAGCTGGTGGTAGAGGCTCTAATGGTCTTGACACTGGTCACCGAACATAATATGGTGCCTAATTTGGGTGGTATTATCTATGTGGAACATTTGGTTCACAAAGCCAATCAATTGTTTTTGGAGGATCAACGCAAGGTGCAGGGCGATGCAACTTTGTGCTGTGCCAAATCCAAGGATGGCAATCAACAGCATCAGGCTGCATCGGGTATGTTGTTGTGCGGTGGTGCTGCATATATTTGTCAACATTTGTATGATAGGTGAGGATTTAAATGAAATCTAGTGACAATTAAAATAAATGTTTTCGTTTTGTTTTAGTGCTCCCAGCGGTAGTTATGGTACCATGACCTATATGGCCCGGGCCGTGGCTTTGGTCTTGGATTGTGTTCCTAAACATGGCGAAATGGAATGCGCCATTTGCTAATCCCCCACATACGTTTGCTTCATGAAGAATATTGTTGTCGAAATTAAATTATTTTCTCTAGTTTTAGTTTTGTTTCGTATCATTTATTTTATTTTTTATTTTTTGCTGAAACGCCGCTATACATCAGATAGATGTAGGATGTATATGAAATGTTTGGATTGTATTTGTTGTTGGTTCTTTGTTGCTACAACTCGAAATGTAATACATAATTCGTTTCTTGCGTTAACAAATGAATATATATAAAGACCTTGTTGGTAGCCTGGAGAGCAGTTTTAAAACATAACTACCTACTTTCTTTCACTCGTATTATTTTGAAAGTATAGTTGTGATCACATGATATCTGCTCTGCCGCTTTATTACATTTACATTCAATTGGGTCCAAACATTTTTATTATTATTATAGTTAGTAGTCAATTTTAAAATGTAAATTGCATGAAGAAACCTTTCGTGATGATGTCAATGCAGTTTAGAAAAAAAAAAACAATTTGAAATAAACTTTTAATGTTTTTTTGAAATTTTTAACTTAGGAAAGTGTGTTTTACTTTCGTGTAGTCTGTTGTTATAAAATATATTCCGAGCAGAAAATATCCATCTTGAAGAAGCGGTGTGTTGGTCTTCTATGAGAAAAGCTATTGGTCTTCTATGAGAAGACCTATTGGTCTTCTATGAGAAGAGCTCTTAGTCTTTTATGAGAAGACCTCTTAGTCTTCATAAAAAGTCCTGTTGGTCTTCTAAATAGAAGACACTTCTTCTATGAGAATAACTTTTGGTCTTCTATGACAAGACCTATTGGTCCTCTTAGTCTTCATAAAAAGTCCTGTTGGTCTTCTAAACAGAAGACACTTCTTCTATGAGAATAACTATTGGTCTTCCATGAGAATAACTATTGGTCTTCTATGAGAAGACCTATTGGTCTTCTATGAGAAGACCTATTGGTCTTCTATGAGAAGACCTATTGGTCTTCTATGAGAAGACCTATTGGTCTTCTATGAGAAGACCTATTGGTCTTCTATGAGAAGACCTATTGGTCTTCTATGAGAAGACCTATTGGTCTTCTATGAGAAGACCTATTGGTCTTCTATGAGAAGACCTATTGGTCTTCTATGAGAAGACCTATTGGTCTTCTATGAGAAGACCTATTGGTCTTCTATGAGAAGACCTATTGGTCTTCTATGAGAAGACCTATTGGTCTTCTATGAGAAGACCTATTGGTCTTCTATGAGAAGACCTATTGGTCTTCTATGAGAAGACCTATTGGTCTTCTATGAGAAGACCTATTGGTCTTCTATGAGAAGACCTATTGGTCTTCTATGAGAAGACCTATTGGTCTTCTATGAGAAGACCTACTCCAATAATTCATCTACGCCCAATAATCATGCCAACATTACTATTAATATATCTCAATCTGAAGGAATGCTGGAAGAAGGTCGCGTCGTTACGGTTCGCGATTTGTTGAAGGGATTGTATGAGAAGGCCTGCCAGCAAAAACTCTGGGGGCTTGTACGTCACACGGCCGGTATGTTGGGCAAACGTGTTGAAGATCTAGCCAAGGCTGTTACCGATTTGTTGGTGCGACAAAAACAGGTTACCGTTGGTATGCCGCCAAATAATGAGTACACCATTACGGCGCCATTGCCCGAGGCGGATCTAAGGCAATTGATACATGATGTGAGTATTAAAATATTAACTTAATTTATTTATGAATATTTTTGATTCATTAATGCAAAATATCTTTCCTTTTTCCAGGCTTATGGTGATGACGAAAGTACGGCCATGTTAACCCAGGAGTTGATGGTCTACCTTGCCATGTTTATACGCACGGAGCCACAACTTTTCCACGAAATGTTACGTCTGCGTGTCGGCTTAATTATTCAAGTTATGGCCAAGGAATTGTCGCGTACCCTAAACTGTGATGGCGAAGCTGCTTCGGAACATTTGCTGAATTTATCACCCTTCGAAATGAAGAATTTATTGTATCACATCTTAAGTGGCAAAGAGTTTGCCGTCAGCAGTGGTAAGTTAAAATTATACACCAACATTTTCTATAAAGAAGGCCTTTTTACCTCTTGACCTTCCATGAGAACATTTTTTGGACTTCTATAAGAAGAAGACTTCTATGAGAACACCAATTCGTCTTTTAAGATAAGACCAAATCGTCTTCTATGAGAAGACCAATTCGCCTTTTAAGATAAGACCAATTCGTCTTCTATGAGAAGGCCAACTCATCTTCCATGAGAAGACCAATTCGACTTCTACGAGAAGACCAATTCGTCTTCTATGAGAAGACAAATACTGCATTGACATCATCACGAAAGGTCTGAAATAAACTTTTAATGTTTTTTTGAAATTTTTAACTTAGGAAAGTGTGTTTTACTTTCGTGTAGTCTGTTGTTATAAAATATATTCCGAGCAGAAAATATCCATCTTGAAAAGCTATTGGTCTTCTATGAGAAGACCTATTGGTCTTCTATGAGAAGAGCTCTTAGTCTTTTATGAGAAGACCTCTTAGTCTTCATAAAAAGTCCTGTTGGTCTTCTAAATAGAAGACACTTCTTCTATGAGAATAACTTTTGGTCTTCTATGACAAGACCTATTGGTCCTCTTAGTCTTCATAAAAAGTCCTGTTGGTCTTCTAAACAGAAGACACTTCTTCTATGAGAATAACTATTGGTCTTCCATGAGAAGACCTATTGGTCTTCTATGAGAAGACCTATTGGTCTTCTATGAGAAGACCTATTGGTCTTCTATGAGAAGACCTATTGGTCTTCTATGAGAAGACCTATTGGTCTTCTATGAGAAGACCTATTGGTCTTCTATGAGAAGACCTATTGGTCTTCTATGAGAAGACCTATTGGTCTTCTATGAGAAGACCTATTGGTCTTCTATGAGAAGACCTATTGGTCTTCTATGAGAAGAAAGAAAAGGCCCATTGGTCTTCTATGAGAAGACCTAATGGTCTTCTATGAGAAGACCTAATGGTCTTCTATGAGAAGACCTCTTGGTCTTCTATGAGAATACCTATTGGTCTTCTATGAGAAGACTGATTAGTCTTCCATGAGAAGACCTATTGGTCTTCTATGAGAAGACCGATTAGTCCTCTACGATAAGACCTATTGTCATATATGAGAAAACCTATTAATCTTGAGAAGATCTCTTGGTCCTCTATGAGACTACCTATTGATTCTCTATGAGAAGACGTTTTGGTCTTCTATAAGAGACCTTTTCGTCTCCTCTGCGAAAACCTTTCGGCCTTTTATGAGAAGAGCTTTGCGAATTCTATAAGTGACATTTTAATATTGGTGAACTTGGTAGGTACGCCAAGTTTTTTTTTTTCTTTTTTTTTTAAATTATTTGCTGGTGTTGTTTTACTTGTCCCCCCGTTTTGATTGCAGATAATTCTGTGAGAAACAATTTGACTATTATCTCTATAGGTTTACCTTCGAAAAATCAAAGTCCATACTGAGTTTCTCGGCGTATTGACCATTTTGAAACAGTCTTTTTTATTTGTTAAAATTATAAAAACTAAATGAGGTTTTGAAAGTAAAAAGCCGTTATTTAAGTGTATTATAAATACATAAGGTGTAGCTTGGTTTATTTATTTTTCACATACTTTAAGACACATTTAAAATTTGTGTGGCGTAAAAGAAAAATAGTATTTTTTTCTTGGTTAAAAAAGAAGCGTTGTGGAGGCGAACTTGTTTTGGCTTTGCCAAACATAAATGCGACACCCACATAGTTTTTTTTTTAAATAAAAAGTAGCGCAAATCATAGACAGGGGCATAGTAAAAAGTACTGAACGTAGTAGCTTAATATAATACGATAGGATGAAGTTTTAATAATTTTGTGTATTTTTTTTGTTGTTGTTTGTTTGTTTGAGGTTAATAAAATAAACATTTGTTTTAACAAGAGAAAATTAATATAAACACATTGTTGTAAATGTAAAGAGAACATGAGTTGTGTGTAGATAATGTAAGTAAAATAGGATGATGATTGACTTAACAATAACCACGGTCGGGAACACGTCTTCTGGGGGCACACTTAATGATATCATCTACACGCAATATCATTTCGGCGGCTTCGGAGGCAGACATAAGAACTTGACGTTTGACAGCAAAGGATTCGGTAATGCCCAATTCCTTCATATCACCAACTTTGCCCTTGTCCATATCCAGACCCATTGTGGTCTTGCCTTGGGCGTGGGCAGCACGCAATTCGGAAATCAATTGAGCAGAATCATAACCAGCATTGTCGGCAATAGCAGTTGGCAAAGCCAAGAGAGCACCTGTAAGAAAAAATGATCCGTAAATAAATGAATTAGAAAACACGATATCTTCCTTCGTAACACTTACGTGCAAAAGCTTCCATGGCAATGGCTTCCTTGCCAGCTGTTTCGGCAGCCTTTTTGAACACGGCATTTGCCATCAAAGCCTCTGAACTGCCACCACCATAAATGACACGAGACTCCTTAACTGTGGCCGCCAAAACACACAAAGCATCGTGCAACGAACGATCAGCTTCGTCCAAAATTTGTTGTGTAGCACCACGAATAATAATGGTACAGGCTTCACCCAATTTGACTCCGCTGAAGCGCAACAATGTATCCTCACCAATCATCACCTGTTCAATGAGGTCACATTCGCCCAACTTCACCATAGAGGGGTTATCAAAAGTCGAAACGATTTCACCGCCTGTTACCAAAGCCAAACGTTCGATACCATCAAAATCGGCATGTTCAATGGCCATAACTCCAGCATCGGCAAACAGCTGTTCAGGGTAGTTGTAAATCAACTGACGATTGATGAATACATTACAATTGTGATTGAGAATCTTTTGGACTTTGTCCTTCATTTTTTCCTTTTCAGCCATTTCTAAATCGGCAATTTTAGCTAAGGAATCTACTTTAATGGTACTGCCGAACACTTTGATTTTATCTGTGTCCATGGGGGTGTTGGCAATGAGAATTTTGGCTTTCTCAATCTAAAAATAGGTGAATTATATTAGGCATAGATTAGAATCGTATTCAATAGAGGATGTTAAATATAAAATAGGCATTTTGAGATCACTTATATACACATCAGATTATTAGACGTACTAAATTATTGTAGGTAACAGGGTTGTCTATAGACTCTTAAAGCCTCTTTACTGGGTCATCTTAATATTCCTTTGAAGTTCGTCCGAAGATTCCCATCAAGTAGACGACTCCAAAGAGTGCCTATAAATGGCCCGGAAATGAGTTTTTACATGACCCAGAACGGAGTCTTTATACGAGCCAAAAAGAAGCGTTTAGACGACCCAAATTGTTTTTAAAGGCCCAAAAAAAGTATCTAAACGACTTTGAAGCCATTCTTTATGGGAGTTTTCAGGTCGTTTTCAGTTCGTCTAAAGACTGCCTTTTTGGGTCATCTAAGTTGTTCCTTCCAGAGTCGTTTAAAGACTACCTTTTCGGACATCTAAACACTTCCTATTGGGTTGTTTAAAGGCTCCCTTCAGGACCATTAATAGACACTGTTTGGAGTCGTTTAAAAACTCCATCCTGGGTGGTCTGTAAACTTCATTCGGAGTCGTAAAAGAGCCTTAATTCTAGGCCGATAACAAAATGTCACTGTTTGATGCTTGAATACACACTTCTCATTCTCACATTTGTTGATTATTGTAACTCCATCGAACTCGTCAAAATGGCTGTGATATGTATAAGAAATGCAACATAATTCACAACCAATTCGACGCGTCGATAGAGCACACTTTGTTCTCCAAGCCTAACGTAATTACA
Source organism: Musca domestica (assembly GCF_030504385.1). Lineage (NCBI taxonomy): Eukaryota > Metazoa > Arthropoda > Insecta > Diptera > Muscidae > Musca > Musca domestica. The sequence continues at coordinate 7,951,610 of NW_026712238.1, read as the reverse complement.
TATTTATAAAATATTCCAACACACTTACCCTTTGTGGTTGATGTACACCGGGCTTCTTGTCCAGCAAGAATCCCTCATCCAAGAACGAATCATCCAAAGTACCACCTGTCTTTTTGATAATTTGAATGGCATGCAATTCTCCGGAACCCTTCAAACGCAAAACAGCATCTACAGCCAACTTGGCAAAGAAGTCTTTGTGTTGATGTAAAATCTTGGAGGATAATGTAGTGCGGGCAATATTCATAAGATCTTCCTTGAATTTAGCATCATTGGCGGAGTTGTCTTGGGATGCTTGGGTGAGAGCTTCACGGGCAATATTAGTAGCCATACGCCAGCCGGCAATAATGATTTGTGGATGAAGCTTTTGATCAACCAATTTTTCAGCTTCACGCAACAGCTCGGCGGCCAACACCGTAACGGAGGTGGTGCCATCGCCAACTTCTTCATCTTGAACACGAGACATGTCGACTAAAATCTTGGCGGCAGGATTATCGACACCAACGCTTCTCAAAATGGTGGCACCATCATTGGTGACTTCCACTTTGCCAGCTTGGCGGCCGTGAGCCACGAGGATTTTGTCCATACCCTTGGGGCCCAAGGTGCTTTTCACCAAATCACCAATGGCAATAGCACCGATGAAAGATGACAAACGCGCCATTTCGGCCTTTTCTTCCTGTGCCTCATTTTTGAGAACACGGACGGGATTTAATGACATCTCCTAAAAATAGAAAAATAGTCAAAATACATTATTAAAAGGGGATGAAGGAGTGTAAAGGGGAGGGTAGCAGATGGTAAACAGCTGTGATGGGAAATAAAAATGTCATTGATCTTTTGGCTGTTACTGTACTGTCAAATCTATATTGTTGTTGTTGTTTTTGTACTTGAGCAGACGACAGGACACAAACGTTTTTGCCGGCAGCAGACTCAAACTATTCATTTGTACGTTGGCAACCCTATGTAACATAAACCGTTTTAAGGAGTGTGACTTTTCGGCATAACCTAACATTTTTCATACGGCAAGAGATTTTCTATTCCAAACAAAAGGAATTATTTGTATAATTAAAAAAAAAAACAAATGATTGAATCATTCTTAAATATTCAATTTAAAATTCTTATGTTTCAAACACACATTTATGGCATCTTATATGGGTGTAAAATTTATGTATATGCATGAATCATACACCAACACGCCGTTTACCACCAAATGGTTATATCTCGAATTTTCGACATTCGTTTGTAAAAATCTTGATCGGCAGTAGAATTTCTTTATGGTTATTAAACAAATTTCATAAATTTACTTGGAAAAATCATAGTTTTTGCGAATTATCTCGAATAAAATTCTCACGTGCATCGTCTAAAACTCTACAATACACACACACAGCTTACTGCCGCTGCCTGTCTCATTCATACGCCTCGCCGCTAACACCACCGCAGCAGCAGCTGCTGCCGCTAGCTATTGTCGATGACTTTTTCACTTTATTAAATGATGCGGTCATTGTGCTCCTCTGTCGCGCAATACAAATTTCTCATTTTCTGCGTCCGGAGCTAACACCCGGCAATTTCACATTGTTTTATTTTCCATATACACACGAAAAATCAATTCCATTTTATTTCCTTTTAGTTATTGTACGATAAACTTTGTTTTTTAATTCAATTCATTGTGATTTTTACAGGATTTTCATTAAATTATTACCATTTTATTTTGTTCGAATTTTATGCACTACACACGATGACAAATGGCGATGACAATGACAAATGGAGTTGGTAGCAGATTAGGGATGCGCAAGTTATTAGTACAGTAATCGAATAATCGATTATATGGAGGAAAATAATCGAAAAATCACATTGTTGTTAAATCGATTTTCTTGTTAATCGGTGAGGAGACAAATAGCGTTTAGTTTTTTAAGTGTGTTTTAATAGAAAGTGGGAAAAACAAGTTTAATATATGCCGTTTATTCCCCAATACAAAATGTATGTGACACTGGCCTAATTTTTTAAGGTATGTTAATATAGTTACATGTTAAATTTAATTATCGGTAGGATGTTATCGACAAGTTTCATAGTTTTTAGCTTTCATATGTATTCTAATATTCGATTTTTATAGTAATATTTTATTTATTTATATATTCGGTTTTTATAGACTCCACCATAACATATATATATTTTGGATGAACATAAAATTGTTGTCTAGATATTTGGTCTCTTCCCGAACTGCAAGAATGCAAACGCTTTTACTACGATAAGCGGTTTCCCTTTATGATATCGAAGAAAGTTGCAAAACTAGTACATTCTTGCAGGTACTGGAACAGAGCAATTATAAATAAATAAAGTAGTTGAATCTTTTAGGTTCTGGAACAGACCAAACAGACGAAGAAATGCTCTCACCGTTTATCTTCGAAAAAAGTCGGATCAGCAGATGTCGTCTATATCGTTTTAGTGGTTTGAGAATCTTGAAGTCACTAAATTCTAAAATGTTAAAAATATCATAAACTATGGGATATTTGTCATTTGAATATTGTTCCATAATATAAGATAATTGAAGATTTCGTGATGGCATTGAAAAATATCGGAATAATCAAGTAAAATTCTTGAAAAAACGATGAAATGTGTTTTCGTAGTCGAGTGGGTCGTCTGCGTTAATCAGTATGTTGACTATGCAAAACATGCTGACAGCCACCTGGATAAATAGTCGAAACTAACTTTTCGTTGTCTATATTTGCATTTGTCTATGGCCGTACCAAAAGATTTGCTTTGCGTACATAAATATCCAACTTCTCGCCATTGTCAGGCATATTGTAGGGCCGTGACACCTAAATACATTTTAAATTCCTGCTAAGTATTTGTTAGTCCGAAAAATATGTTAAGGGCAAAACAGAATGAACGCTCTACACGTTATTTTACGTTTGACATCATCAAAATTAACAACTACCAAGAGAATTTATATGTCGATAATTCACAACGCGTCCATTTTGCGTTGGCCTTAAGGTAAAGTAGTATAGACGCGCTTCCCGTTAATTCATATCTCACATAATCGCTAAAACAACATTTTGAAAAGTACGCCATCTACATTTGACTGTAAACTTGTTATAGATAACACTGTATTTCCAGCAAATATGTTTTTTGTCTTCGATTAATATCATCGTAGTGTAGGTAGTACTGTTGTTATGTCTTTGCTATATACTGCATTATCAAAATTATCTCTCTGATTTGGTGACATCGCACCCATACTAAATTATACAACTGCTCCCTCAGTGTGCCATCGGATGTTGAGCAAAGCGCAGCACAAGTGATTTAATTAAAATAAAAATGGATTTATTGTTTTATCAAACGGTTGTATGTATAAAAAACTAAAGAATATGTTTATTTGTGATGTCGTTTCGATAAATTACGCGAATTGCATAGGTAAATCGAATGAAATGTCGGGACGGTACGGTAGCAAGAATGTGGTGTTTTATTGTGATTTTTATTCAAATTAAGTTAAATTCTTGTGTTCGTTGAAATAATTGTTAACAGAATCCTCAGAAAAGTGATTCCAAATGAAAAGTTTTGCAATTTTATCTGCTTATTTTAAGAATATAGAAAAAATTAATTTATTGGCCAAAAAATTTGCAGCGTCCATTGCAAATGTAAACAGAGAGCAAAACCAAAGAGAGCCAAAAGCAATAACGATGGTGAGTTAGAAATGAGCAGAATATGAATGTTGTTGATAAATAGCTGAAATCAAAACAAGGGGATTCTGTTGTAAATTCCTGTGGATAGCTTTTTTAAGAAAACAAGTGACCTGTACCAGAAAAATTAAAAATTATTAAAATATCTAATAAAATAAATATAAATATTATATTTTTTGTTAAAGTAGGTGTAAATAAATACAAAATAATCGCGAGTGTATCAATTTCTGTAGAAGCTTAGACACTTTAACCTTTTCAAAATTGTGGAAATATGATAATTAAAAAAAACAGTCTGGTCTACTTTGTTCTTGTTTTTTGTTAATGTCAGCCTTTGTGTACATACCAAATTTTGCAACTGTCCAGTCAGTGTGCCATCGGTTATTGGGCAAAGCGCAACACAAGTGATTTTATCTAAATTAAAATTTGTTTTATTCGTATATCAAACGGTTGAAATGTATAAAAAAGTATAAAAAATGTTTATTTGTCATGTCGTTTCGATAAATTACGCGAATTTCACCGGTAAATCGAATGAAATCTCGGGACGGTACGGTAGCAAGCATGTGGTGTTTTATTGTGATTCCATTCGAAAATTAAGTTAAATTCTTGTGTTCGTTGAAATAATTGTTAATAGAATCCTCGGAATAGTGATCCCAAATGAAAAATGTTGCATTTTTATGTGCATAAAAAATAAATTTACAATTTTAATTTATTGGCCAAAGAAATTTGCAGCGTCCGTTGCAAATGTAAACAGAGAGCAAACAGCAAAGAGAGCCAACAGTAATAATGATAATGAGTGAGAAATAAGTGCGTTGTTGGTAGAGAGCTAAAAGGCCAACCAAGAGAAGTTGTTACAACACAATTGTATTATTGTTTAAAAAAACATGTACAAAAATATATTTCATGGATGATCGTCAGAGTATATGTTTTAAATACATTTCGTATCTTAATGGTAAGTAAAAAAATTTATTTAAATAAATACACTAAAATAGTAAAATTTATTTATTTACACAAACTATCATTGACACTGTTACAAATTTACCATAGTATGTTAAGTTTGTCATTCCGTTTGTAACACCTCGAAATATACATTTTAGACCCCACAAAGTATATACATTCTTGATCAGCATGAAATTCTATGTCGATTTATCGATGTCCGTCCGTCTATCCGTCTGTAGAAATCACTGTAGGTTCCGAACGAAATGTATATTATGTCTGCAGTACTTTTGGTATTGAAAATGGGCCATGTAGGTCCACGTTTTGGTATAGCCCCCATATAACGGTACATCCCGATATTCGATATTTTGGTGATTTTAGCGACATTATTCACCGGAATTTTTTTCAAATATGGTATTTGAAGTTAGTAATGGATACTACAGACTAAGACAGAAAACTGTCTGTGCAGGTCCACGTCTTCGTATAACCCCCATTAACGGTACCTCCCGATATTCAGCATTTTTATGATTTTAGCTACATTCTTCACCGACTTTTTTAAGTTTTGCATTTGAATATTATAATGGCTTATGATAAAAGTTACCTATGCAGGTCCATGTCGTCGTATGTACTCTATATACATTCGGTATTTTTAAGATTTCAACAGAATTTTTAACGGATTTGATTAAACGATTAAAAACGAAAAAATATATTTAAAATGTTATTTATTCATATAACTTACAAATTACAATTTGATAGATAAATTATTAAAGCTAGAATAGAATTAATTAACATTTATTTAATTTATTGGCACAAAACGTACATATACTTGTCCGAGATCCTTCTTCTCGAATATCGCTGCATTGATGTGATTGTCCGGAGTATAATGAGCAAGGTTTTTCTGTGTTGCCTGTAAGAAGATTGAGATTAAATTATAGTAAAATTGTGTTTAGTCCTTGTGTCCTTCCTATCTCAAAAAGGGTTTCTGATTCCATATTGTGATATGCCTATCAAACTATTTCTGAAAGTTCCCGATTTCAATGATGAACCAACACATCATCATATATCTATCCAAAAATTGTGTAAAAATGGACGAACTGACCCACTTCTAGCTCAATCCATCCGATTGTTATTTCTATTATACCTTACATTATACTATGGAGTGTATACTAAGTTTGTCATTCCGTTTGTTTCATTTCGAAATTAGTATTTTAGACCCCCAAAGTATATATATTTAGTATTTGCAGTTACCATTTTCTTTGACAGGTAATTGTCTACCTAGGTCCATATAACATACATATTAAAGAACATCCCAAACTAAGTATTTTGTGGATTTACAAAATTTTCAACAGAATTTTTTGGAATGTATTAAATTTCATATTTCAAATAGGAAATTATGTATATGATCCCATATTTTTTTTTTAATTTTGTATAGTAAATTTCTAATAACATAATATAAGATACGCCTCTCAAATACTGGACCTCGCTCAAATACTGGACCTCGATACTGAAAAAGTTTAACTGTCCAAAGGGCGGAGGGTGTAAAAAGTTCGCCGGCTGAGTTTAGCAGTTTTTTATACCCTCCACCATACTATGGAGGTTACATAAAATGTTGTAATTCCGTTTGTAATTCCACGAAATACTTATGCCTGACCCAACCACGTATATATGTACAGGGTGAGATGAAAAAACTTCAACCAACTTCAGACTGCTGTCATTTCTAAGCCACTCGTCCGACAGCTGTTAAAATTATTCCAGCGTACAAAAGCATTTTGGTAAGAATTTTCCAAAAAAAATTATCCTTGATGGAATTTAAGAAAACCACAAGTGGCTATCGTTAGAGCACTCCAGCATTTAAATATGAATAAATCTTTTGTGTCTCGTCGTACCATCGCTCGTTAGCGTGATACTGGAACGTCAAGGAAGTGGACAGAAGAAAACAGCAACATCAGCAGAAATAGTTCGAAAAGTAAAGATGCGTCTTGGTCAAAACACGCTTCGCAGTGGCCGAAAATTGGCCCTTGAGCTGAACATATCGCAATATTCCATTGAAAAGCTCGGGGTAAAGCCATTGAAATTCCAAAAAGTGCAAGAACTTACACCGCAACAGAAAATAAATAGACTCAAAAGAGCTAATAAGTAGCTTCGCTTGGTCGAAAGTGGTGAACTGACGAATTTGATTTTCTCCGATGAGAAAACATTCGTTGTCCAGCAGTTTGTAAACAAACAAAATGATCGTGTCTTATTTAACAAAGAGGTCACCGGAAAATGTACGCATTGGTGATGGTGTGGGCCGCGATAACAGCCGATGGTCGCTCTCCGCTCGTATTAATCGACTGTGGCATCAGAATAAATACCGAATATTATCGCGGAAAATATTCTGGAGGGTGTATTAAAGCCTTGGACACGCAAACATTTTGGCGGCAGACCTTGGACATTCCAACAGGACTCAGCACCATCGCACTCAGCATGCGCCACCCAAGAATGGTTACAAAATGAGCTTCCTCATTTCATTTCCAGCGCACAATGACAACCATAATCTTCAGATACCAATCCGTTGGACTTTTGTGTCTGGAGTATTTTGGAAAACAAGGTTGACACTAAAAATATCAAAGTGTCGATCACCTTAAGCAAGCGCCTCGCCGGGAATGTGCCAAAATACCGCAGAGCAACATTCGGGCAGCGTGTGACGGTTTCATTGCCCGTTTGAAGGCCATAATTCATGCCAAAGGTGACCAATTCAAACGAACCTAAACTTATTCTAAAATTTGATGCTATTTCCGACATTTTTTGCTTTCATTCAATAAAATTTAAAAAAAAAAAATGTAAAAATTATGGCGTTTGACTTTGTTGCAGTTTTTTTATCTCACCCTGTAAATGCTTATAATTTCGGTAATTAAAGAACAATTTTGTCAAGTTGGCGACCAAAATAAAGTAGTCCCCTTTTAATTGAGACTTTTCATTCATAATTTTGAGTTTTAATTTTACCTATATTATCGGCTACTCAAAAAATGTTCTACAGGTGTATTTTAGGACGGATTTTCATTTAGAGATTTTTTGATTTTTTATTCCTCACCTGTAACTATGACAGCATCCAAATGTGAAATATAACTTTTCGCCAAACGTAATATCTCAATTTTCGACAATTTACGGTCATACGGTTCCGTGGGAATCAGGGTGCGCAGGGTGTTAAAGGCACTGTTTACACTGAAAATATATGGACTTCTTTTAAATTCACTCAATTTTAAATATTTACACTTCAAATTCCTTCTATCATACCTTTGAGTTCGACAACGTTCACGAGCATTTACTGCATGTCTGGGTTTGCCATTCGATGAATCAGATTCTGAGTGGCTTATACGACTATTCGAACACATATCCATTTGACCATCATAGTTCGTATAGAATTCCATGGCACGATGAATTTGAATACCGTATTGATGAAAAATTAATAAATTCTCTAAATATTTTTTAAGTTTTGTCGGTTATGCAGATCTTTTCTTGTAATTTGTTGTTGATGGCTTTCACCCACACAAGTGACTGAAATCATTACATTGTTCTCGACGGCACTTATAGTCACTCACTGGCTAGTTGTTAGCTCGCTCATTCAGTGAGTGTGGCAGGCAGGCCGCCTGTCATTGGGTATTCCCCACTTCTCCACAGCCTCCTTGTAGTGAGAATGGTCTCACTAAGATCGTTGGACATTGTTTTGTTTGTTTTAATCATCATTGCCATCATCACCACGGCAGTTGTGGAACATTTAGTGAGAATAGAATAATTTTTTGTTTTTATTTTTTGAGGGATATCATCAACAACAAGAGAGGATTTTAATGGACATTTGAGATGGCTACTGTGTTTTTGTTATTTTTTTGTGGGTTCGAAATTCTGTACGGCAGAAACAAACGCACATTTGTACAAACACACACAAATTTATGAATTATTTTGTGGCATTAGTGTTATTGTTTTTGGGGGCAACCAACCAACCATCCATTCAGCCCATCCACATGCGCTCGCGCACTGCCATAAAACTAAGAAGAGAGGAAAAAACTCTTGGTCGAATGAGGAGAACTACAAAGATCTGTAAAATGAATTAAGTCATTAACGACGACAAATTGTCCATACAAACACTTGTTGGTTGTGGAAGATGTATGTGAAATACCGATTTCGAGGGTGGTTAAGGTGAGGAAGTAAAATGGACCAAAAGATGACTACTATGGGTAAAATACAAAAAAATGATCTCCAGTAAATGGGCGCGAATATAAAATCCTTGGAAACTTTGTTAATATAAGTCTTCGTTTCGGAATAAAAATATCCTTAACAATTTAAAATAGGACCAACTTTTTAAATAGCCGCCATCTGTGAAAAGAATCTGAAAATGAAAACCTGAAAAAAATCAATGGAAAACATGATAGCTCACTATCTGGACATATGCTTTAGGAATCGTCGAGAGATGCTATGGCATTGGATAACTATTAAAGTTTTTGATCATAATTCCGAAAAAAATCAGACATTTCATTCATTTTTTATAACCTCCATTTTCTGGAGAATATATATAATTCGTCATTCATTTGTAACTCATCGAAATTAAAACGAGTTAAATAGTATCAGTCGGTTTTGCCGACAGATGTATACCCCCAGCCTTGATTCAAACTGTTGACCCGTTATGGGGGAGGTTCCGAAGCAGTTGGACAATATTGACCAATTCGTATCTGACCTAAGACTTATAAAAACATTACAACGTGTTTTGGGTTTGGACTACAGGGTGAGATAAAAAAATTGCAACAAAGTCAAACGTCATAATTTTTACAATTTTTTTTTTTAAATTTTATGTCGGAAATAGCATCAAATTTTAGAATAAGTTTAGATTTGTTTGAATTGGCCACCTTTGTTACGAATTATGGCCTTCAAACGGCCAATGAAACCGTCACACGCTGCCCGAATGTTGCTCTGCGGTATTTTGGCCCATTCCCGGCGAAGCGCATGCTTGAGGTGATCAACACTTTGGTATTTTTTAGTGCCAACCTTACTTTCCAAAATATTCCAGACACAATAGTCCAACGAATTGGTATCGGGAGATTTTGGTGGCCATTGTTCGTTGGAAATTAAACGAGGAACCTCATTTTGTAACCATTCTTGGGTGGCGCGTGTTGAATGCCATGGTGCTGAGTCCTGTTCTCTCACGCTTGCAAACAATATAATGAACTGTCACTGGAATAATTTTAACAGCAGTCGGACGAGTGGCTTAGAAATAACAGCAGTCTGAAGTTGGTTGCAGTTTTTTCATCTCACCCTGTATTTTCCGGGAAAAATAATCTAAGACAATTTTGCCGCCAGTCCGTCTATCCGAATAGAATTAAAATAGGAAGCTAAAATTTTGCACAGATGAGTCTTTTGTTCACAGGCGGATCAAGTGCGAAGATGGGCTATATCGGTCTACGATTTCGTATTGCCCCGATTTTCGGTATTTTGATGATTTTAGCCCATTTTTTAAAGGATTTATATGAAATTCTATGCAAGGAGATTTTTGTAAGTACTTTACTCCCTGGAAGAGAATTATCTATATAGATCCACGATATCGTATAGCTCCCATACAACGTACCTCCCGATATTCGGTATTTTCATGATTTTAGCCACATTTTTCAATGGAATGATCTGAAATTTAATGCAAGGAGTTCTTTGTGAGTATGTTACCCACTGGAAGAGAATTGTCTATATACGTCCACTATATCGTATAGCCCCCATATAACGATACCACCCGCTATTCGGTATTTTGATGATTTTAGCGACATTATTAACCGGAATCTCTTTAAATTTCGTATTTAAAGTTCGTAATGGATACTTCAACCTATGACAAAAAATTGCGTATGCAGGTCCACGTCTTCGTATACCCTACATATAACGGTACCTCCGTTTTTTCGGTGTTTCGGTGATATTAGCGACAATAGTCAACGGAATTGTTTTAAATTTCGTATTGGAAGATTCTAATGGGTACTACAACCTATGGCAAAAATTGCGTATCCAGTTCCACGTCTTCGTGTAGTCTCCATATAACGGTTTTCAGTGGTACCCCGCAAAGGGTTAAAAAAATATCTATTTGTATAAAAGAGTAGTGAAATAACTGATCGATTGACCTGGAATCAACGCCAAGACAAAACGACTGAAGCTAGAATCTGGAAATTTTGAACTAGGGTCAGTTTTGGTTGGGTTTTTGGAAATATGCACTAAAAGGGTAAAATGCAGAAAAAACTATTACTTTACTACGGAATGAGCTAGAATTCTGAATAAATATTTGGAATGAGAGTCACTGATGGAGTGCCGGAGAGATGTACCAAAGGATTTTTAGAAATTCGAACTTTAAAGTTACGAAAAGTTCTAAAATTGTACTTAACTTCTAAAAACGTACCATTTGTTATTATAAGATGTGGTAGATCTAAAAACTTGAGGCTTGGCATGATAATCAAGGTTGGAAAGTTTGGTTTGATATGGAAATCTGGTTTTGGAAATGTGTACTAAGTGTGCGAATTGTTCTAAATGGTACTAATCTGCCCAGCCCAGACGCTAATAATCCCAGCACTATCCCAAATTTGGTATTGAAGTCTCAATTGGTATCTGGAGTTGGTTTTCTGGAATGTGTAAAGCCTGAAATTTTAACTATATGTAACTTTTGGTGCCTTGGCTAAAATATAAAGGTGGTTTTGGAAATGTGTACTATAATTGTACGAAAAGTACTAAATGTTCTTAATTTTGGTATTGGAACTGAACTGAAATGTTAAAAATTGGTATTGAGTTCACTGTTGGTTCTAGGGTTCAGATATGGAGATGTTTAAATAGTTTTGAATGGAAAAAGTGAGTGTGGGTCCATTGTGCAACGGTGTTACGAATAACCTCCTCGGTAATCTTCATAATGAGAGATTTTGATAATTTTTTTTTCCGGAAAAGGAAAAACTTGAATAACATGTAAAACCTTGACCGTCTGAAAATTTAGTGCGATGTGTGAAGTTTGGATAACAAATATTGTCAAAATGATCAAATTTGTCATTTTAGTACTAAAATTCTAACACTTTACTATTTTTATAGGTGGACTTCTCGCTAACGAGCGGGCACGTGCTAGTACAACATAAATGTTTAACAATAGGAAGTAGACAAAAACTTGGAATAGTACTTGTTCTTTGCAGCGTTTTCTTCATTATACCACAATTTCCATACTCCCCTCGTACAAGTATGATCAATGTTCTCGGTGCATTCATACATTAATTTTATTGTTTGTGCTCATGAAAACGCTTTGGCCACTGTATGGACATTTATTGTTTCGTTTTTTTTTCAAAAACCGAAAAAAATATATTCACAAGTTTTTTTCTGATCGTTTTGCCAGCTAACCGTTAATGGGTGGGTTAACCAAGAAATGAGAGAAAAAAACAAACAAAACGGGGGTGTGTATTTTGTTGTCATTCTTTTGGGTGGTCAATTACAAGCAGCTATTTTTAGAACTGGGAAGTGCATTGCTATCTAAGCTGTAGGGCCGTAGTTGGTGATGTGATCTTTTGGGTAATGTGATACATGGCATCGTGTGTCTGGCATGCGCTCCTAAAACGGAAAACGGAAGTGGGAATTACCGTCTACACAAATAACTGAAATAGAATGAAGAAAATATTGTGGCATATTTTGAGTCCTTGTCCAATATATCTCGTGATGGCTTCCTTATTCCTAATTTTTTTATTTCACAAATTTAGAAATAAGTGCAGTGTCCATTGCAGTCAGTTTCACCCACTATTCTTTTCCTCGCCACACAATGTTTATTGTTTTCATTTGTGTGCGCCTCTTTAATTTTCTGTATTTCTTTTTAAAGAAGCGTGAACGAATAAAAAACGATTTATTTAATTAAAAATTTTCGCCGATGTTCGCTTAGATAAGTTAATTAAAATGAATTTTTTTCAATAAAACATTTATTTATTCTGGCTTCTGTATTCGACATAAATTGTTTCATCGAATTCTGGGAATTTATGGGCAACATCATGTGGTGTATATTAGAGGAGGGGTTTCAATTGTGTTGGTCATTTGTGAAGAATTATACAATTAAATGAATATTGAAAGAAATTTAAATAATGTACAGACATTTACGAGATGTCATCACCCTTGACCTTATAGAAATGTCACTTAACTTTTTTCTCAAATAAAATATAGCGTGTCATGAAATAGTTTCTAATCAAGATTTTTTTGTGATTCGAATGAGATTTGTCACTTCTAAATTTTATATATCAATGACACGCAATATGGTTCGCGTGCCTTGTTCATAAACAAAATGTATGCACCCGTAGAATTTTATGGGATTTTTGGATAATGAAAATGTTGATTATAAACGAGTGAGTTTACGAAGGTATTGCTGAATATCGAACAAAAAGTATAATATATAATATATCAGATTAAAAAAAAAAGAATATTTGTATGCCTTTTTACCAGAAAGTCGGAATTTTTTTTTTAAATTTTTGTGTGTTTGTAACACTCTTAATATAAATTTTAGATCCCCCAAAGTATATATATTCTTGATCAGCATAAAATTCTATTTTGATTTTGCGATTTTCGTCCGTCTACCTGACCGTCTGTGTAAATCGCTCTAGCTTCTAAACGAAACGAAGTATGTAAATAAAACTTAACTTGGAGGTGTTTTTATTTCTGCAGGAGTTTTTGTATTGAAAATGGGGCCATGTAACTTTACCTCCAGATATTCGGTATTTTGATGATTTGTGTCACACTTTTTACCGGAATAGTTTAAAATTTGGTATTACTACTTGCTATGACAGAAAATTGCCTGTACAGAACCAATTTTTCGTATATACCATATGGCGGCAACTCCCAATATTCGGTATTTTAAGGATTTTAGCTAATGCGGAAAATGCGGAATTTTTAAAATTAAAACCGTATTTTTCAACAGATTTTTTTTTAATTTAGCAACTTTTTTCCAAATGCCGGATGGGTATAAAATGTCCGGCCTGGCAGAACTGAAGTGGTTTTTTCTTGTTTAAATGATTTTTTTTGGCCAAGAGGCATTTGTTTTTATAACCTACAACACAATGTGTTAGGGGTATTATAAGTTTGATTAGGCCAAAAATTATGTAACACCTCGAAACATTGGTTTCCCACATAGGAAAGTGTATATGGATCTTCCTATCTCGCCGAGCTGTGTCGATCTAGCTATGTATGTCCGTCCGTCCGTCTGTCAATGTTAATTTGTAATCACTCTACAGGTCGCAAGCATGACCCGATCTTCATGAAATTTAGAATGGAGGTGGGGCTATAGCCAGAATAGAAGCCTATTGCTTTTGGAGATGATCCTGATTTTGCAGCTGTTATAAAGGCGACAAATAGAAAACAAAGGACACGAAATCTCGCATGAAGTTAGGGTTTAGGACAGTTGGTAGAATAGACCACTACTTTTGTGACAAGACTAGAGACTCCTCTATAGAATTCGCGATTTATACCCAGGAAATCCCTTCAAAAAATCTACAATTCATGGCCAGAAAGTCCTTAAGAATTCCACGATTCATTATGAATTTTTCAATTTATGGCCACGGCGTCCCTTCCACGGTCCATGGTCGGAATGTCCTTCAAGAAATCCACGAATTTTATCTCTAAAATCCCAATATTTTTGGTCAAGGGTGTTTCAAAAAAAAATTCTTCAAAAAATGTGGATTGTACTCTGGATGCTTTAATGTTAGTAATATTTACATCAGACGAATTTGTCAACATTGGCCAACTGCTTCGAAACTTCCCCCATAAATGGTCAACGGTTTGAATAATCATAACTCAAGGCTGAGGGTATACATCTGTCGGCAAAAAATACTTTTTAACTTGTTTTTTTATGGATTTCGGATAGATATACCATATGATTACTATATATCCAATAATCAAAACTCATTTATTCATTTTGATAGTAATACAGGAAAGTGCGGGGTTAGGGAAAATCAGGTATTATTTTTACATTTTATCAATTTTCAAAACTTTGAACATTTTGAACGAATTGGCCGATAATCTAATATTGAGCCAGTATTTGGTTGGACGTAGTTTAAAAAATGTCAGAGACTAATTTTAAATATTTTTATTGTGGTATTGATTAAAATTTTCCATTTTGGCACCTGATCTATTTTTATACCCTCAGCCATATGGCTACAGAGGGTATATATCATTTGATACGGTCAAAACGTGCCTAGTCGAAATAACGGTTTTAGACCCTAGGTCTCTTTGGACCAAATCCGTTTCAGAACATTTGGAGTCGATCTACCGATGTCCGTCCGTCCGTCCGTCCGTCTGTCTGTCTGTCTGTCTGGCTGGCTGGTGCGCACGATAACTCTTGAAGGGAATATCCGATTTGGTCCAAACTTGATACATCGTAATATTTTTGTCAAACTTAGATCGAGTTCGGAGATGGGCAATATCGGTCCACTCCTTCTGGTACCTCCCCCACAAAAGGTCGAAATTTTCAAAAAATTTATTTTTTGCACAGAAAGAGAAGCGACAAACCGATTTTGCCCCAACTTTGCAAATCTTATTATTTGCGTCAGTGTTAGGTCAAGTGTGAAAATGGACAATATCGGTTCACTCCATCAAGTACCTCCCCCACAAATGGTCAAAATTTTGAATAATTACAACTCTCATAATATGTGATGTAAGAGTCCGATTGTCTTCAAATTTCACACATCTTAATATTTATATTAACCCAAGGTCTGGTATTAAGATGGAATATATCGGTCCACTCCTTCTGGTACCTCCCACACAAATGATCAAGATTTTCAAAAAAATAAAATATATAAAAAAAAATATTTTCTGCACAGAAAGAGAATCGATAATCCGATTTTGTTCCAACTTTGCAAATACTGATATTTACATCAGTTCTAGGTCAGGTGCAAAAATGGATAACATAGGTCCACTCCATCAAGTACCTCCCCCACAAAAGGTCGAAATTTTGAATATTCATCACGCTCTTAAAACACTTGAACACGATTCCATTCCAAAGAATCCGAAATAAACATCCAGTTCTCTTCATATTACACACGTCCCATTATTTCTACTAACTCAAGATCTGGTGTGAAGATGGGATATATCGGTCCACTCCTTCTGGTACCTCCCCCACAAAAGGTCAAAATTATGAGTATCCATGAAGTTCATAAAACGCAAAATTATCATCCGATTCTATTCAAACTAGGATGATGTATTTTATCTGTATTAGATGAAGTGTGAAAATGGAATACTTCGGTCCGCTGTATCTGTTACCTGAGGCATATTTCCATTTTCCGAAAAGGTGCACATACCTCATATAAAGTACAAGAAGTAGTCGATATAGTCCAAATCTGTCACGTTCGTAACTCAAGGCTGAGGGTATACATCTGTCGGCAAAACCGACTGATACTATTTTACTTGTTTGAAACAAATATTAGGACATTCAAAGTTTTTATACCCTCAGCCATATGGTTACAGAGGTTTGATACGGTCGAAACGTGTCTAGTCGAAATAACGGTTTTAGACCCTAGGTATCTTTGAACCAAATCTGTTTCGGAACATTTGGAGCCGATCTAGCGATGTCTGTCCGTCCGTCTGTCTGGCTGGCTGGTGCGCACGATAACTCTCGAAGGGAGTATCCGATTTGGTCCAAACTTGGTACATCGTAATATTTTTGTCAAACTTAGATCGAGTTCGGAGACGGACAATATCCGTCCACTCCATGAAGTACCTCCCCCACAAAGAGTCAACATTTTGAATAATTACAACTCTCATAAAATGTGATGCAATAGTCGATTGTCTTCAAATTTCACAGATCCCAATATTTATATTAAACCAAAGTATGGTGTTAAGATGGACAATATCGGTTCACTCCTTGTGGTACCTCCCCCACAAATGGTCGAAATTTTCGAAAATATATATTTTTTGCACAGAAAGAGAAACGATAATCCGATTTGGCTCCAACTTTGCAAATCCTAATATTTGCGTCAGTGCTAGGTTTGGTGCGAAAACAGACAATATTGGTCCACTCCATCTGGTACCTCCCCCACAAAGAGTCAAAATGTTGAATAATTACAACTCTCATAAAATGTGGTGCAAGAGTCCTATTGTATTCAAATTTCACACATCCCAATATTTATATTAACCCAAGGTATGGTGTTAAGATGGGCAATATCGGTCCACTACTTTTGGTACCTCCCCCACAAAAGTTCGAAATTTTCAAAAAAAAAAAAAAAACAAAACCTATTTTTTTTACACAGAAAGACCTAATATTTGCGTCAGTGCTAGGTCAGATGTGAAAATGGGCAATATCGGTACACTTCATCAAGTACCTTCCCCACAAATGGTCAAAATTTTGAATAATTACAAATCCCATAAAATGTTTTGTAAGAGTCATTGTCTTAAATTTTCACACATGTCAATATTTATATTAACTCAAAGTCTGGTGTTAAGATGGAATATATCGGTCCACTCCTTGTGGTACCTCCCCCACAAATGGTCGAAATTTTCGAAAATATATATTTTTTGCACAGAAAGAGAAACGATAATCCGATTTGGCTCCAACTTTGCATATCCTAATATTTGCGTCAGTGCTAGGTCAGGTGTGAAAACGGACAATATCGGTCCACTCCATCTGGTACCTCCCCCACAAAGAGTCAAAATTTTGAATAATTACAACTCTCATAAAATGTGATGCAAGAGTCCGATTGTCTTCAAATTTCACAGATCGCAATATATATAATAATCCAAGGTATGGTGTTAAGATGGGCAATATCGGTCCACTACTTTTGGTAACTCCCCCACAAAAGTTCGAAATTTTCAAAAAAAAAAAAACAAAACATATTTTTTTTTACACAGAAAGAGAACGGATAATCCGATTTTGCTCCAACTTTGCATATCCTAATATTTGCGTCAGTGCTAGGTCAGGAGTGAAAATGGACAATATCGGTACACTTCATCAAGTACCTCCCCCACAAATGGTCAAAATTTTGAATAATTACAAATCCCATAAAATGTTTTGTAAGAGTCAGATTGTCTTAAAATTTCACACATGTCAATATTTATATTAACCCAAAGTCTGATGTTAAGATGGAATATATCGGTCCACTCCCCCACAAATGGTCGAAATTTTCGAAAATATATATTTTTTGCACAGAAAGAGAAACGATAGTCCGATTTGGCTCCAACTTTGCATATCCTAATATTTGCGTCAGTGCTAGGTCAGGTGTGAAAATTGACAATATCGGTCTGCTCCTTCTGGTACCTCTCTCACAAACGGTCAAAATTTTGAATATCCATATATAAATATAATCGAACATTGGCTAAGGGTATACATCTGTTGGCAAAACCGAGCGATACTTTTTCACTTGTTTTACATAGTCGTGGACTAAGATCACTTATTGGGTAGGAATTTTTATTTTCAAATCATTCGTATATTGTCCATATTGGTTTAGTAGGTCCGGGTCTTGGACCTAGACTTTTGGGTCAAATATCCGGGTAACCGGTTCCCTCCACCAGGAAAAAATAAATTCGGAAACATGGCACAAAAAGAATAAAAAATCCGAGAGTTTTTATTAAACTGGGGAGAAGCTAATATTGTTTCTAAGAAATTTACTAGGATCCAGGGCTCTTTCAGAACTTAAACCCATTTTGAAATCTTGTCTTGGCGAAGGCCTCTTTGAAAGAATAGTCTGACTATGAGTCTGACTATTGTTGCATTGTATTTTTGCTTATTTTTATACCCTCCACCATACTATGGAGGGAAATCACTCTAGCTTCCGAACGAATTGAAGTAGATTGACAAAATTTTACTCAAATGTATGTTATGTCTGCAGGACTTTTGGTATTGAAAATGGGCTATGTAGGTCCACGTTTTGGTATAGGCTCCATATTACAAACCTCCTGATACTCGGTATTTTGACGATTTTAGCGACATTATTAACCGGAATTGTTTCAAATTTAGTATTTGGAGTTCGTAATGGATACTACAGTCAAAGACAGAAAATTGTCTATTCAGGTCCACGTCTTCGTATAGCCCCCACATAATAGCACCTCCCGATATTTGGTATTTTGATGATTTTAGCTACATTATTCACCGGAATTGTTTTAAGTTTGGTATTTGAAGTTCGTAATGGATACTACAGCCTAAGACAGAAGATTGTCTGTACAGGTTCACGTCTTCGTATAGGCCCCATACAACTGCACCACCCGATATTCGGTATTTTGATGATTTTAGCGGCATTATTCACCGGAATTGTTTTAAATTTAGTATTTGAAGTTCGTAATGGATACTACAGCTTATGGCAGAAAGTTGTCTGTGCAAGTCCACGCTTTGGTATAGCTCCCATATACTCTATATACATATATTTTTTTGATGATTTTAGCTTCATTATTCATCGAATTGTTTTTTTTTTTCAAATTTCGCATTTGAATATGGTAATGGCTCATGACAAACAATTTCTATGTAGATCCACGTCGTATAGACCCCAATTCAACGGCTATATTCGGTATTTTTAAGATTTCAACAGAATTGTTAACGGATTTTTTTTTTTGAAAATTTCCAAATTCTTTCCACATGGTGGAGGGTTTCAAAGTTCGGCCCGGCCGAACTTACAGCTTTTTCACTAATTTTAATTTTTTCTGCGAATCCCCCTTCCCCTTTCATTTAGAGGTTCTTTACATGTCCCAGAATTAAAACATTTTCCGTTTGAGTTTTTTACAATTTTTTTTATTTATTTGTATTTACAACACTTACAAAATAACATAGGGAGGAAAAATAGTGATCTGAATAATTACATATAAAAAACTGTAGTTGTATGGGTGGCTGCGTTTACAAACTGAGAAAGTAATGGGGAAAACTTATTTAAGAAAATGTTTAGGGTTTTAAAAATCCATGCCAGCGGTAGTTAAAAAAATGAATATTGAATAAAAAAAATTATGTTTAAAAGTGATAGAAAAAGTTGGGAAAAAAGTTGGACTATTTTTACAAAACTTAAAAACTAAAATGTAAAAAAACAAATTACAACTTAAACTTAAATACAAACATACATAAAAAGAAGAAGAAAACGAAAAAAACAACTCCAGTTAACTTAAGAGTTACAAAATTTTAAGCAAGAATATTTTACTAAAATTGACAGAAATGACAACAACTTCAAAAGTGATGGGGGGATATTTTTAAAAATTATTTGATTAAGAAATAGTTTAGCTGGGTATTGACTTGATTTCTCAGTTTTTTTTTTTTTGATTTTGTGTTATTTTCTATTTTTTATTATTTATTTATTTAGTTAATAGTGATGTATGTTTGTTGTTCTAAAATAGTTTAGTAAACACCACAGTCATATTTAGTTTTTTTTTTAATATTTTATTTGTTTTTACATTAAAGAAAATACAAAAAGGAAAAAATTAGGAAATATACAAAATATAAAAACAAAAAAATAAACTATGTATAAAAAAATAAACAAAAAACATATTTACAAGTAGTTAACAACTACTATAGAGCAACATGATACAAATTTCCTTCGTTACACTTTTGATGTTATTATTATTTTTTCATTAATTATATAATTGACTTTTTTAATTATGGATGGATGTTGTTGTTATTTGTTTGAATATGTTTCATAAAAATAATAAAAATCAATTTTAAAACTTTTTTGCATAATAAATAAAACTAAAAAAATGATGAAACATGTTCAAATGTTGCAGCCAAGAATCTCTTAACAGCTACTGCCAATTTTATTCAAGGGGTTGAGGAAAGGGGGTGGCAGGATAAAATATCCTTGTGTGTTTAAGGAGTTGTCGTTTATAGAGGGGAGGGGCTTGATTTATGGAATTAAACTAAGTTTTTTTTTTACAAAAAAATGTTCGTTGTATGGGCGTATTAATACAATATGGGTGACAAGTTGTGCGCGTAAGGGACGAGGCGGGGTATTTATGTTATAAAAAAATTTAACTAATTTTGAAATGATTTCTTTAATTGTATACACAAAAGTGGGGGAAGGGAGGTAGGGCATATAACAACGCATAGAAAATGTGCGAGGCTGAATGCTGGAGCTGCATCTTAAATGAGGGCTGTAATAAGTTTGGCCTTGAAGTTGACGAATTTCTCACTGGTAGCTGCCACACGCTGTAAAAGAGAAGAACAACAAAAATATTAGTAAATTTGTAAAACTTATTTGTGAGAGTACAAAAATTTCTTACCAAAATCAAATCTTGCACCAAATTGGCCAAACCACGATTAGCCAAAACTACCAATCGGGTAACAGGGCCGGGAATACCTTCCGTATATCCATCATTGGCACGTTGGCTATCGCTATCGGAGTCACTGGATGAGGAACTGCTTACGCTGTTGGCACTGTTAGCGGCTTCATCGCCCGATGGAGTTTGTACACTGCCAGAGAAAAGCTAAGGGGAAATAAAAAAACACAGGGTTAGTTAATGGGAAAGTTAACAACTCTATCTAAACAAATTCATGGAAAAATAAAAGGAAATTCATGCGGGTGTCCTTTTGAACAGTTAAATTCAGAATCTCAAAACAAATCCTTTAAAAAATTATAAAGAATGTGCAGAAATTGCAAACAATGCATGGTTGAATAGATGTCATCTAGTGGCATAATGTAGTATTATAAAGAACGCCATCTATTGACATTAAGTCAACAGGTAGTTATTTTCTTCTTCATAAATATATCTAACTATGTTGAGTTAATTGCCATCTGAATTTAGAAAAAATAATAATTTTATTGTCCTTGCTGGAATGACGCCATCTACATTTAAATTTGACATTGTTCTTCCTCTTGGGCCATTACCATTTTATGCTTAACTCCTTGCTGGGATGACGCCAGCTACATTTAAATATGACATTGTTCTTCATCTAGGTCCATTGCCATTTTATGCTTAACTCAAGAAATTAGTCCCGGAAGGGTGTTCATTAAAATGTGCTTGTTGAAAGTACGCCATCTATACTTCATATTTGCAAATATTTTTCATATTAGTCTTGATAGCAAAAAAGTAACAGGTATCTTTATTTCTGTGATTCTTCTGAGTACTATATTCGAAACCGAAGAGTATGAATTTCGTAAATAATATTTAATATATTATGCTCGGTGAAATTACGCCATCTATACTTCAACCTGACGTTGTGCTTCATTCTTGACTCCAAGTAAAATGGAACTATAGTATACATTTTTTCCAATCTTTCTTTAATAAAATCTTCAATCTTTAATAAAATTTCTTCACAAGCAATTTTCATCAATTTTTGCTTTGTGAAATTACGCCATCTATACTTCAATCTGACATTGTTTTTTTTATCTTTTGTCTATAGCAAAATTCAACTGCAAGCAACTTTTTATAATCTGTATCATTTTATTCCTTTGAGTAATCTTAGAAGGAAAGATTTATGAACTTTGTTGCCTTGCAAGAAAATATTGTTTTTAATGCTCTTGGTAAAATGACGCCATCTATACTTCAACCAGACATTTTTATTCATAATAAAATGAAACTGAAAAATTTGTATATTTTTTTTTGAGTAATCTGAGAATGTAAGATTTATGAATTATCGGAGAAAAATAACCTGCACGGAAGAGTATTGATTTTGCAAACAATATTGATGAAAGACGCTACTATACTTAAACTAGGCACAATTCTTCATTTATGACTTCCATAGTGTTGTACAAAGTCTTTGTCGTCCTACGTCTTTGAGTCATCAGAGGATTATGATGAATTTCTACACCAAAGTGTCTAAATCAAACAAATATGGTGTTTGGTGAACTGACGCTACCTATACTTCACTCTGACATTGTATATTATAGCATTTTGTATGAGAATTAGTAAAAAAAAACATGAAAATTATCAAAAAATCGGATCTGATACAAACATAGAAAGAAGATTATTTTCTTCAAAGCTCTATCAAAATTAATTGTCCCTTGATTTAAAGCACTATAATCTCCATCATAGGGAATTCATATAAATGAAATATAGATGGCGTTCTTTATTACACATACGAAAGTTATAGCAAACTCATCTAGAACAAAGTTTTGAAGAATTCGACAAAAAATTAAAGAACCACCGATGTTTCTGAGGGTTGAATTTTCCACAGACCAGTGCAGATTAAAATGCCACATGAAAATGCATTTTTTCAATGCCTCACACTTTGATGATAATTTCAGCAATCATTGAGAGCTAAACAATCCGAAATTAAATAATTTCCCTTCCTCTTTACTACGTCCTCCTAAAATAAGAATGGGAAATCCTATCCCTCAAAGATTTAGGCTCAATAGTAAATTTTGTTTAAATGTTGAGTGGACGATGAGATGTGTATTAGTTGTGCTTGGTAGCGCCATCTATACTTCAACTGAAATTGTTCTTTAGAGCGTTTTAGCTATTTTTTTTTTAAGGAAACAACAAAAATTTCATCTAAATTTGTAACAAATTGTGGCCTTTTATGAGTCAATGCTGTTAAATATATCAAACTCTTTACAAACGAACCCTGTCCTGTAGATGGCAGCACAATAAGCATGGTTTGGAAGTTATTCGGATTTCAAAAATATAGAAAGTTTCAGTAGGGACCAACTCAGAATGAGAATGAATGAGAGTGAAATTGCCCTTTTCCCACTCAATAGCATGATATCTTAAAGCGACGTCTTCCTAGCGTCCATAATTAGGTCTGGAACAACGTTATAGCTTTGAGGTATAGATGGCGTTCAGTAGAATGTTTGTATAATACCAATAATATTTTGAAATCCGATTCTTTTAAATTAGAGCGTTCTTTGCCATTTCAAAATAAAATCAAAGGAAATTCTGGCTATATTTGTTACAAATTGTGGCCTTTAATACTTCAAGGCGTCTGTAATAGCGCAAAATGTTCACGTACATGTTTAAACCCGTCCTGTAGATGGTAGCACAAGAAGAATAGATCGTGCGGTATTCAGATTTTAAAGAAGGTTTAGAAAAACGACAGTCTCACATAATTTGAAGAGGAATTGCTTTTCTCCAGTCCCAATACATGATATATATAGCAGTGACGTCTTCACAGCGTCCATAATTTGCGACTATTTTAAATTGATAAATTACAATGCCCTAGAGAATGCTAAGATGATTATTTTCAGATTTCTAATTTTTGCCCAATATCAATTGATGGCGTTCCCTGCATTCATTGTTCTTGATAATTGAAAAATGTAACTAATATTTAAATAGCCCAACATCAACAGATGGCGCTTCCTGAATTTTGTATAGCAGATCCTTTGTTCTTGATAACTAATATCACAATTTCACTAATACTTACTCTGACAATATCGAAGAGGAAGTTACCGGAACCAGCACCGCCGGCACCACCAGCTGAACCCGAGCTAGAGCCAGAGCTGGCTCCACCAGCCAAACCGGCACCGCCAAACTGCAAGAACCTTTTGAAAATATTGCTAGACATGAGAAATTTGCAACAACATCATCAAGAGTTGGGTGGAGTGTGTGGTTAGGGATGAGAATTCAAGTTTTTTTTGTTTGTTGTTACCCAAAAAATGTAAGCAAAAAGTTTTTTTTTTTTGAAAAGAAAAATAATTCGTTTAGGGTTAAAATTTTGTGGCCAAATTATCTTCAATGCTAGGTATGGATGTAAAAATGGATTATTTCAAATGTTTTGAGGTTGAGAATATGAAAATGGTTTATATGTGTTTTTTTTTAAATTGGAAAATCTGAAAACTTACCTCTTGTTTCTGTCATCCAAATCGGCTGTGTCCTCGTTGGAGTCCAGGGACAATTCATCAATGGCCGGCGACTTGGATTCGCTCAATTGCAATTCATTGCTGATCGATTTGGACTTGTCGTTGCTGGTCAATTCATTGTTGAAACTGAGCTGAATGGTTTCCTCCAATTTGGGTTGTGATCCGGATGGTATGGGCAATTGAGCTGGTTGTTTCTGTTCGGCGTTTTGGAAAACAGCAGCGGCGGCAGCAGCAGCCTCGGCTTCTTTGACTTGACGGGCAACACGAATGGTCTCTTCCAATTGTTTATTAATGGCCGATAAATCGATTTGTGTATCAGTGGCACCATTCTTTTAAAATTGAATTTTTTTGTTGGAAGGAAGGGAGAGAGCGAGCGAGAGAGAGGCAACGTGCAGGATAACGGAAAAGAGGGGAAGGGGCATAATTTTGTCATGGGGTCACAAGGTTTCCGGGCGGGTGCAACAAGAGAACATCATCATGCAACGTTGAAACATGTAGCGAATATTTGGTGTTTATTTTGTATGGTGTTGCCATATAGTGTGGTTGTTAAACATTCAACAGGGTTGCCACATGTGTGTTTTGACATGCATTTTGTTTTGTTGTTGTTTTTTATTTTTATTTTTTGGGAGGTGTTAGTAAAAAGTTTTGGATAGGAGAGAGAGAGTGATAGATAGAGAGAGAGAAATAGATAGGATAGCATAGAGAGGTGGGATAGAAATGAAATGGGATTTGTTTAAAGGGGAGAGGAGTAGGAGCGGGAGAGGATATTAGGAGAGATAAATGACAATGATGGTGTTACCAGACATATAAAAAATGTTCCATGCCGTGCATTTTTTGGGGAATGTTTTGTGTTTGGTTTTTTTTGTAGAGAGTGTTTGGGATTTGTTTTTTTTTTTTGAGGTTAGTTTCGAACACAATTTTCATTACATTTACATTTTATGAATGCACGTGCATAATGATGTATTTTGTATACATTTTTTGTGTTTTTTTTTTTGGATTTTTTAGAGATGATTTATTTTTTTTATTTTGGATTATTTTTCACAAGTCGGTTTGAGAGATTTTTTTGGAATGTGGTATGCGCATGAAAGAAAGAGAAAAAAGAAAAACAAAAAGCATGAGAAATCATGATCAATCAATATGGAGTATTTTGCTTTCGATTCAAAACAAAAAAGTTCTATGCTAAAGTCTAAAAATTTAACTAAAAAAAATATATATTAATTATACAATAATATGTTAATCGAAATTGTTAATAAATGTCGAAAAGAATAGCCTAGAGAAGACAAGGCCTAGATACAGGTGCGGCACCTAACAGACGGTCAAGTTAGCGGAAGTTAGTGTTAGATAACGGAAATATAAGAGAGAGTGAAATAAAAGTAGGAAATGTTTTGAAATGAATATTTGTTTTATGAATTTTATTTTTATTTTCGATGATTCGAGGAATAGCTGGTGTTGTTGTATTTGCCAATTTTTTTGTGGTGGGTGGGAATTCTTATTTGCTTATAAATTTCGCGTTTCTGGAGTTCTGTTTGAAAATAATTTGAAAAAAAAATATTTTGTCAATTAAAACCAATTCTCTTTCTCCACATAATTTTTGTTGTTGTTGTTGTAGCAAAATGTTCTCCAGTTTTCCAACTCACATTTGTAGCTCTTCACATTTTCTTATGAAGTTGTGGTGGATGCTGTTGTCGTGGTGGTACTGCTCGAATCTGAACTGCTAACAACTTCGTTGTCTTCATCTTCTGGCTCGAATGTCTCCAATTCAACTTGGACACGAGTGGCGCCCGATGAGCTATTGTCATCGTCATCATCAAAATCAGCATCGAAATTGGCACGAGCACGATTGGCGGTATTACCCTGGACAGCGGTACGCAAAATGGTGGGGCCCAAGGTGCGCAAAATTTTCGAAATAATCATATTGGCCTGGGCATCGATTTGCTACAACAGCAACGTTTAGGTTTGCATAGGTGGATGGTGTTGGGACGGGGATAGTTAAGAAATTTTAATGTTTGTTTGTTGTTGTTGTGGCGGGGTAAATAGGTTTCAGTTTTTTTTTGGGTGGAAAAAATTAACAAAAGAAAAAAAGAAGGATTTTGTAATGAATTTTTATGTTGGTATACCAATTAGAAAGGAAGAGGAGATAGAGCTGATTAGGTGGATGAGTTTATTTTTTGGGTGAGGAACCTTTTTGTCGCGCTATTTGTGTGACGAGGCTAAGCGATGAACGATAGAGCTTTACAAACGCGGGGTAATAAAAAAAAAAAAAACAATTGCAAGCAGACAGAACTGAATTTCCGACCAAGACAAGAGAAAAATGAATATATTTATGTCTATTCTTCTTGCCTCTTTATGCAAAAACATTTTTTCCCTTCAATGTACTAACCTACGCAGTTTAATCTTTTTAAATTAGATAAAATATTTATTTGCAATTAAAAAAAATAGAAATATATATTTTTGCATAATTGAGCGCCATTTAAATTTTAAATAGCTGCAAAATTATTGTATAATAAGACACAATTTTTAAACCTGATATCATCAGGCGGATTATTTTGTAAGGGTCTTATTATGAGCCCCTTATTGGGCACCAATTATCATAAAAATTAAATATCCCGGTTCAGTAACTTTTTGAAAGAAGCTATCCATTGATAGGGACTGTTCAACTTTATCTCGCTCTCAAGTTATCGAGTTCTTGATCTTTACTTCTCCTACTCCAGATAATATTAGGGAACTAGTTCCCATTCAGTGTTAGAGGAAGAGAGTGGATACACAGTGTGAACTGCAGTTCACAGGGGAACTAGTTCATTGAATTTGAAAGTTGAAACTATAAACAAAAAAGGAAAAAAGGAGAGCTCAGTTGTTTTGCGTCACGAATAATTTTGCGCTAGTAACTAGTTCGCATAGAAGAACTAGTTCACTTGAAAGAAACTGGCTCAATCCTCCTAATTTGGAAGATAAAAGAAAATCCAAATTGTATTTACATTACCCAGAGTCACCTGAGAGAAACTGGTTAATTTCTGTCAATTAGGATGATCAAACTATGAACTTAAAAAAAAACCATTCAGTTGTTCTGTACAGTTCACAGGTGAACTAGTTCCCTTAATAAAAACTGGTTCATTACTCTTAATTTAAAAGTTGAAACTATGAACTAAAAAAAGGGAAACAGAGAACTTAGTTGCTCTGTGTAATATTAAGAAAGGCGACCCGAGAACAGAAGTTCTTTGCAGTTCACAGAGGAACTAGTTCAAACTGGTTCCATCCCCTTAATTTGAAAGATGAAACTATGAACTAAAACGAAATGAAAAACAATTCAGTTGTTCTGTGTATCAATAATAAAAGGAGCTTGTATATCAGAGTTATGTAGTTCACAGAGGAACTAGTTCACTGATAATGAAACTGGTTCACTGATAATGAACTGGTTCATCTGAAAGGAGTTGTACGAATCTTGCCGTTATATCTACTTTGTTAACTAACCTTACAAATTTATCCATTAAAACAAATCCAGCATCGAAGACTAACTGTCGATTTTGAGAGTTGGTTGTTTGCAAAATTTTTCTTAATTATATAGATTAATGTTTGGTTTCAGCTAAAAATTTAGAAAAGTCTCATGCCTTTCGTATTATCTATCAAATTATTTGTTAAAATGAATATGATTTATAAATATTGTTACCCAGCTAAAACTACCGATATAAACAATTACTAAATTACAGACATTGGTGTTCCAAGTCAATGAAGAGCTTTAATTGCAAAACGCATTGGCACCATTGCGTGGCAGCATTTTATGTATAAGAATAAAGAAGAAGTGCGACCTAATTAAAATGCGGCTCTCACAGTTCTTTACTATTTTAGCAGGGATTCTTTAACTAATTAACAGTTTTATAGATTAGCACAATTTTTCAATTCTAATTTCGTTGATTAAGAAAAATTGCCGATAAGTTAGCGATGCTAATGAAGTACTCGCTAAGGCCCTTGGTAGAAGAATACAGGTAGATGCATCAACGCTGGGGAACATTATTATGTCAAAATTTAATATGTTTTGACAAAAATAACTAGATTTTTATATGTTTTGACAAAAATAACTAGATTTTTATATGTTTTCTTATACGACACCAATCAAGGCTTGTTATGATATGCATTTTTCAACAATTTTTACAAATTTAAATAATTTTTCATTCAAAAATTTTGGTTTGACAGTTCATTGCCCCAGCAGCTGTGTCAATGCCACGGACCTATTCACGGATTCTATTCTTCTGCCATGGACCTATTCATAGAAACCGATTATGTTTTGCATGAAAATTTTGCGTTTTTAAGTCACAGATTTTTGTCGTTTTTTTAGAGCATCCCATTACAGATGTGGTGCCAAGCAATGGTGTAAGAGTTGCCATGAGAATTATGTGTCTTCAGCTTTAGAACATATACACAAAGAAGCTGCTAAAAATCAAATTATGTGGCAACACGCAAAATATCATATGGCAAACAAAATAGATGCGTTTGAGCGTTTTGCGTTATCGATATATTGACAACAATAGAGAACCGATGAACGAGCGATTTAAATTTTAACAATAAAACGTGAAATGATAAAATGCACAACGCGTTCATTCTGTTTTGGCCTTTGTAGGCCGATGAGTGTGTTTTGCAAAGAATTTTTCATCTGATTTAAATTTTTTAACAAATTAGTCTAAACTAGGCGTTTTAGACAAGCAGCTTCAATGTGTTTTTTCCTTCGTCGTGAGGGATTATATCTAAAAACGCTATACACATTAGCAATATTACGATTTGGAGCATCGCCAAGCTTCATTTTGACTTTAAATATGTGGGTATAAGTCAAAAGAAATCCTAATGATACTCTAAACCCAATAATATTTGAAAACGTTAATATCGTTTGAGCGATTGTGTTGGAAATGATTTAAGCCCCTTTCTTCATTGACCTGAAGCTTTTGGTAATTTTAATCAAGTGAAAAAAAATTTATATTTATAAGGAACTACAAACGATGAAATACAACTATGAATAAGATATGCTCTGTTCCAGAAACTGCAAAAATTGCAATTTCTTTCGATATCATAAAGGAAAAATCGGTTATCGTATTGTTTACATTCTTTGCAGGTTCTGGAGAACGGAGCTTAAGTATATATAAAATGCCGAAAAACAAATGAAAATACTCTCAAAATTTCTTTTGCGAAAGAGAGAGAGAGTGAGAGACAAAAACTAAATGTGCTATCGATTTGTTTTTTTCGGTTATGAAGTGGTGATGAATCAATCCTATGGGTGCAGTTGAGATTTCCAAATGATGATGTGCTTTGTTTACTCTTTTTTCGCAGAGCGTCGATTATGTTTCAAACTACAGCTGATACTAAAACAGAGTTGTATTTTCTATAAAAATATATGGGGATGTACATATCGTGGAGCGATGATATCAAATCTACAGTTGGATTCGTTCGATTAGTTGATGACATTACTATCGACGGGTAATAGTTTGGTAATTTTGGGTGTTGTTGGAACTGAAGTTGTTGTTGATGTTTGGGTTGTAGGCGTAAATCCTGTTGTGTTGTTGTTGTTCGGCGATGATGAAGACGATAAATTATCTCTACTGGCAATAAAATAATTGGTACTATTTAATAAACGATTTAAATTATCGATAATTTCCATCAATTGTAAACTATTGCCACTGGCAGGGTTGCCATTATTGGCATTACCTGGACTGGGCAATAAATCAACATTTGATGTTGTTGTGGGGAAATTGTTAAGGGAATTTGTTAAAATTATATCGGAAATTGGAGGATTTGGACGTTGTGTGGGAAATGTGGAGGTTTCTGGTGTGGTGGGTAAGGTTGGGGTGGAGATTTGTGGAATTGAGGAAGTAGTGGTTGGCGGATTATCTCGGGTTGTTCTTTGGGGCACAATGTAAATGGGACTTGAGGGAGTGGTTGAAGTGGTAGTGGTGGTGGTTGGAATTTCAGTTGTTGTTGTGGTAGTAGTTGGAGGAGGTTCAGTGGTAGTTGAGGTTGTTGTGGCGGGAGTGGTGGTGGTAGTTGTGGTAGAGGAAGGAGTAGTTGGACTGCTAGTCGTTGTGGTTGTAGTTGTTGTAGAGGATATTGAGAAACTTGTCTCGGAATTTCTGGAACTCACATTGCTTGAATCAGCACTGGTCTGGGGTGGAAATGTGGGTAAATCGATTTTCACCCGGGTATTATCAGCATCACCACCATTACCATTAGCGGTGTTGCTCGCCTCCGTGGTAGATTTACTTTCATTATCAATGGAATTATTCGAACCCACATCCTCCTCATCTTCGTCGTCATCATCATCGAAATCGGCATCGATATTGGTACGTGGCGTCGAATTACGATTGCCCAATACGGCACGCAATACATCTGGACCTGCAACTCTTATCACTTGGGCAATAATACGATTTACAATATCATCTATTGTCTATGCAAACACAACAAAGGAACATTTTTTTTGCAAAAGGAAGGAAATTTGGGTTTTTATCAAATTTAAACAAATTCAAATTTTTTTTCCAAAAACTACTTCAGATGACCGTGTTTTCACAAATGAAATGGCCAATTTACTTGATCCGTTGATTTCAATTTTTAAATGTTAAATGTTTTGTTTGTGAATACTTAAAAGGAGGGGTTCGGCAATAACATGCAAAATGTAAGGTGGTCTTGTTTGTGTGTTAACAATTCAAAGTGAATTGCTTGGTGTCTATGAACTAAATACCAATTGATCCCGTTTTGTTTCTGTTGGGGGATTTTCAGGGGATTTTTCCCCCCTTTGCCAACTGGGCCAATTATAATTTAGTACTAAAGTGCCATTATGTGTGGGAGTGTATTTTGATTTTGGTTTGGCATTGCCATTTTTAATTGTCATTTTTTGTGACAGTTCTTTTGATGTCTTTGGAAAACAATACCATTTGAACCAATTAGTTACAATACTTTTTTTGCCAGCAGCTGTTTACCTTCTAAAGAAAAAAGTGCTGCCCAATTTAATTTCATATACGCATGATATGTTGAGTTGCCAATCACAATAAAGCTAGGATTGCCAATTCGAGGAATTAATTTGTTCATTTTTAAAAGAGTGATGCCAATCATTTTTTTTTTTTGTAATTTTACTTCTTCTTTTAATTTTTTTCTGTGTTGATTTTAATTTTTATCTCCAATTCCTTTTTGTGTGCCTGTATTCGTTCTCAGTGACTCAAATTCTTCATCGGGTTCGTATTCAGTTAAATTTGCTGGTGTGGTCACATTTATTGCCGGCTCTACAACATCATCGTCGCCTATGGGTGAGGGTGGGGCACTAAGGCTGGGATTCAAGGCGGTACCCAGTATGCTGGGACCCACTTGTACTAACAATCTATTGACGTAGCGATCTATTTCCTGGTTGATTAGCTGGCAATAATATTAAGCGTATGATTTAAACGCCATTTTTACACAGTCTTTTTTTTTGACAGCTACACGACTCATTTGACATGTGTCAATCGCATAACGCACCCTAATCAATCAATTAGTGCTGTGCATTTTTTTTATTAAGTTTTTCAATGTAGCTAAACTAATTTTTTTGTAGTTTATGATGTTAACCTAAAGATTTAATGGTGTGCTCTATCTTACCAACTACTATTGCAAATGCGCATATCTAGATTTTTTTTGGGTTTTAGTAATGTCACAATGCTTTTCTATGCTAATGTGGTTACTTTTTTTGTTGTGGTGGTCTAGTCTAGTATGGTTACTCGCTTACCTTAGTTAAATCGGGAAACAGTTCACGTAGTAAACCAATTGTTCGCTTATTACGTTCTGCAATGAGTTGTTCTTGGTCATTGGAACCCAGTGTTAGAACATCCAATTCCTAAAAAAAGAGAGAAATGAAAATTAATATGGATTTCGTAATTAAATATTGATAATGAACTAAAGACCTACACAACTTTGTATATGGAACCTATGAACTAGTTCCAAACTGAACAAATTCAAAGTAAATATTCAGTAGAGGAAACCATGGTAATGTCAAATGTCTTGTAATGTCAAAACAAAAAAACTGCGACCAACTTCAGACTGCTGTCATTTCTAAACCACTCGTCCGACAACTGTCAAAATTTATTCCAGTGACAGCTCATTATATTGTTTACAAGCATACAAAAGCAATTTGGGGAGAATTTTCCAGAAAAAAAGTTATTCGTTATGGCTTTCGTTAGAGCACTCAAGCATTGAAATGTGAATAAATCTTTTGTGT
This sequence comes from Musca domestica, assembly GCF_030504385.1. Taxonomy (NCBI): domain Eukaryota; kingdom Metazoa; phylum Arthropoda; class Insecta; order Diptera; family Muscidae; genus Musca; species Musca domestica. The sequence continues at coordinate 7,919,091 of NW_026712238.1, read as the reverse complement.
CTCGTACCGTCGTCCTCTTAGTATTAAGTTAACATGTGTCGTGTGTAAGTAGAATAAGTTTAAATCTCAATAAAGCCGCCAGCTAGAACGTAAGCGTATCTTTCCTTCAATCCAGTAGGAACTGAACATTTTGTTCAATTTATACGACGCCAAATTTTGATTTCTATTGTAAATCGCCTTAGCCGTAATGATAAAGTTTGAAGTTTGGCAAAGGTTTCCACAGAACATAATGGCGCCCAAATTTGTTTGGTAGTTCTAAAAGCCACTGTCCCCACAAATTTTTGTCGTTTGACTTTTTTAGTCTTATATTTTCGACATTTACCAGTTGTGAAAGTTCACAATTTCCCACGAATCTTCTATTTGCCTTTTTAGATTAGGGTTATATTTTTTAGTTCATTTGTCAAAAGTTCTGGAGAAGTTCAACACATTAATTACCAATAGTTCCTTGAACTATTCATTATTATTTTCCCCCATTTGAAATATTAAATGAATTATATATTATTGTTGACCCATTAATAATGATACCGAGAGTTCAGAGTTCGGCTTTACTTTATGATTTATTGCAGATGAATAAAAATGACCGAGAGGTCAAAGTTTTATACTTCTTAGGATCTGTTTTACTCTGTCATAACATTTTTTATAATTATTTGAGTTAATGTTCCTGTGTAGCCAATCAAGTGCTTCAGTTAAAATTATTTCACTTAAAAAATTTCCATACTCATTTTTAATAACAATAACCCCTACTTAAATATTCTCCACATTTTTATAAAAAAAAAAAAAAAAAACTTATTACAATTGTCTTGAAAATTAATATGCCCATGAAGTCAGGGTAACGTGTGATTTGTTTCAATGCTCCAGACAAACGTTTAGGTTTTTTAATTGAGTATTTTATTGATTGGCGTCATTAGTATTTGTTTGGAATTGTAATTTCTTAATTAATGTTTATATGCTGGCATAGTTAAACTATGAATCATTTTCTATAATAAATTGAACACCCTCAAAACCACAAATTAAAAAAGTTCTGACATATTGAGTATTAAAAAGTTTCAATTTTCAGTTTGAAAATCGTTATTTGTTTTTAAACTCAGCTTGTGTCTATAAAACTAACACCTCTCCATCCATCTTGTCTTTATTTCCTTATTGCACAAAATTTCTACCATTATCGTTGTCACCCGAAGTCTTCAGCAAAACAGAAACTCTCCTCAATTTACAGTGCAACGATTTCCTTCCCTATTCAATATATTACTTTAACATGAAGCGAGTAACAATTACATGTAATTTTCACTTTTGGCTATTTGCACAAGTAATTGTTGTTGTCAGGTGATAGACAATACAAAAAGCCTCCTAGGAAAAGTGTTAACAATGTAACCGTACTATTTATTGTGTTTGTAAAACATTGGATTTACATTTGTAACAGTAAAGCACTATGTTCACAACAATGGCCATGAAGTACACTTAGGCCTCATTTTACAATTTGCTTTCATTTTTAAATAATTTCAAATAAAATACCAATATTTTTTTGGGGAAAATTACTTCTCAAAAGCAATTTCTCTCATCAATCCGTAATAGTCAGAATTTTTTTTGTATAAATTGAGTAGAGAAACTAGATAGAAAACTCGCTCGAAGCTAAATAAGAAATTTGAAAGAAAGTTAAACGGATGGATGGAAAGTTAATGGATAATCTGCAAGAATGTTAAAGCTTTTACTAAAATAACCGATTTTCCCTTTATTACAACGGAGACAATTGCGAAACTAGTAGATTATTGCAGGTTCTGAAACAGACCATTTATTATTATATATTAATAGTAATTGGTTCACTTGTTCCTTTAAGTGAATACCTACTATCAAATCGGCTAGTTGTCATATCATAAAGAAAAAAATCGGTTATCGTAGACAAAAGTTTTACATTCGTGGAGTTCTGAAACAGAGCATCGTAGTACCGTGGTGTAATTTCAAAACGAATTAGTTCAAAGAAATTATTCTCAAAAAGGAAAGATTGGAACTATATTCAGAGATGTAATTCCTTTAGTTATTCCAGTTTCAAGTTCATTTCATTCTTAATAAGAACCAATGAAAATATGTGGAAATGGTTTTCACTTGTTACACGTTAAAAGAGTAGACTAAGGATTTAAGAAAAAGGGAAGATTGAGCGATCTGAAAGCAAAAATAGAACGACAGCTAAAAGGAACAACAGAACTAAAAGAAGCGAAGGGACTAGTTCCACCTTGAGGATTAGGAAATAATCAGATTGTTTAACTCTAATGTTAGAAGTTTTTGCAAGGTTAACCTACTTTAAGAGGATTTATTTTTAGGTTTAAGTAATGAATATGACAATTTTAATCCGAATCCAGTGGGTTAACCCACTTATACGAAAAACGTACTGTAAGATACTCAACATGATGGTAGCATGGCAAATTACATCGAAATGTGTATTAGTGTTGAAAATAAAATGAAAGTCCAAATATATCAATAAGATCATAAGCAAGCCGTTGCATTTTCATTTTTCCGTTGCAATAATTAATGTAAACATACCCTTAGTGTTAATATTTAATCACAATGATGCAACTCTGTTACTAAATAACGCAAACTTGAATTCGATTTATGTTATATCTATTATAAATAACTCAGCTATTGCGTTATTAAATAACTGTGTTCTAGACGACAGTTTCATTTCTCAAATATAGAAGCTAAGAAAGAATAAATTGAAATAAATCACTCATACAGCGATCTCCATTCTAACATGTTGCATTGTAACCACCAGATAAGATTGCTGTAGACGCTAACAAAAAAAAAAAAAAAATACTTTGAGCCTCGTTCGTCTTTGTTGATGTAGAATTTGCGAAACAAAGCCGTTTCATTGGCGCCCAATGCAGAACCCGCGGAAAACACTAAGAAAGCCGTTTTAACCAAAGTAATAACTCTGCACACAAATGTTATATTAGTATTATCTTTAATTTCTTTTGTTTTTATAAATTTCGATACATTTTGTTGTATTAGTAGCTTTTTTTCTCTATCTAAGATCCTTACGTTTGCCAGATGAGCTGTGTGTTTATTCCCATTTATATATATATTTTCATCAAAACCTTTAAAAGACTATAAAACAACACCATTAATTCATTTGGAACCAGGGTTTTTTAGTCGGAGTCTGGTAAATTTTTCTGGGGTTGGAATCGTGAAAATAAGCTCCGAGTATTGTTTCTTCTTTAGATAATTGTTAATTTTTTATGACAGGTTTTTATCGGGCTTTTTTGTTCAGAATATTTTGAAATTAAAATAAGATTTTATTTCATTTTTGCTCGACGTTTCGTTGATTTTTTCCTAACATTATCAAGTGCTTGTTTATTTGAAATTCCGAATTATTTTTAATTTTTATCTATTATTTTGCATTAAGAACTGAACTCCACATTTGTGTATATTATTTTTTGGCTATTCAATGTTTTTTGTATAAAAAAACTGCTGAGAACCAAAAAACGAGGCCTTAGTGTAAAATGGCTTAACCATTAAAACTCAAATAGAGAGGGCGCCAAACATTGTGTGAGAGAGTGTGTTGTTGGATGCTCAACAATCATTAAGATTTCATGTTGACTACTCTACTCCATGATTTATTTTTGCCGTTGTTGTTTAACATTTGATCTTTCCGTTTTTTGTTTTTTTTTTTTTTGGTCTGCGAACAATGGCAATTGTTGTTATTATTGTTTAGAATCGTGGGAGTAACTCTCGTGTCAGTTTGGCTCGTGCTGTCTGATGCCAGTCAGATAGTCAGCATGCAGCTATGTAGTGCGATGACAAATGAACATTTACTCTGATATACAATGGCTCAAGAGTTATTAGTGAAGGCGTCGCTTAGGTTCATTCACATGATGAGGTGTTAATTAATTGTTAATTACAGTAACAATTTTTTTTTCGTTGGAATTATTTAATTATTTTGAGAGGGAGGGAGAAAAAATGTGTTGAGAATTAAAGTACTTGTGGTGGAAATGCTTGGATTGGTAGTTTTTGAGTTAATAACAATATTAAGAGAATATTAAAAACATCAAAAATTTATAATAATCTCACTGTGACAGACGACGACGTAAAAGAGACCATCATTCCAAGCAAGTCAAAGAATGGTGATCTGAGCCAGCTGGAAATTGAGGAGGATCGAAATGATGGAAGGGAAAAAACCTTCTGTATGCACTGATAAGAAACATTATTAGGATCGAAGTAGGCTAGATTAGATTAGTGTGAGTAGCTATTTAGATTTAAAAATTGTGAAATAAAACCAGAATTGATTCTCAATTTTACATTTGGTCCTTCGAGCCACATAGAATTATTTCTATACCCTAACGAAACGGTAGTGTAAGTCTTCTCATTTTTTACATTTAGTCCCTCGAGCCGGATTGAGAATTGAATCTACATCCTACACTGTGAATGGGTCTTGGGTAAAGTTTTGTTATAAAATCTCCCATGTTCCATCAATGTCACTCACGTACGTTTACATTGTGGCACCTAATAAATCGCAGTCCCTTGTTATTTTAAGTGTTTTCAATTTAACAATGCTCATATAATGTAGGTGTAAATATTTTTTTCTTTTGGAGTTTTGCACAAACAAGCACACTTCCACATGAAATTATGTAATCTTCTGTCGGTTTACCCCTTTCATGACTTCCCACAGCATCCCATCGAATGTTAATGTTAAACAAAATTCGAAACATTTATCCAAATAAAAAGAGTGTTTGTAAAATGAATTATTACATCATGGCACAATTCATCATTGTTTTCGTTATGGTGATTATTTAGGGTTTGTGTCCTATTTAACAACGAAATGAATTACCAAAAAATAATTGCAAAACAACAAAAATATAAAAATACTTTCACTTTGAGATTTTATCTTTTGATTTCATACATTACGGGATTATAATTTATTTTCGGTGGCAGTTATATAAAAAAGGATGATTAAATGAAGTTGTGGATTAAAATGGAATTACTGCAGTTGTAATTTTTGCAAAACACTCGGCAACGTAACAAAATCGTCTCAGGAATTTTCTTAGCCATAAATTACTCAAAATTATAACTTACATCGGCAGAAGCCAATAAATCAAAACTTCTGAGGCAGAGTGCTATTAATGTCGAGGATGATGAAAAGTCGAATCATAATCCAATGCAAGCAATGACACTGATGCTAAGCGCATTAGAGATGCTAAATTTTACAAAAATGCCTCCCTTTTGTACCTCCCCAAATTTGTGGACAGGAATCCGAATTTGCATATCGAGAAGGAAATCTCACATATATCAAGCTTAGGTTCGTGAGGATTTTCGAATGAAATTTCAATATTTTTTAATTGGAATGATTGTCTTCTTCTCCAAACGTTGAACTAGATCTCATATTTCAAATATCAAGCATGCATTAACTTTTATTGAAGGCAGCTAGTGTACAAAATATTTTGTACATACTTTTGAGTGCGGGCGAGGCGCTGGAAAAATCTAACAATTAAAAATAAATATTCCAAAATTATAAATTATTTAGCTGCCATATAATACAGCATTTGTACAATTCAGTGAAGTTTATAACCCAGATACACACATATATTTATGCGCTCAGTGGGTATGCAAGACCACTTGAATTGTAGGACAAGTCACCCTGCAATATTCTCCATTCAATATTAGAACAGATAAGAATAATCCTGTGGCTGCGATTAGGTTAAGTTATATTAGTTTTAGTAGTACTTAAGAAACATAATTTTAATTGACAACCGAGAGTACGGGTTGAATTCTCTTCTCATTATTACTTCGAGCCGGATAGAAAATTGAATATATATCCATACCTGAATGAGATCATCATTCTAGTTGTGTTCCTTTCTCGCCTTGGTCAGTTCGTTTTAGCCCTTTATGCTGAAAACAGCTTCATAATAAACATCTTTACTTTCAAAAATAAAATTCAGGTCATAAGCCCATGGATGTCGGTCGGACATCACAACTGGGTGACATACTAATAGAAAAATTACATTCCAATAAAAAAATTGTGTATAGCAAACAATGGCCATTAAAAAATAACGAATCGAAAATCTTTGAACATAAAAATATCAACATTTGAACTGATCATAAATCATTAAAGACGTCCACATTAACAACATGGCAGCAAATAATAGCAAATGTTTCTACGATGCAATTTACAATCATTACAAAGTTTAATGTTTTCGTTGTTGTTGTTTTTATTGTTGGTGTAAGATCATTTTCAAATGGAAACACGTACTTGCTAGACATTATTATTAAATGGTTTTCTTAACAAATGCAATGAATTTATGTTAATAACTAAATTTATTGCATAGTATCTTGTCTTGTGTCTCTCTCTCTCCCTCTCTCCCTCTCTCACTTCTTTGTTACTCTGTGTTATTTTATCGGAGTTGCCAAGTGCCCTAAGATTAGTTTATAAATAATACCTTTAAAAGCTCTACTTTTTTTGGAATGTTGTTCTGTTAGTGGTTGTTGTTTAGGAGGTTTTCTTGTGTTTTCTGTCGTTTCTTTTCTCAGTAGTTTTTTTTTTAGTTTTTATAAAGAACCCTCTCTCTTCTTTAGTTGGTTTAACAAATTAATCGCGGTTAAGGCCGCTTATTTTAATAACTACAACAAAAATCGATTGCAGTGTTTATAATCGCATGAAATCGATTTGATTGATAAATGTTTAGAAGCCAAAAAAGGGGAGGCACCAGCTATGACTACAAATTCACATAATAAGTTGGATTATTCGTTTAATTAGTGGATTTTAAATTTAACATTTGCTATAATTATATAAAGTGTCGGCATCAATTAACTTTCATTTAAAATTTAAATATTAATGAAAATTATGGAAAATTGAAGCCATTCGTTGCATTTTTTGCTCTGTTCTAAAACCTGAAAGTATCTACTATTTGTGCAATTTTTTACAATATCATACAGAGAAAAATTGTATTGTTGCGGTTCTGGAAAATACCATTTATCTATGAGTTACCATAATTTGTTTGTTACAATAACTTATGTAGACATACTCTTAGTTGTAAGAATGTATTACAAAGATGTAATTCTTTTGCCGAAAAAAATGCATCTTCTATTTCGATTTAAGTTATAAAAAACATAACTATTATGTTATTAACTATCTGTGTTCTAGACGACAATTTTGCTCCTTAAAAAAATAGAAACTTAGGAAAATAAATTGAAAGAAATTACTCATTCAGTGATCTACATTCTAACATGTTGCATACAAAACCAGAGAGATGGATGTGGGTGTATACAAAGACAAAAACTTAAAATCTAGTTCGTCTTTATTGATGTACCAGTTTCGAAGCAAATCTGCTTCAAACTGTTCATTTTGGAAATGGCTTCGTACCGCTTTAAAATATACTATGAAAACATATGTGTATACCAGTTATTTAGGCAAGGACCATACAAACTTGACAATATCGATATTTAGCCTTTGAGGCTACAGGTCTAAAAACAAAGGGCATTGTAGAAATTAAATTACAATGTCCTACGAAAAAAGTTAAAGAAAGTTGTGAAAGTTGAGAAGTTTACATGGTTGAATATCTTATCGTAGAAGAGAGAAAAATGAAATTAGCTCTGAGAGAACTTATTTGCTCCTAAAAGTAATTGAAAGGAATAATGGTAAAAATATTAAAAATTGTGGCAATCCCTTCAATATAAACATTTCAAACAATCAGGAGCTACAAAATTTTCTCTGACAAAAATGCTACCATTTTCTTAAATTACCCAAATTTTTTAAAATGAATTTTAAGTAAAAATCTGCAAAAGTGGAAAGAGTAGTAGATTATTTTGGCTTCAGGCGGGGAATTATAATTTGACCGAAAAATACATCAATGAGTGAATTGTAGACGAGCCTCATGACATTGACTTCGTCACATACATGTGGGTCCACAAATCTCAGGGTATAAATATTGAAAGAATGTATCAAAGGGAGGCCATTTTCGATCCAGATCAAATTTGTACCAAAAATATAAAATGTTTTCTAATTTTGTACCAAAACGTAGACCGCATTTTCGTCTTTAATATAATTCATAATTATTCGGAAATTTCTATCACTTATGGAGGAGTTACTAGAAGGTGTGAATCCCTATATCCCATGAGAGAAGCTCCATATCAATTTTATTATAAATTATGATTCAGATCTGGATTTTTTCACATTTTATAAAAGCTATTATTGTTAAAAAATTGGACACTTTGCCTGAGAGGTACAGCAAGGAGTAGAACCATTCCCAAACTCAAAGTAGAATCATTACTCATTTTATGAGAGTGACGATTATTTGAAATTTTGAGCCTTTGTGGGTGTGATAACGGAGTTGGGCGTTATAGGCTAGTTTAGCACCCGAACTAAGTTTGATACGAATAGATAATTTCACCATTTTGACCGTACATGTGGAAGGTACGAGAAGGGTATTGTGAAATAACATTGTATGTTGCGAGGAATTGTTAAAAAATCGGTGACCATTTTATATAAGTTATGGGACCAATGTCAATATTGAAAAAATTTCCTAGGCAAAGCTAAAGCAAGTTCGGTGGGGACTCAAAATTTTGAAAATGCAAAAATAAGGTCGTGCTGCTATAAGGTCTTTATCTGTATATATATATATATGAGTGACAATGCCAAGGCAAAATGGCTGAAGCTAAAATCATGAAATTTTGCATGTGGCTCAATGTTGGTGAGATACGGCCCGGATTTCGAAAATTTGTACTAGAAGGATAATAAAAGGTATAACAAAATCAAAACCTCCCTATTAGGCAAACGGATAGAGCTATATTTCTGAAATTTTTAATGAGGGTCGCTGATGGGGTGTTGGATAGATGCCTACATTTTTAAAAATTCGCACTTTAAGTGTACTTAAAATTACTAAATTTGGAACCATTTTGTGTTATATAAACGGATAGATGTATAATCTTGACATTTTGTATAAGAATTAAGTAGAAGAAATAGGGTTGTAAGAGCTATACTATATAGAGGTGGAAATTTGACATGTTGATATTTGACATAAAGAGGTAGTTTTGGAAAGACGTACTTAAAAAAGTACGAAAAGTACCAAATGGTATTAAATATGATATTTGTGGAAGGAATAGAGCTGGATATCAAATTTTATTAAATTTAGGTATTTGGAGGAAGATATAGAGCTGGAAAAACGAAACTTAGTTTGACCACCATCGAAGCTTTACAATTTTTAAAATTTTTCTTTCATATTCCCAAATATTGACCCATGGAACCACAAAAAAACATTCAAATAATGTATTTTCAGATTTTACAAAAACTCTTCTGCGAAATGCAACAAAAAGCTCTAGTATGCCGAATGGGTTCTTGTTCTATTAACTATGAAATATTTTTTTCTTTATAAAATTTTTCATTTCCTTACTCTTTAATTTAATTCATTTTATTTTCAATTTTCATTGCATACTTTGTTGGAAGAGCTTGTGGCTGTCTAATTTCTCATTTATTTTATTTGTTCATAATTTTTTTTCGTATGATAATTATATAATAAAGCAAAATGGTTTTTAGACCATAAAAAAACCAAACACATTTAGAGGTGGTGGTGGATACGCTCACGCGTTTTTCTTCAAGAAAGTAACAAACATGAGTATAAAGATATACATTTGTGCACTACTGTGTGGCTGGAAAAAAAATTCCCCCAAAAACAAGTATGTCTAGCCATGTAATAAATATTACGAAGCCAAGAAAAGCACACAAAAAATCATAATACTAAATTATGGTGGGGCTATTTAACCACCAAAAAATATTTCGAGGAATATTTCATTGCAATTTCTCAAAAAAAATTTTTTTTTTGAGTATTTTTTATATTCATAAAAAATTTAATTTTTGTTTGTGTCGAAATTCTCCATGGCTGATGCGTTAATTATTGGACCATTCATACGTTTGGCATCACAACTTTGACTGTCTAAGACAAATTTTTAATTGTTTTTTTTGTTTCGACCAGAATCCCATAAAAAAAGAACTGGCCAACTTGTTACATTCATGATTTAGTTGCATGGCTGGCATTGTAATTATCGAAAATTGTTTGCAATTATGTTTAATTAAAGATAATTTGTAGATTTTATACCATTATCAAATTATTAATGCAGTATGGATTATGAAGAAAAAAACACAAAATTCTATGAATTTTATGGAGATTTTTAATTATTATGTGAATTGCAATTGCACTCAATTTAATGAACTTTGACCAAACAAAGTTCAAATGTGAGAGGAGGTGAATATCGTCGAGATGTGTAATTAAATCATTTATTTTTTGTGTTTGAGGTATGTGATTTAAATATTTCTCACGAAAAGCAAGAAGGATAGACAGAGAGAAAAGCAAGAGAGATAGACAGAGAGAGAGAGAGAGTTAGGGGTTTTAAGGAGTGTATATTGAACCAAAAGTCTAATGTTTTCAAACTTAAAATAATTTGAAAATTTATGTCATTTTTGAGTAGAGGCATTTTTATTCTATCAGCCTTCTATAGAGAGCTTGTAAGAGGTGTATGCTTGAACCAAAGTCTTAAATACAGGGTGAGATGAAAAAACTGCAACCAACTTCAGACTGCTGTCATTTCTAAGCCACTCGTCCGACAGCTGTTAAAATTATTTCAGTGACAGCTCATTATGTGGTTTACAAGCGTACAAAAGCATTTTGGTGAGAATTTTCCAGAAAAAAAAGTTATTCGTGATGGAATTCAAGCGTGATAGTGTGATTTCTTTATATTTGACTGGAAAACCACTTGTCCTATCCTTAGAGCACTTCAGCATTTAAATGTGAATAAATTTTTTGTGTCCCGTCGTACCATCGCTCGTTACCGTGATACTGGTAACGTAGCCTGACGTCGTCAAGGAAGAGGACGCAAAAAAACAGCAACATCAGTGGAAATGGTTCGAAATGTAAAGAAGCGACTTGATCAAAACCCTCGTCGCAGTGGCTGAAAATGGCTCGTGAGCTGAACATTGAACGCAATATTCCATTCGGCAAATATTGAAAAATGAGCTCGGGGTCAAGCCATTGAAATTCCAAAAAGTACAAGAACTTACACCGCAATCGGAATAAAATAGACTAAAAAGAGCTAAAAAGATGCTTCGCTTGGCCGAAGTTGGTGAACTGTCGAATTTTGTTTTCTCCGATCAGAAAACATTCTTTGTCCAGCAGTTTGTAAACAAACAAAATGATCGTGTTTACTTGCTAAAGAGGTCAGCTGGAGGTGTGCACCTTCGGTTGGCCACCAGAACTCAAGCGCCGGCCATAGTGATGGTGTGGGCCGCCGTAACAGCCGATGGTCGCTCTTCGTTCGTATTAATCAACCGTGGCATCAGAATAAATGCCGAATATTTTCGCGAAAATATTCTGGAGGGTGTATTAAAGCCTTGGGCAGGCAAACATTTTGGCCGCAGACCTTGGACATTCCAACTGGACTCAGAGCACCATCGCACTCAGCACGCGCCACCCAAGAATGGTTACACGATGAGGTTCCTCGTTTCATTTCCAGCGCACAATGGCCATCAAAATCTCCGGATACCAATCCTTTGGCCATTTGTGTCTGGAGTATTTTGGATAGCAAGGCTGGTACTAAAAAATACAAAAGTATCGATCACCTCAAGCAAGCGCTTCGCCGGGAATGGGCCAAAATATCGCAGAGCAACATTTGGGCAGTGTGTAACGGTTTCATTGGCCGTTTAAGGCCATAATTCGTGCCATTGGTGACCAATTCGAACATATCTAAACTTATTCTAACATTTGATGCTATTTCCGAAATTTTTTACTTTCATTCAATAGATTAAAAAAAAAAATAAATAAAATTATGGCCTTTGACTTTGTTGCAGTTTTTTTATCTCACCCTGTATATATTCTTTATCAGCATTCTATGTAGATTTAACGATGTCCGTCTGTCTGTCCATCTGTGGAAATTACTCTAGGTTCCGAACGAAATGAAGTCAGTTGATAAAATTTTACTCAAATGTGTGGTTTGTCTGCAGGACTTTCGGCATTGAAAATGGGATATATAGGTCCCATTTAGCTTCCATATAACTGTATCTCCCTATATTCCGTAGATTTTGGCGACATTGTTCAACGGAATTGCTTAAAATTTCAAAATGAAAGTTCGAAAAAGGTACTACAGCCTGTGTCAAAAAATTGTCTATGCAGATCCAGTACCTGCCAATAACCCAGTAATTCTAATATAAGACGGCAGATCAACGAATGATCAGTTTTCCTTTAGTAAAATGCAACACAATCGGAACAAAGACTATTGACAGATTTTTCAGAGCTTGGATGTGCATGAATCGATGCCATTGCCGGAAAGGAAAAGGCAAAAGTGCGCTGAGACGGAGCATAGTGTGATGACTAAGTGACTGACTGATTAATCAACGTCCAGCCGAAACGGCTTTACCACGTGGGCCAATGTTAGCGGGGGATGGGTTTTTAAAAATTCGTTCGTACTAAAAGGGTACTAAATGTACTAAAAAGTACAGGGCTAGAATTCTGAAATTTGTAATGAGGTTCGCTGATGGAGTGCAGGATAGATGTGCGCTTTAACCAAAGTCATACATAAAGGGTGATTTTTTATCTATTTTCCTTTTGGCAACACTGGTTTTAACAGCTCACACACATTTCGTGTTTTGTTTCACAGTCAAACACCTTCAGTTTGATCTATAATTTAACCGAATCATGGATTTCAAGTGAAAAAAAATATAGCTCTTAAAATATCACCATATAATTTTTTTCTTTAACTTTTTTAAAAAAATAAAATAAAACAAAAAAATAAATAAAAAAAATAAAATAAAAATTAAAAAAATTATAAAATAAAAAATCCATCCAAACGAAAAAATAATGGGAAATCCAAAATTCCTGTCAACCATAAATCTCAGCTATGACTCAATAGGATATTTTTAGTTACTCTAGTTTGTCTTTCTTTCGCCTATCACACAAAGTGGTCGGCGGCCAACCCGTTTGACACACATTTACTCAATGACATAAAGACCCATAAAACACTCACCCCTCCTCTTTCCCCTTTCCCCTAATCACACGAATGCAATTTTTCCTTTCCCACTCCCAAGTGGTTGTTCGACGTAAAATTTTTGTGGAAAAAAACTGGTTGCTCTCAATTCCATGAATGTTAAATTTTGATCAACTGTTTGTAAAAACATAATGTGTGGTGATTATTTAATAAAGCAAAACCAACAACAACAAACAGATAGTAATAAATAATAATATTGAAAAAATATATATACAGACTCTATAACAAAAAAAGCAAGCGTTTGAAAGAAACCCGTGTGTGTGTGGCTTACAAAGAGAATATTTAATGAAGGGGGGATTTAGAAAGATTTGGTTTTTGTGCAATGGCTATTTGTCAAATATAATTAAACAAAGCTTGGAAAAAATTGCTGAATTAAAAATAAACCACACATGGAGTGTGAGAATTTTAGCACATGGGAATTTTTTTGAGAGAAACACACACATATACACCCATTTATATGTATTGTCGTTAAACTTCTTTCAGATCAGATTTAAATTCAAATTGTTATTCTATGGACATTTCGAGGAAATAAAATGTTAACTGAAAACCTGAACAGTTTGCATAAACTAAAGAAGATTGTATAGGTAGGTATCTCTATTATTATGCAAAACGTTTTCAAAGCAATTCAACTCATTTCCTTAAATAGCCCTACCTAAAATACGAGAGATTTCATTGACTAAAAATCAACTGCACCCTATTTTTTATTTTTACATCCAATGAAGGCAAGAAGTTTTGGAATTAATCAGGGAAATGGGTTTTATATTGGAATAATGAGTTGAATATCTAATTTGTGTTTCAAGATTGAAAAACAATTATTATTCGTTTAATACAAAGAGAGTAACTCGCATTTTTTTCTAGGAGAATGCTTTTACAGCTCAAAAAGGTTGTTTTATGACGAAGAGGTATGATGTGAGAGTTTTCTGGGTACAAAAGAGAGATAAGGTGAAAGTGAAAGAGAGAGATATATGCATAGAGAGAGAGGGAGGGAGAGAGAGGGGTAAATGGAGGCGAAGAGAAAACATGAGAAGAAGAACAAAAAATGCCCTCGGAAGACAAAAAACTAACATGAAGACCTTAATGAAACGAAGACTAAGAGGGGATCTTCTATGTATCGAAGAGCGATAGGAGGTCTTCTATGTATCGAAGAGCGATAGGAGGTCTTCTATGTACCGAAGAGCGATAGGAGGTCTTCTATGTATCGAAGAGCGACAGGCGGTCTTCTATCTATAGAAGAGCGATGAATGGAAGAACGACAGGAGATCTTCTATGTATAGAAGAGGTCATCTTCTATGTATAGAAGAGGTCATCTTCTATGTATAGAAGAGGTCATCTTCTATGTATAGAAGAGGTCATCTTCTATGTATAGAAGAGGTCATCTTCTATGTATAGATGAGGTCATCTTCTATGTATAGATGAGGTCATCTTCTATCTATAGAAGAGGTCTTCTATCTATGGAAGAGGTCTTCTATCTATAGAAGAGGTCTTCTATCTATAGAAGAGGTCTTCTATCTATAGAAGAGGTCTTCTATCTATAGAAGAGGTCTTCTATCTATAGAAGAGGTCTTCTATGTGTAGAAGAGGTCTTCTATGTATAGAAGAGACCTTCTATCTATAGAAGAGGTCTTCTATCTATAGAAGAGGTCTTCTATCTATAGAAGAGGTCTTCTATCTATAGAAGAGGTCTTCTATCTATAGAAGAGGTCTTCTATCTATAGAAGAGGTCTTCTATCTATAGAAGAGGTCTTCTATCTATAGAAGAGGTCTTTTATCTATAAAAGAGTTCTTCTATCTATAGAAGAGGTCTTCTATCTATAGAAGAGATCTTCTATCTATAGAAGAGATCTTCTATCTGTAGAAGAGGTCTTCTATCTATAGAAGAGGTCTTCTATGTATAGAATAGGTCTTCCATCTAAAGAAGAGGTCTTCCGTCTATAGAAGAGGTGTTCTATCTATAGAAGAAGTCTTCTATCTATAGAAAAGGTCTTCTATCTATAGAAGAGGTCTTCTATCTATAGAAGAGGTTTTCCATATGTAGGATAGGCCTTCTATGTATAGAAGACGTCTTCTCTTTAGCAGGCGAATAATGGGTCTTTACCTCCTTTTTTATAGAGGCCCCTAGTGCTAGTCGTCTTCTACTAAAAATAGTTTTCCCCCAGAGTTCTGCTTTTTCCCATCGCTGAACAATATTTTTTTAGAGGATATTGCAAGGCATTTTGCAGCTCTTTTTCTTGCTGCCAGTTTATCTCATTCCATTTTAGTGTCAATTAAATATTACCATATGACTTTAAAAAAAAAAAAATGAAAAACGTTTACCAATTTCATAATTGCTGCTTCCGATACAAATCGGTGTCGATTGCTAACTACTGTTGGCCAAGATGAACTTTTGCTCTCTTGTCTATTAGCTAACAATAGAAATAATTGGCTGGAAACAATGGCTGGGCGTGTTGGAATAGGCCAATGGAAATATATGCATGAACAAGATGTCTGAGTTGGAACATGGGCGTAGTTTGGGGAATGGCGCCCAATCACACATACACAAATATATAAATAAAACATATGTATTATTTAAAAACTCCATGTATTTCCCCCTTGAGCTCCCACCAAAAAAAAAACTGTCTGAAACTACAATCCTTGTCATATGCCAACGAATCATTTGTTGCACTCTCAACAGAATATTGTCTAATTTCGGTGTCAGATCGTGGCAGCGGCAACTTTGTGTTGTAATTAAATAATCACATTGACAACGGCGGAACGTCGTATCCAGCGCGCAAACGCCGGGAGCACTGGGGCAGAAAATCACCTACAAGAAAACGAAACCGGGTAGCTAAAAACGCCAGCAAAAAAATTGAGCGATTTGAGTGGTGATTACAAAAATGGTGTCTCTAGCATTTTCTTTTGAGACGGCAAGCAGCTGTTTCAATGGAAATGGAAAAACTGGCGAACTACACCACGAACTAACTAAGTAAGGCGTTAAATTTTGTGTGGCGGATAAAAAAAATAAAATGTGTAAGCCGGTTTACGTTAACGACTTTAACTTTAATGTTATTGTAATAGTTGCCTGGCTGGCCAAATAAAAAAAAAAACACCGATTGCAGTTAATGGAAAAATACTCTTGAAAATAACTGCCAAAGCTCTAGGTTTGTTTTTTTGCACAAAGTATGGAAACTTACTTTCAATTTCGGTATAAAAATTGTTTTGTTTTTGAATCTCAAGTATTGATATTAAGAAGGAAAAATTAAAACGAAATCAAAAAAAAAAAAACAATCTCCTTTGCATGCCTATGATTGGAGTATACATATGTGTGCCTGTGTGTGTATTGGAGTCAGGAACTGGTTTCAGTTTTGTTGTTATTTATTGGCGGGCCTAGAGACCTGAATATGTGGTGACGGTGAAGGAGGTGAGGGGTGATAATTTGTATTGGCAGTAAAAGGACATTTTTGTGTGTGATTTGCTAACCCTTGCCTAACCGACCAACCAACCAACCAGTAGCCTCGAATGGTAGGAAAAGTGGTCAATAGCATTGTTAACTGAAGGACTTTTGGTAAGCGGTAAATAGCAATGCACGTTTCGTTGTTGTTGTTGCTGTTTTTACAGTAAAGGTTACTATACCTTTCGAGGTCATGAAGATTGTTCGTTAAACATTTATTCATGAAAAAAAGGAAATGTTTATTTTCGATATTCCGCTTTACCCAAGGAAAGTTTAAACAAAAAAATTGTCAACAAGATTTTATCTTTTACGCTTTTTTTGCGTAATAATGCTTTTTTTGTAACGTTTTCAAAATGTTTGTGTACATTTTAGTGTTGGCGATTTGGTATGAATCATTTGTTGTTGTTGATGCAGGTTTTCGTTATTTGCTCAATAAATATTTGTGTTGAAAAAAATCGCCTCATCATCGATGCAAGTGGCCAGAGGTATTTGACAACAAGTTTTAAATATCTGACATTAATCTGTTACACATTTCGATATGGGCGAAAAATGGGTCAGTATTTTAACCTACTTTATTTTTCAAGGGGTATGAAATAAAAAAACAGGAGGTCTTCGACTTATAAACGACCCATAGGAAGTGTTATGTGCTTAGAAGACGGAAAGCAGATCTTCTACATATAGTAGACCTTCAGAATGTATTTTATATGTAGAAGATCTAGAGGAATTATTGGTTTTATAAGGACCTGAATAAATGATTTTAAAAAAAGTAATTCCGCAGGGTATGTTAGCCACGTATTTTTCGCACCAAGCTCATTTCATTGATTCCCCATAAGACCACTTGAAATTATTCTGAAAATAGAGGCACGGCCTCATGAAGGTTGTTGTATACATTTAACATATCTTGTAGCGATTCTATTACTAGAAGATATTCGTTTTCACCACATCAGACACTGTTACTTACAAAATATCCTATAAATAGGTCTCTTATAGCTGTTTGGTAGAATGAAGATAGCCAGTAGGTCTTTTTAAAATAAAACGCTTTAACAAGCTCTCTTTTGGTAATCCAGACTCCCAGATCATTTTACCACAGTTACCACTTGGGGTCCTAAGTACGATATATTTTTTCTTATGAAACTTCATATTTCCCGAGTTATGGGCCCCTAAAATTCCGTTAGAATTCCAATGTTTGTAAGATCAACAAAGGCAATGTGAAGCTCTGACTCTCCTGATACAAAGACCGGCAACACAATTAAACTTTACTTTTTAAAAAGAGCTCCAGTCACCGGGGTTGGAATCCTGCCATAGGCGAATTTGGACATACTCGGAGGAGAAAAACTCAAGACTTGGCCGAAGGTTGATTACTTAAAAAAGTATTAAATTAAAAAAAAAAAACTTTAGATCGTGTTACTCAGGTTGATACCCTGATACGGTGGTCGTACAAAGAAATTATAGCGTCCCCTGAACAGTACCTGAGGTAAAATTTTAGAAATGATTAGTGAGTTTGCCCTAATACCACTTGCTCCATGATCTTTAGAGAGGAGGCCTCCTGTAGCTTTTCTATATAGAAGGGTCTTGCATAGTAAGCTTCTGTAGATCTGCTAAAAAAAGAAGACCCTCACCTCTTGGACGCCTACAAATAAAATGCCTTCCGTTGTTATTCGGCAGACACCAGATTTTTTTTTTTATTGGTTTATAGAAGATCTCCAGTTGGTCTTTATTACACATCGAAGTCCTCCTCATAATTTTCCATGAATAAAATACCTCTATGGTTGGAGGATCTCCTTTAGATTTTATATAAGTAGAAGGCGACATCTTCATTTTCTATACAGAGGGTCCCTCTAGGCCTTCTGCAGTTCCTGCATTCTATGACTTATAATCGAGAATGTATTGTCTATGGATAAAATACCTCCTGAAGGCTTCTATAGGTAAAAAGACCCAATCTATGTATTTTGTAAAGGAGAAGTCATTTTGTAGTTCTATGGACAGAGTATCTCCTAAAGTTCTTCCATCGAGAAAATGCATCCAATAGGTCTTCCACACATTGAAGGCTGCAGTACATCGTAGAAATTCTTCATTAGGTCTTCTATACCACCTTTAGGTCTTATATAGTTTAAGGGGCTCATGTAATTCATCTATACATAGACCTCCTGTCGCAGGTATGGACCACTTCTGTTAAGTCTTCCTCATGTATGAGATATTCTGTAAGCCTTTATTTATTGAAATATCCTCCAAAGATACTCCGTCTTCCATAGGTTTTTTATATGTAAAAGGCTTTCGCTTTAGGACATTTTGGAAAAAAATAAGCATTTTAAATGGAAGTTCGGACCCCAGTTCTCCCCCGCTTACGCCTCTGTAAATAGGGACCTATAAAAGAACATCTTTGAAGTACTTTTTACGGCATTCCTATCTACAGAAAACCTTTAAAATACTTTCTTTTCCCCAAAAGACTTGTTTCGTAGAAGATCTCCTCTTTCTATAAAAGAAGGGTTCCCTTTTTATAAAAGATTTGTAAAAAGCTTTCTCTTTCTATAGAATACCTTATTATTCTATATGAGACTATTAGGTGTTGTCTTTTATCGACAGAAGTCATTTGGAAGTTCGCTTTTTTACACAAGACATTTAGGAAGTTCTTTTATTAATAGAAGGTCTTTTAATGGTCGTTGTCTCTATAGAAGATCCTGAGAACTTATTCTTTCTGTTGAAGATTTTTGGATGTTTTTCTTTCTATAGAACATCTTTGGAAATTCATCATTCAAATCTTCTACCTTTTATAAAATAATTTTGGAAGACATTTTTTCTATAGATGTTTTATGTTTTCTATTGGAATTATTTAAAAGATCTTGTGGATCTCAATTTATCTGTCTACAGAAGACTTTTAGGAGGTATCTTTGACCTTTTGAACATACTCTTTTTGAGGAAGATGCTTTAAGCGTTCTGTAGAGGACGCTTATAGCGTTCCCTATTTATAGAAATCCGTTGGAAGTCCTTCTTTCTATAGAATACCTTTAGAATGCAATGTTTTCACAAGAAACATTTTTTTTCATTAGAAAATCTGTCTTCATTTTATAGAAGTTTTAGAAGGTTTATTCAAGAAGTTTCCAAATTTTCCAAATGTTTAGCTATTCCAAAAGATAAAACCAACGGTTTCATGAATTGCTGCAAAACGTCAATAGAAAATATTTATTGCAAATTATGTGCAATTTTGTTCAAGTACTCGTCGGAAATAGTCGGATTTTTACGTTTTCACAACGATAGGAGACGTAAATGACAAAATATCAACTCCTTTTTTATTTGATTGGTGATGTGGAAAGAAACCTATCCCAGGTGTCTTATATCCTAAGGTAATTACTTTGAAAGCAAAAAAAGGAATTGAAAAGAAATCCCACCCTGAAAAAGTACAATTTTCCTCCCGAGCTTCCGTTCCTTTTGCCTTAGTGTTAATAAATTACTATTTTCTTAATTTAAGGAACATCTGAGATAGTTGAATACAAACGAAAAAAAACCCTCGTATGATTACTTTGATATTTTGAAGAAAAAAAACAAAAGACTTAAGACACAATCTCGAAAAAAGTTTAATTTGGAAGTATGACATAAATTCAAGTTCGTGACTTAAGTCTTTTGTTTAACAATGTAAGTCTAAGAGAGATTTCCAAGCTTTCTCCTTAATATTCTCTTGAAATTTCTTCCACAGAATAGCGGCATTTCAAGCTCTTCAAGTTTGTTTCTTAAGTCTTTTGTTTAAACTCTTTACTGTTCTCAATTTTAGAAAGAGAATGCTACAGCACATGTTTCTGTCTTAAGTCTTTCGTTTTGGCAAATTTTTCTTGCACTCCTGAACTAACTGTAAATTTTCTAAAATCAATTTCAATAACCATAAATTCCTTTCCTTCATTATCATTGCCATTCACTTGTGTCCAACCTAAGTCAAATGTCAATATTGTCTTATTTGTCATGGCAAACAATTTGCTTTAGCAAATATACCGTAGTCATACCGTAGTTGTAAACAAAATAAATGCAAAGACGATGGCCACTTACCTTTCCATTTGACAGTGGGATCTGTAACACATCAAGTTCCTGATTTGATGCTGGCAGAGGGACAGCCGCCACAAAAGCAAGGACAGAGCACACGCAGGCAAGTGATAACATATGGGACCTCATTGTGTCTTTGTGTGTATGTGTGTGTGAATAAGGGTTGGTTTTAGGAAAAAAGTCTTTTTTTTATTTTTTTTTTGGTAATTTAAAAGCGTTAAACGATTTCACCGTCTCGTTTATCAACCAACAACTGATGATGGATTTTATGCCACACCGAGTACGTAAACTAAACTAAACTGCAAAAGAAGAAACAGAGAGGGAGAGAAACAAATTAAAAATTAGTGATTGGTCTTGTTTAACTTGAAATACATATTAAAATTGCTAAATAACTTCCAGTGAATAAAAGCGGAAGTTGTTGTTTGTGCATGTTCTAAAAAAAACGAAAAACGAAAAAACAACAACGAAAATACGAATGGATGCCCTTTAAAAATGAATTCGTGATTCCACCTGAAACAACCTGTCCGGTTGTTTTTTGTTGTTGTTGGAAATTTACAAATATTTCAACCAAAAAATTAACTGTTTATGTTAAATCAATCATTGTTTAAATTGGCCATAAACTTGGGTGTTTTTGTTTTTCTGTCATCTTTGTGGCCAAGAAGCAGCAGCAGAAAACCAATCGCATGACCTTGCTAGGAATGAGATTTTTTTTTTTGAAATTGATTGAGTTGTTTTAAAAATCTCTGGGTCACCACCGGGGTTGTTTTGATCATTTATTATTGTTTTGTTAATATTCAAATTTATTGGTTTTTTGTTTCTGTTGTTTTTGTTACAAATACTAATGATTATCATCTAAATGACCACAATCCAAAGTTTGAAGCCATTGACAAGTCATCTGCCAGAAAAGTAGAAAAAAAAAACAAAGCGAAAACTGAAAGACCCTACCAATTATCGGCCAAGGTCATCCACATTGCTTTTGCTTGTCTGGGTCTTGTGAATTTTTGTTGTTGTTGTGATTGTATTGGTTTTTTGTTGTACTTAAAGCGTTTTTATTATTATTTATTAAATTAGTGGACGCCATGTGCCTACTGTGGGGAATTTTTTCTTCGTCCGCTCGTTTGTTCGTTCGAGTATTTGGCCAAATTTATTATTTCATGGTAATCACGATTTTATGTTAATTTATAATGCCAATATACGCATAAACTATTTCAATGTGTGTGTGTAGTTGTTTTATAGTTACTTTTGGGGAGAGAGAGAGGGCGAAAGAGATCTCTCTTATAGAAGAGAAATATATATCTAAAGAGAATTGTGTTTGAAAATTTGTGTTTGAACTATTTATTTATCTGGGAATTTCTAAGGTATTTTGGATTTTTTTTTTAATTTTGGAATTTTTGTAAAATGTTATAATGCTGATTTTTGGATTTTTTTTTTTGAAATGAATTAAAAATTAAATCACGTTAAATGCAACTCAACTTCTTGTCTTATCTATGAAATATTTTTTTTTTTGGGATTCTATTTTTATTTTTGAATATGCAACTTAAAAATATTCAATATTAAATTGAAAATTCAAATTCAAGGTTTTCTAAAAGAAAGGGGTTTGAAATTAACAAATTTTAATTTCAAATATCTCTTTTTGGAATTTAGTTATTAAAATTCCAATACCCGTTTGATTTAAAAAAAACCCCAATTTAAAAAAAAAAATATTTAAATGTTTTTTCTTGGGCTCAGAACTAGTTTGAAAGTTAAATAAAATCGACTGCCACTGTTGAAAGTTTGTTTCTTAAGTCTTTTGTTACGAACTTTATTTAGCATCTATGTTCTATGGAGAGAACTGGCGTGAATCCTCTAAGAAGACTTCCAGGTATTTTATAAGAAGATATATAGATATCTGCAAGAAAGCTTCGGATCTTTTACAAGAAAAGCTTCAGGTGTTCTATGAGAAGAAAACTTTCAGCTTTTCTATAAGAAGAGCACCGCTTTTTCACAATTTTTCCAATTTTCCATGGAGAAGAACTCCAGTTCTTCTATGGAGATAACCTTCAGTTCTTCTAGAGGGAAGACTTTCAGTTTTTCTGGGAGAAGACTTTTAGTTTTTCTATGGAGAAAATCTTCAGTTCTTCTGTGGAGAAGACCTTAAATTCAACCACCGGAGAAGATATTATTTTCTTCAATGGGAAGATCTTCAGTTCTTCTAAAGAGAAGACATCCAATTCTTCTATGTAGAGGACCTTTAGTTCTTCTATGGAGAAGATCTCCAGATCTTCTATGGAAGACTTTCAGTTCTTCTATGGAGAAGATATTATTTCTTCTATGGAGAAAACCTTCAGTTCTTCTATGGAGAAGACCCACAGATCTTTTACTCGAGAGAAAATGTTCAATTTTTCTATAGAGAAAACCTTCAGTTCTTCTATGGAGAAGGTGCGCCGATCATCTCTAAAGAAAACCTTCAGCCCTTCTATGGAAAATACCATTATTTCCTCTGTGGAGAAACATGAAGTTCTTCTTTGGAGAAGTCCTCAAGTTTTTCTATGGAGAATATATTGAGTTTTTCAATGGAGAAGACCTGGTGTTCTTCTATAGAGAAGACAGAGTTATTTTATGGAAAATACCTCCAGTTCTTCTATGGTGAAGACTTCAAGGTGTTCCATAGAGAAGACCTACAGATCTTTTATAGAGTAAACCTAGAGTTATTTTATGGATAAGACCTACAGATCTTCTATAGAGAAGACCTAGAATTCTTTTTTTGGATAAGACCTCTAGTTCTTCTACTCGAGAGCAGACTTCTCATTCTTCTATGGAAATGACCTCTTCTATGGAAAATACCTGTAATTCTTCTATAGGAAAGCCTTTCAATTCGAGCAATGGGGAAGATTTTCAGTTCAGTTCTTCTATGGAGAAGATCTGGAGTTTTTCCGTCGAGAATACCTTGTGTTCTTCTATGGAAAAGACCTGGAGTTCTTCAATAAAGAATACTTCAGAGTACTACAATGGAGAAGATCTAGAGCTCCTTTATGGATACGACCTCCAGTGCTTCTACCCGAGAGAAGACCTCAAGATCTTCTATGAAAAAAAAACTAACAGTTCTCCTATGTAGAAGACCTCAGTTATTCTATAGAACAAAAAACCTTCAGTTCTTTTACCTACGGATCTGGTTTGGAGAAGACTTATTCTATGGAAAATACATCCAGGATCTATTCTATAGAAGACCTTATAATATCAATGAGAAGACCCTCATCATCTTTTTAGAAGACCAATGGATCTTCTGGTTTAATGACATATTCTTCTTCTATAAAAATACCTTCGACAGGTCTCAAAGAAAAGCTATAAGCTATGAGAAGGAGACTCATAAGAGGACCTATAATTCTATGTGAAGACATATAACAATTCTATGAAAAAACAGGTAAAAAGCTGTAAGATCGGCCAGGCAGAACTTTGAATACCCTCCACCATTTGGAAAGAATTTTGCAATTTTAAAAAAAATAAAAATCGTTTAACCTGTCAACGACCTGCATAGGCAACTTTTATCATAATATTCAAATGCGAAACTTGAAAAAAAAAATGCGTGAAAATGTCGCTAAAATCATTAAAATACGGAATATGGGGAGGCACCGTTATTTCCTTTAAAACAATTCCAGTGAATAATGTCGCTAAAATCATCGAAATACCGAATATCGTGAGGTACCGTTATATGGCGGCTATACAAAAACATGGACCGATATATCTCATTTTTATTACCAACCATCCTAGACATAATTCAAATTGTTCTGCCAAATTTTGAAGCTCTACGTCAAATAATTTGTGGAATGACAAAGTTAATATACCCTCCTTTTTAAGGTGGAGGGTATGAAAAAATAGAGAAGAACAATAGCTTATCCAATTTGCCCAGCCTTATGGTACGGCAAAGACAAGATTTTACCATTTTTTAAATTTTTATCCTTAGAAATATGAGGACTACTTTTTTTTATAGGGAAAACAAAATTTCCAGCTCTTGAGGATTGCTCTTTTCTATGGCAAAAAAAAAAAAACAAAACATTAGGCCACTGAAGACTATTTCTTTCATAAAAAACATAGGTCCCTTAATATAACTTTCCGATCTCTGGGTATTATAGAAAGAAATCTTTAAACCTCCCAATGCTACTTTTTCTATAGCAAAAATTCTCAGGCTCAGGGAAGAAGACCTATGGCTCTCTTTACATAAGTTTTTTTTATTATTTCCTCCTGTTTTTTTTTTTTTTTTTTTTTTTTTTTTTTGAAAATTCAATTTTCAACCTATCTTTAATTAACTATAAATAATCCCTTAATAATTGGCCGTTCACTTTGAGCCTCAAAGCGAAGTGAGTTATCGCAAATCACGTTTGTGTCTTAAGTCTTTTGTTTTGCTTTCATAACATCCCAAACAGAAATGAAATATTTTTTTTACCATATAATTGGGTTTTAGCATGAAACAGCCCTTTTACTCTTACAACAGTTTTTGGTGAACAGATGAAGGGGGGAGGGTGTGTCCCCCGCCCCTCATCTATTCGTGTCTCTACAAGATTTGTAAGCCAATCTCCACAATTTTGCAACAACCTATCACTTACTACCTAAACAAATTAGGTATATCAAATTAAAATGAAACCCCTTTTAATTTTAAATTATTTTTATTTTGAAAACAAAAAAAGAAACATGTAATTCGAATCGCAAATCTATTCCGAAGAAGAAAAAAAACAAGTGGATGTAAAAATATAAAAATGATTGCCTAATAAATATCTTATTGACGTGCGATCGCAATCGATCTTTGTCTGGCAAACGACTTTAAAATTATTTACGCCAATGGCAAAATCTCGATTTTGTTTTGTATCTCGTCTTTTTCTATTGTTTTCATGTTTGCTATTGCGTTTTTATTTCATCTTCCTTTGCCTGGTTTTAGTTGTTGCCATTGCTTTGTTTTTGTTTTTTTTTTGTCTTTCTAACAAATCATTGAAGTGCAATCAATAAAATCTATTAACCTTATTATTGTAAGTGTTATTAACAACAATTTGTGAATAAACAAAATAGTCATGAAGTCGGTTTTTTTCTGTTCACCCCATTCGAAGCTTCTCCAGCGTGTTTGGTTTCGCGGAGAATGGAGAAGTCACCTGCAATAAAAATGCCAAAACATATTTTTTTTTTGTTGTTCGAATATAAAACAAGACTAAATAAAAAAATTGCGTGTCTCTGTGTGGTTTTTTGAATGAATAATTATCTTTTATGTCCGACGATAAAATTGAAGAAATAAAAAATCCACAACATCAATAAAATGTAAAAACAATTGTCGGCACTTGTTTTGTGATTCTGATAAAGGCCGAATTTAGATCGCTCTAGCAATGCCTGGTTTCATGAGGCCATTAATTGTCCATTGCTTTGTGAATATCGCTCTGTTTGTAGGAAATTCCTTGGAGTCCGAAGATCATTATTTTCATGAAACAAAAACATTAAACTTATATGTGATACAGAAGATCTGAAGCACTTTGAAGATTAAAGTAAGAAAATTGGAGAGAATTTTTAATTTTAGAGAGACTCTCATAATTTCTATTGTTTCTCTCTTTATCTTTTTTTAAAGAGAGAATTAATAGTAAGAGACCTTTGGCGTTTTTAAGGAGACGACTTAATACTCTCCTATGAAGAAGACCAACTTTTCTTTGATAGCTCCTTTATGAGAATATCTAAAACTACTTTGCAAGAAGCCCTATAGCCCTTTTGTGTGAAACCCTATAGCTTCTCAGTGAGAATATTTTCTCTACGAAGATATATAACTCTTCTGAGGAAAGATCGGATCTGAACATCTTATGCGAGACATCGAACATTTTTGTAAAAAGTTCGATGAAGCTTTTAGGAGACGACCTATTGGAGAAAGCCTCCAGCTCTCCTATAGAGAGAAGACCCATAGTTCTTCTATGGAGAGACAAGTTCGGAAGAGAAGACCTCCAGTCCTTTTATAATGAGAGAGAAGACACATAGTTCTTCTATAAAGAGAGAAGACGTAAAGGTCTTGTATGGAGAGAAGATCTTCAGCTCTTCTAATCAGAATCTAATCTTCTATGGAGAAGACCTATATCACTTCTAATGAGAAAACCTATAGCTCTTCAATGGAGAGAAGAATTATAGCTCTTCCATGGAGAGAAGACCCTTAACTCTTCTATGGAGTAGACCCTTAACTCTTCTATTGAGTAGACCCGTAGCTCTTCTATGGAAAAGACTTATAGCTCTTCTATGAAGCTATGAAGAAGACCTCGAGCTCTTCTATGAAGCTATGAAGAAGACCTCGAGCTCTTCTATGAAGCTATGAAGAAGACATCCAGCTCTTCTATGGAAAAAACCTCCAGCTCTTCTAATGAGAAGACCTACAGCTCTTCTAATGAGAAGACCTACAGCTCTTCTAATGAGAAGACCTACAGCTCTTCTAATGAGAAAACCTACAGCTCTTCTAATGAGAAGACCTACAGCTCTTCTAATGAGAAGACCTACAGCTCTTCTAATGAGATGACCTACAGCTCTTCTAATGAGAAGACCTACAGCTCTTCTAATGAGAAGACCTCTAGTTCTTGTATGAAGAAGACCTGCCGCTCTTCTGTGAAAAAGACCTGCAGCTCTTCTGTGAAAAAGACCTGCAGCTCTTCTGTGAAAAAGACCTGCAGCTTTTCTGTGAAGAAGACCTGCAGCTTTTCTGTGAAGAAGACCTGCAGCTCTTCTGTTAAGAAGACCTGCAGCTTTTCTGTGAAGAAGACCTGCAGCTCTTCTGTGAAGAAGACCTGTAGCTCTTCTGTGAAGAAGACCTGCAGCTTTTCTGTGAAGAAGACCTGCAGCTTTTCTGTGAAGAAGACCTGCAGCTCTTCTGTGAAGAAGACCTGCAGCTCTTCTGTGAAGAAGACCTGCAGCTCTTCTGTGAAGAAGACCTGCAGCTCTTCTATGAGGAGAAGACCTAGAGCTCATCTATGAAGAAGAGCTCTAGATCTTCTATTAAGAAGACCGCTTCTATGAAGAAGACCTCGAGCTTTTCTATGAAGAAGACCTCCGGCTCTTCTATGAAGAAGACCTCCGGCTCTTCTATGAAGAAGACCTCCGGCTCTTCTATGAAGAAGACCTCCGGCTCTTCTATGAAGAAGACCTCTAGCTCTTCTATGGAGAAGACCTCCAGCTCTTCTATGGTGAAGACCTAGAGTTCTTCTATAAAGAGAAGACCTAGAGCTCTTCTATGAAGAAGACCTGCAGCTCTTCTAAAGAGAAGACCTCAAGCTCTTCTATGGAGAAAAGTCCACTAGCTCTCTATGAACAAGGCCTATAGCTCTCCTGTGAAGAAGACCTCGAGCTTTTCTTTGAAGAAGAACTCGAGCTCATCTGTGAAGAAGACCTCTAGCTCTTTTATGAAGATAGACCTATAGCTCTTCTAATGAGAAGCTCTCCTAATGAGAAGACCTAAAGCTCTTCTAATGAGAAGACCTATAGCTCTGCTATGAAGAAGACCTATAGCTCTTCTATGAAGAAGATTTAGAGGAGACCTCTAGCTCTCGTATAAAGAAGACCTCTAGCTCTTCAATGAAGGATACCTCTAGCTCTCGTATAAAGAAGAGAAAATGTATAAATAATAAAGTTCTTCCTGAGACTACATTCTCATACATCAGAGGATTTTTATGTAAAGATCTTTCGCTCTTTTATGAGAAAACCTATTGTTCTCATGTGAGCAGACCCATAGCTCTTCGAAATTTTATTTTCGATTTGTAAAATCATCATCTTAAAATCAAATTACCCAATCGCCCATATGCAGCCTAGCTACCCCTCAAACCGCAAATGTGTGGCAACACAAAAATAGTAGCCGAATACATTTTGCTGTTGTTGCTTTGTGTGCATTTTGGTAAAGTGGCTGGCGCTTTACAATGTAAGCATGAATTATCAAAATAAGAAACAAAAACAACAACAATAAATTTGATATTGCATTAGCGCAAAATCACCTGCGGATGGCGGCTGATGGTGGTGATGACAAAAGAAGAGGTGAAGCGCTGTTGGATGAGTGGCAAATTATGGCTTGTGGCGGCCGGACATGCTGCTTGCACATTGAGGCAAACAAAAAAACAAAAAACGTAAAACGCAAAGCAATAACAGCCGGTAAACAAAATGGGAATGCCAGAAACGGACGTTGATTTGGGGGCTTTGGAAAGAAGACTAAGAAGAAACACATGTTGTTGTGTGTGAATTTTCGTGTCGAGGTGTCTGTCTTCTTTTTTTGGTTTTCTTTTCTTTGCTTTTGTTATTACATTTCTTCGCGCTCAAATAAATATTATGTCATCTGCAAAAGGCAGGCAGTGGCAGCGATTGGAGTTTGTGGTGGTTAAAGTGTGGCAGTAGTTGAGTCAGTAAATGAATGAATGAATGAAATTGAGGAAAGTAAAAACGAGAAGAAAAAGAAGAAGAGGAGGAGGAAAAAATAAGACATAGTGACGAAGATAATGCTCGTAGTAAACGGGAGTACTCATGACGTTAATGATGATTGCACATATGGGTGCTCTTCGCCGTCAGCCAAAAAAAAAAAAAATGAAAGAAATCAAAAGCTTGGAGTTTCGGGGCTTTCTTTTTGTTAGCTGCTGGTGTTAGGTATATACCCCACACATGGCTCACTCCAATTGAGCAGTGGCTTCTTCACCTGACAATTGCTTAATTTTTTTGCGTTTTGCTGTCTGGATGTTTAACACATGACACCTTTTTGCTAAAATTAGACGATGCTTAGCTTTTAATATTTTTTTTGCTGTAGTTTATGTAATTAAGGTGTACCAGCTTTTTCTTGATTTGCGCCTCTAACTATTTCCACGTGTTTTAGCGTCTATTTTACCTGTGTATTGTTTTGGTTTTTATACCCTACAACACTATGTGTTGGGGGTATTATAAGTTTGATTGGCCCAAAAATTATGTAACACCTCGAAATATTGGTTTCCCACATAGGAAAGTATATATGGATCTTCCTAGCTCGCGGAGCTGAGTCGATCTAGCTATGTATGTCCGTCCGTCCGTCTGTCCGTCTGTCCGTCTGTCCGTCTGTCCATGTTAATTTGTAATCACTCTACAGGTCGCAATTATGGCCCGATCTTCACGAAATTTAGAATGTAGGTGGGTCTGGGGTCAGAATAGAACCCTATTTCTTTTGGAGATGATCGCCAAATGTTTAGGGGTTGAAATGGACCAAATACTGAAAAAATGTCGGATTTTGCAGTAGCTATACAGGTCGCAATTATAGACCAATCGACGCGGAATTTAGCATGTAGCTAGAGTTTAGGGCGGGGAAGAAGCCTACCAATTTGGGTGGTCATCGGATAATATTTAGCGGGTAAAATAGACCATACCTTTTGTGTTGAAAAAATTCAAAATTTTTCATTAAACCGCGAATATTTTAAATCCCGGCGAAATCACAAAGCCATGACAAGGTTACTTCTGATCTTTACATTGATGTTAACATCCAACAAAACGGATATATAGCAAAATATGTGCGATATATACGTTTATCAAAGAAGATATGCTTGAAAAATCTCTTATATGTCGAGAACGGCTGAACTGATTTCCACAGTTCTCATTAATTCAGAATGGCCTCTTGGCAGGAAAGAAAAAACGTCTAAAAAATCTCATAAAAATATCTCTCTAAAGATGAAAATATTGATTTTGTAAAATTTTCTCATAATTTTTCAATTTTGTCATATTTTTGGCATATTTTCATTTTGAATTAAACATTTGGTAATATTTCTACAGCTAACAAAACTAAGTAGTTAGGATATCGGGATATCATATACAGATCGCATTTATGGCCCGATCCTTACAAAATTTTGCATGGGGATAAGATGAGGGTCAGAATTGAAGCCTGCTCTTTTTGGAGATGATCGCCATATATGTAGGGGTTGAAATGGACCAAAAAACTGCAAAATTGTCAGCAAAATTGTAGACAAAATACGAAAATGTCCATTCCAGTGACTTTTTGGAGAATTCACAAATACAGGAAAGACGCACTTCTGACTATTTCGTTAACGCTGATTTCGTTGAAGAATATAGTCAAATGTCTGTATCTCATATAGATGCGTTTCAGTCAAAAACCAATAATAAATGTTAATATTTTGCCACTTCTGAGAGATTATAGGTCTTTGGGAAATATTGGTTCCAGATCTAGGAAGACCATTTACGTGCAACATCTACCAATAAATTGGAAATGAGCAAATTAGTTTAAGTTGCTATTATTCGAAAATTAGAGAACGGAACCTGATGGTTTTCTTTTATTATTTGTAACAATATCTTGTGGAATTTTGTCGAGTATTTCGCCTATATAAACTGTATGGTTTATTATAGTGTTGTAGGGTATTCAACGGTCGGCCCCGCTCGACTGTAGCCTTTGCTTACTTGTTTTGCTTAACTCTGCTGTTTTTCTCGAAGTCAACAACCATTGTTTTTATTTACTTTTTTAATTTATTTGAAATTGCTAAGCAGAGAAAGGGCATCTATTATTTTCTTTTTATTGTTGTTTTTGTGTCTGAGACTGACATTGTGAATGGCTACAAAGGTTATTGGAAAGATTTTTCTTTTGTTTACTTTGAGTGATTCAAAGTGTAAACAATTTGAGGTTGGCTAAAAAAATTATTATTTTTCTACGAATGAATCACATATCAAAGATTCAAAGGCCTTTCCAGGCAAGAGCTAGAGGTCTCCTCATTAGAAGAGTTAAAGGTCTTCTCATTAGGAGGGCTAAAGGTATTATTCAGAGAAGAACTAGAAGTCTTCTCATGAAAGATCTAAATGTCTTCTCAGAGAAGAGCTACAGGTCTTCTTCAAACAAGAGCTCGAGGTCTTCTTCATAGAAGAGCTTGATGTTTTCTTCATAGAAAAGCTCAAGGTCTTCTCATTACAAGAGCTACAGGTCTTCTCCATAGTAGAGCTCGAGGTCTTCTCATTACAAGAGCTACAGGTCTTCTCCATAGTAGAGCTCGAGATCTTCTCCATTGAAGAGCTCGAGGTCTTCTCCATAGAAGAGCTCGAGGTCTTCTCCATAGAAGAGCTCGAGGTCTTCTCCATAGAAGAGCTCGAGGTCTTCTCCATAGAAGAGCTCAAGGTCTTCTTCATAGAAGAGCTCGAGGTCTTCTTCATAGAAGAGCTCGAGGACTTCTTCATAGAAGAGCTCGAGGTCTTCTTCATAGAAGAGCTCGAGGACTTCTTCATAGAAGAGCTCGAGGACTTCTTCATAGAAGAACTCCCAGGTCTTCTTCGTATAGAAGAGCTCTCGAGGTCTTCTTCGTATAGAAGAGCTCTCGAGGTCTTCTTCGTATAGAAGAGCTCTCGAGGTCTTCTTCGTATAGAAGAGCTCTCGAGGTCTTCTTCGTACAGAAGAGCTCTCGAGGTCTTCTTCGTACAGAAGAGCTCTCGAGGTCTTCTTCGTATAGAAGAGCTCTCGAGGTCTTCTTCGTACAGAAGAGCTCTCGAGGTCTTCTTCGTATAGAAGAGCTCTCGAGGTCTTCTTCGTATAGAAGAGCTCTCGAGGTCTTCTTCGTATAGAAGAGCTCTCGAGGTCTTCTTCGTATAGAAGAGCTCTCGAGGTCTTCTTCGTATAGAAGAGCTCTCGAGGTCTTCTTCGTATAGAAGAGCTCTCGAGGTCTTCTTCGTATAGAAGAGCTCTCGAGGTCTTCTTCGTATAGAAGAGCTCTCGAGGTCTTCTTCGTATAGAAGAGCTCTCGAGGTCTTCTTCGTATAGAAGAGCTCTCGAGGTCTTCTTCGTATAGAAGAGCTCTCGAGGTCTTCTTCGTATAGAAGAGCTCTCGAGGGCTTCTCCATAGAAGAGCTCCGAGGTCTTCTACTTCATAGAAGAGCTCCGAGGTCTTCGTATATAGAGCTATATCGAGCTCTTATCCATAGATGAGCTCAAGGTCTTCTCCATAGATGAGCTCGAGGTCTTCTCCACAGATGAGCTCGAGGTCTTCTCCACAGATGAGCTCGAGGTCTTCTCCACAGATGAGCTCGAGGTCTTCTCCACAGATGAGCTCGAGGTCTTCTCCATAGATAAGCTCGAGGTCGTCTCCATAGATGAGCTCGAGGTCGTCTCCATAGATGAGCTCGAGGTCTTCTCCATAGATGAGCTAGAGGTCTTCTCGCAGAAGAGCTATAGGTCTGCTAGAAGAGGAGCTGTAGGTCTTTTCGAAGAAGAGCTGTATAAAAGACCTGGAGGCCTGAAGGTCTTCTCATAGAAGACCTGGTGGTCTTCTCATAGAAGACCTGGTGGTCTTCTCATAGAATACCTGGTGGTCTTCTCATAGAATACCTGGTGGTCTTCTCATAGAATACCTGGTGGTCTTCTCATAGAATACCTGGTGGTCTTCTCTTAGAATACCTGGTGGTCTTCTCATAGAATACCTGGTGGTCTTCTCATAGAATACCTGGTGGTCTTCTCATAGAAGACCTGGTGGTCTTCTCATAGAAGACCTGGAGGTTTTCTCATAGAAGACCTGGAGGTTTTCTCACAGAAGACCTGGAGGTTTTCTCACAGAAGACCTGGAGGTCTTCTAACCGGGGACCTGGAGGTCTTCTAACCGGGGACCTGGAGGTCTTCTAACAGAGGACGTGGAGGTATTCTAACAGAGGACCTGGTGGTCTTCTAACAGTGGACCTTGAAGTTTTCTTACA
This sequence comes from Musca domestica, assembly GCF_030504385.1. NCBI lineage: Eukaryota > Metazoa > Arthropoda > Insecta > Diptera > Muscidae > Musca > Musca domestica. The sequence goes on along the minus strand of NW_026712238.1, from coordinate 7,885,970 downwards.
AAATTGCTATAAGTCTACTAACAGAAGACCTGGAGGTCATATTTTCTCACAGAAGAACTAGAGCTCTTGTCACTCTTCTGTTCACAGAAGAGTTATTCATCTTTTCAAAGACAAGTTATAATTTTTCTCTAAAATAATTTTAGGATAGAGAGAAAGAGAGAGATAGAGAAAGAGAGAGAAAGACATATAGAGGAAAAAGAGTAACAAAGAAATATGGATTGTAGAAAATTTGGAAAAATTTTGGGATCTTTCAACCAAAACGAAAGACTTAGAAACAAGCTTTGTTTTGTAAATATGAAAGAAGAGGAGGGATAGATAAAGAGAGATATATATAGAAAAAATAGAGTGTGAAAAGGAATATGGGTTGCAGAAAACGTGGAAAGTTTCTGGGATGTTTCAGCCAAAACGAAAGACTTAAGAAACAAACATTTTTTATGGATATGTACGAGAAAAAAAGAATAGAATTTTAGAAAAATACTTTTGATGATTTTTTAAAAACCTATTTCACATGTTTTGTTTTACAGAAAGAAATCTCATAAAATCATCATGACGATGTGCTAATCTGAGGGTATACGTCCGGTCTTAAGATGAAAAAAAAAACCCGAAATGCACACATTCCTCTCCATCTCAATGTATGTGACTTTGCATGTAAACTCTCTACATTAACTACACATAAAACCGGTAAGTAAGCACATGTTTGTTAACACATAATCTTAATTAATACTGTCTTTTAAAGGTTTTGCAATAAACACAAATCCACCACAAAAAGTTGACATAATATTCAAAAAAAATCATACTTGTCTATAGTTTTTTGAGAGTAGGCTATGGGCTGCTCTTTGGGGGTTTGCAATCATGTAGGCCGGCCAAAAAAAAACTACAACATTATTGAACCTTGAACCGAGCCATAAATTTAAATGTAAGGGCTCGTGTAATAAAGCCACAAATTTCCATAGAAATAATAATGAGAAGAATGTAATATTGAAAATAAAAATGCGGGGAACAGGGCAGAACTTGTTTTTGTTTCTGAGAACTGTCAAGAATTTGGATTTTGAAATTTGAAAAAAAAAATTAACATAGAACTACTAAAAAATATTAGAAATTTTAGCAGCAAATCAAAAACAAAATAGCATAACATGTCACAAAGATGACAAGCAAAAATCCTGCATTGGAAATTTGTTTGAAAACAATATCATCCATTAGCATAGCAGTATATTAATAAATTATGAAATAAGTCGCCTTCCCATTGAATCTTGCATAATTTAATTATTGAATTAATTATATAAAAATGTGACGGCATACAGGTTTGCTTTATAGCTTCTAATTGACAAATTTATTAAAATTTACAAACAAAACCTTTAGCTCATCTCAAAAGAGTAATAGTTAAATAAAAGCAATTATCTTTCCATGGACTTTGGCTGTAGGATATCCAAAACACCTGCCACTGGTTTTAAATTTAGAAATTCTATTCAAAAATAATTAATTTCAAAATATAAATTATTTATAATAATAAACCAGTTTTTGTTCTGAGTTGCAATTTGTACTGTGAATCAAAAGACTTAAGCGACAAACCTGAAATATCACACTGTCAAGAAGGTAACAAAAAATTCAAAAGAGGAAATTAAGGAAATAAAAAAAAAAATGCAAGAAACCTGATATAAATCAAATTATCACCAAACGGGAGAAGTTATACCCAAATATTAAACTCTGACAGAAAGTATATCTAAGCTGGTTTTTATTAGGTGTTGTCGGAGGTCTGTTGACATTGATGCCCCAAATCATATGTTAATGTCAGCTTCGAAAAACTAGTACCAAAGTTTTTAAGGTAGATGTGTAATTCTGGTCTAAAAAATGAATTTTGGAGATATCAGGAACCATCATCATCCAGATAGCCGGAGATACTCTTTAAGCAAATTTGGTTGAGTAAGAACTGGCAGAATGATTATCAGCTGCTGATTTGCTGAAATATTGGTTTTGAAAGAGTGCCGTAGTTTTACGTTCCCATAATTTCTCAGTGTGTTCTCCCAGAGTAAATTTTGTGTTCTGCTCTTTTAATGTTATTACCATTGGGAAGTATTATAAAACATAGAATAATATTAAACTTGAAATGTAGATGGCGTTGGCATACCACAATTTTTTTAACATTCTTAACGTGGACATATTTAGAATTCCTTTGTTGCCATACCATCATAATTTCATTTCTTGTTTTAAAATTTTAAGAGACGGCTTTTATAAGATTGTAATTAGTATAGCACTAGCCTACAGTCTACAGACTCTAAAAAGTCGTATTCTTGACTAAATATGAGTTTTAACCGAGAATTTGCCCAAAGAGAAGACAGCCTTGTTCGAAGAAGTTGTAGAACATCTTAAGATTTTGTGAATCAGAGATTATTTCTAAATGCTAAATTTATTAATTTATTAGAATAATAAGAAAATTGAAATAATTGAAATGGTAGATTTTTTGAATATTCTTTACGTGCACATTTTTCGAATTTGTTTGGAGCTCACCAAAATGTGATTTTTTGCTATAATTTTCTAGGAGTAGCCTTTTAAAAGAAAAGGTCGAGTTTTTGACAAAATATATGTTTTAGCCGAGAATTATGGCGGATTTACTCAAAGATAAGGAAGCGTTGTTGGAAGAAATTCTGCAATCTCTTAACACTACTTTTTGGATAAATGTATTGGAATAATATTAAATTTCAAATGTAGATGGCGTTCATTTTATATTCATAAAGTCAACTTTTATAGAATTTGTTTTTTGCCATCAAAGTTGGGTTTATTGTTGAATAAAATCATGAACACTATGTGGAGGAGGTACAGGAAGAAACTGTCCCATCTCTACCATCTTTATAAGAGATCTTGTTTTGATAGAAATATTGAGATACGCGAAGTCTGAAAAGAATCGGATGTTAACTTCGTGTGTATGAGCTTTATGGAAATTCAAAATGTTGGCCCTATGTGGGGGAGGTACTAGATGGAGTGGACCGATATTTTTCATTTCCTCACCTGACCTAGCACTGGTGCAAATATTAGGATTTGCAAAGATGGAACAAAATCGGATTATCATTTCTCTTTCTGTGCAGTCATAAGACTTTTTTTTTGAAAATGTCGACTTTTTGTGGTGAAGGTACCAGAAGGAGTGGACCGATATTGCCCCTATTATTTATTTATATAATAATATTACGATGTACCAAGTTTGGGTCAAATCGGATACAATCTTCGAGAGTTCGCTATATCGACTCCAAACGGATTTGGTCCAAAGAGAGCAAAGTTCTAAACCAGTTATTTCCATGAGACACATTTTGGCCGCATCATATGATTTATATCCTCTCTAGCCATATGGCTGAGGGTATAATTATGATTATTCCCACGACCGTAATTTATTAAACATAAGTAGAGGAATTTCGGTTTCACTCAATGGCAAAATGTTCTAGAATTTCTTTCAAAAGCACTGTCTTCCCCTTGGCAAATTCTGGGCTCATTGGAGACAATTTTAAGTGAAAATTGTGTTAAAAAAATCCAAAAGTCATGTTATAATAAGTTCTAATTGGAACATAGACATAATTAAAAAAATTCAAAGGGGATTAATTGTGTTCTAAGTTTTTCAGATATCAAGAATTCTCCACGAAATCAGGAATGCTCCCAAAATTACAACTTAATTTTTTTTTTAAATTTTCCATTTTTTTGCAATTTTTTTTAAATTTTGCAATATTTTGAAATGCATTTTTGGCTTGGATTCAAATGTTATCATAAATATTTTATTGCCTGTCATTCGAAATGTTGTCTAGCCAATGTTGTTTGCCTCTGAGCAACAGTTAGTTAAGTATTTGCCAGTAATTTAATACCACAAACGGTTGGTTGTTGTTGGCGTTTTTTTTTGTAAAAACAAATATCAATGTATATCCATTACAACAACATCTACAAATGTAGTCGAGAAGAAGAAAAAAACGTTAAATTGCGAAAACCAAAAAAAAAAAAAAAAAAAAAAAAACGTCGATTTTTTTTCGAAAGTCTGAAGTTCATTAAACGTCCTTGGCTAAGTTGTGCACTGACAACATGGGGGTGGAGGGTGGAGATTTTCCACCAACATTTTCAAGATTTTCACTTTAGAATAACACGAATATTCCACCAATTAAAACAATGATTGATTTGTAATTTTTTTTTGGTTGTTGTTACATTTTCGAGTTCCTTTACCACTGTTTTTCTTTCCTTTCGATTTGAAATTTATTGGATCAAGAAAAGCTCTTTTTCCTTTTTTGGTTTTTGTTATTGTCTTTTGGGAAGTTTTTTCTCTATTCCACAATTTTTAAACATTTTTTTAAAATTGTTTTCATTTTTTTTTGGAAAATATTTAATTTTTTTTTTGTTTAAATAAAGAACACATACATTTTTTAGTAGATACGCTGAAACTTGTTGTTGGCGTTTGAACGGTTTTGTTTTTGGTGTGTACGCAACGGTTTTAAGCTATATGACGACCGAGATTATCCTAAGGTCCGGTGTTGTGGAAACAAAAAAAATGATAACACTGGGCTGTGTTTTGGAAGACTAGACGCGCTATATTGTCGAGTTGTGTCTATGCTATTGGAGTTGCAATTGATTACTAACGTATTTTTATCACACCACAACAGACTAAAGCTTAACGCGCCGTTGGCCTAATCAAAACCTTCCCCAAAAACAACAAAACTGAGCTGAAATAGCACCTCATGCGGATACCGCAGCGGCATGGTGGTATTGTGGGCCACTAATACCATGACACAAATGGCATGATACGAAAGAGCCTATATTGCTTGGCCAACATTATACTTTGTACCACTTGTTGTGCTTTGAAAAAAGTCTTCTCTGTAGTGGTAAGTGCCATGAAAAGGAGGCCTCAATCACACCAACTACATGTGAGCCACATATGCACACACGTACGCTCACACACTCTCTCTCTCTGTGGTGGCTCTGTGATCTCTTAAAATTGTTATAGCATTCCCTTAGCCACAAACTCTCTCATTGAGCCACCATCCAAATAAAGCTTTTGCCCTCCAACCACTGCAGCCACCACCAGTTCCACTCACAACGAAATCGAAAGTATTTGCCAGCAATTGAGTGTTTCTCGACAGCAATCTGGTTTGGCTGACACTGCTGACACCGTTTTTGTTGTTGCCGTTTTATTTCTATTTTGTTAACTTGGCTTTACGCAAAAACATCAACACCCCATAATCTAAACTGGATTTTGTGTTTTTCTGTTTCGGCTGTTTGGTTTTGTTGTAGACCCACTACCACAAAAATTAAAACTTGATTTTTTGTTGTTGCTGTTGGCCAACACCACCATCGTCGTCAGCATCATCAACGGCAGCAGCATCACAAATCGTGCCGATTTTTTTGTTGGGCGAAAAAAAAGGAAAGACATTCCACAAAAGACCCCAAAAGTCTGGCTGCTGTTGTCAAGAGTGAGGTTTTTCTTGTTTTTTTGTTTGTTTGTTTGTCTATTAACGGTGAAGGCACATGGATGTAGCAACAACAACAACACCAACACAACATTTGTCTTTTCCGCCTTTTTAAGTGGACGTGGAAAAAAGTTTCATATTTTCCTCCATGACAGAAATGTCCACAAGGCTACATAATTGAAATAGTTTTTATAGAAGTACCTGTTTTTTTTTCATCAAAAAAAAGAAAAAAAAAAAAATTGGAAAATTATTGGCCAGGGAATTTGATGGATTTATGGACGCGAAAAACAGGCCCAGTTTTTATTCATTTTATTTAACAATAAATACATTTTTTCTTAATTTTTTTTTCTGAAACAGATGCCTTTCATTGGTCCCAAAATATGTCCAAAGGTTCCAGTTTTTTTGGATCGGAGGACGGGATCGTATGAAAGGATGCATCCCACATTTGGAAGCCTTCTAAAAATTCGGTATAACTTTAAGTGCATTAGACGAACTAATATTTTTTACATCAACTATTTAAGAATGTGGCAATCCACGGGAACTTATTTTCCAATATCCCCACAAACATGTATTTCCCTCTAAAAATTGTATTCCCCACAAAATAGCATTTCCCTATAATAGATCATCCTTTTTCTGGATGTTTTGAAGGTACCCCCTGAATGTTCACTAAGTTTTGTAGGCAAATTTGAATATTGAAAATGAAATTTCTGCAGATATTTATATAGCTAATTGTTTTGTTTTAATTACAACTCTACAACACTATGTGTTTAGGTTATTATAAGTTTGATTGGGTCAATAATTACGTAACACCTCGAAATATTGTTGCAGGACATAGGCGGTAACATATGGATCTTCTTATAGGCTAAGCTGAGCTAAGTGTTCCGACCGTCCGTCTGTCCATGCTAAATTGTAATCACGCTGTTGGTCGCAATTATGGTCCGATCGTCACGAAATTTTTCATGAAATTTGGGTTAGCGTTTAAAGAGGAGGAGAGAAGATGGAGAAATATCCTAAGGCTAAAATAGACCCAAAACAGATTATTTTCTTGATTTTACAGTACAGGTCACAATTATGATCAATAGGCGCGGACTGGCAGGGTAGAGGTCGACCATTTTGAGTGGTCATTGGATAATATTGAGCAATTGAATGGACCATAATTTTTGTGTGAAACATACCAACATTTACATTCACTGGGAAAATTTTTAAAGGTGAAAGTCGAATCCCATCGAAATCATAAATACATGAAAAGGTGCTTCAAACCTTTACGTCAAGAAATCAAAAGTTTAGCAATATATATAGGGTGACATAAAAAACGGCAAAAAAGTCAAACGCCATAATTTTTACATTATTTTTTTTTTTAATTTTATTGAATGAAAGTGCAAAATATCGGAAATAGCATCAAATTTTAGAATAAGTTTAGATTTGTTCGAATTGATCACCTTTGGCACGAATTATGGCCTTCAAACGGCCAATGAAACCGTCACACGCTGCCCGCGTGTTGCTCTGCGGTATTTTGGCCCATTCCCGGCGAAGCGCTTGCTTGAGGTGATCGACACTTTGGTATTTTTCAGTGCCAACCTAGCTTTCTAAAATACTCCAGACGCAATAATCCAACAGATTAGTATCCGGAGATTTTGGTGACTATTGTTTGCTGGAAATGAGGCGAGGAACCTCATTTTGTAACCATTCTTGGGTGGCGCGTGCTGAGTGCATTGCTGGTGAGTCCTGTTAGAATGTCCAAGGTCTGGGGCGTGTTTGCATGACCAAGGCTTTAATACACCCTCCAGAATATTTTCGCGATAATATTCGGTTTTTTTCTGATGCCAGGGTCAAAGGGAGACGATCAGCTGTTATGGCGGCCCACACCATCACCATGGCCGTCGCTTTAGTTCTGGTGGCCAAGCGAAGGTGTACATTTTCAGCTGACCTCTTTGGCAAGTAAACACGATCATTTTGTTCGTTTACAAACTGCTGGACAACGAATGTTTTCTCATCGGAGCGGAGAAACCCAAATTCGGCAGTTCACCACTTTCGGCCAAGCGAAGCAACTCTTTAGCTCTTTTGAATAAATTGTCTTCCTGTTGCGGTGTAAGTTCTTGCACTTTTTGGAATTTCAATAGCTTTACCCCGAGCTCATTTTTCAATATTTATTTTATCACGAGCCATCTTTCCGCCACTGCGACGCGGGTTTCGATCAAGTCGCTCCTTTACTTTTCGAACCATTTCTGCTGATGTTGCTGTTTTCTTCCGCCCACTTCCTTGACGTCGGGCTACGTTACGGTAACGAGCGATGGTACGAGACAAAAAAAGATTTATTCACATTTAAATGCTGGAGTGCTCACTTGTGGTTTTTCGGCCAACTATAAAGAAATCGCACTATGACGCCTGAATTCCATCACGAATAACTTTTTTTCTGGAAAATTCTCACCAAAATGCTTTTGTACGCTTGTAAATAATATAATGAACTGTCACTGGAATAATTTAAACAGCTGTCGGACGAATGGCTTAGAAATAACAGCAGTTTTAAGTTGGCAGTTTTTACATCTTACCCTTTATTTCTGGATCCATATTCTGGATATATACAAATAACACAGTTAAAGAAAGACTTTATAAAAAATCTTTGTCCAATGATGTCTATGTTACCTGTATAGGTTCAGTGGAACCGCGACTAACTGGGATCTTGACCCGTAATTTTCGGATTCCTGCATACGTCCTCCAGGAAAAGTTATTTTCTTATCAAATCCATTATCAAATTTTCGATAAAATTTCAAAAATTAGAGTTTTTACTAAATTTGAAGTGTTCTCGATATTTAATAGATTTGCTTCTTGTAACACAGGTCCAATGTATTTCCCCTACTTGATAGAGTCCTTGTATATAAGTCCAGGGTTATTTAAGCCATATTGTTGCAATCGAGAATTTTTTTTACCTTAGGGGAAGAATTTTCGATGCAATCTTGTCTGTAGAAGACTTGTAAAAGTCCTTCTATGAGTAGGGACCACTTGACAAATTTATATTCGTAGGAGACCTATTAAAGATTCTTTGTAGAAAGTTCGATATCTGTATAAAACCTGTGAGTGGTCTTCTTTTCATTGAAGATATTTTGGAAGATTTTGGAAGTTGTCCAATCCGTAGAAAACCTGTACAGTTCTTCTATCTTTAGAAAACTTTTTAAAGGCACACCTTATATGTAGAATATCTGTAAAAGAAATTCTGTTGCAGAATTTCTTGTTTTCTTATCCGTAAAAAAAAAAAAAAAAACATTTGGAATGGAAGTTTTTTTACCAGAACTGTTAAGGTGTTTTGTTTGTAGACAATCTGAGAAATGGAGAATTGGAAGTCCTCTTGTCTGAGAATTAATTGAGAAAGTTTTTTCGTATATCTGATCTTCAGCAAATACATAGGTCTTTATTTGCAAGAACATCTATTTAAGATATGTGGACATTATATACGACATTTTAATATTAAAGAATTTCTTTCCCTTTTATTGACATACAAGGCTTACCTTAACTAGTAGCCTTTAAACGGTATTCCGAAATATTAATAGTTTGTCCTTTTTTTTTTAAATCAGCCCAAATATTTTGTACGACATATTCTTTTGAGATAAAAGACCATTTTACATTTTTGTAGTTGGAATATGTTTACATCCTGTAATTTTCGGTTCTTAAACTGGAGCCCTCTAAATTTGTTTACAATATATGGGCCTTCTAAAATCAGGTTATCGTTTTTCGTTCTGTGCAGAAAATATATTTTTTGAAAATTTCGACCTTCTGTGGGGGATATACCTGAAGAATGGACCAATACTGCCCGTCTCCGAACTCGATCTAAGTTTGATAACATAATTACGATACACTAGGTTTGGACCAAGCGGAATACTCCCTTCGAGAGTTATCGTGCGGACCAGCTAGACATGCAGACGGACAGACGGACATCACTAGATGACTTCAAATTTCCTGAAACGGATTTAGGCCAAAGAGACCTAGGGTTCCTTGAAAAAAATTTTGTTAATACAATATATGGGCCTTCTAGCTTCGTAAATGTTGGTTGTTAACGTTGCCTACACACTGGAGGGTTTAAGAATTGTAAGTATACCTATAATTACCCTTAAAGAGAGCACACGAGATTTAATTTAATTTATTTTAGGAAGGTAGTTGTAAAAGTGAAAAATACAAATAATACCTCTAAGGATGTTCCATCTGAGTACTTCATGAAATCACAGTTACAATGTTACAGGTTTTCAACAATACAAAAAATATATGCCTAAAATCTTGTCAATGCATTTTTTCATGACAATCTTAGTGCATTGTAATAATGTTGTTTCTTTTTTGGCAGATTCGAGAAGCTCATGGAGCGAATGTGGTCTTGGCATGATGTTGTCATGTGGTATGCAAACCATTGATTACTTGCATAAGTCACATTTTTAATCTTTGGAATTGCAAAAGCCATGCCTTGGGTCGTTAAATAAAATTGTAAAATCATCTCACTTCTGGTAAAAAAAAATCGGTGCTGTTGTTGCCACAGGTACATTTACTTTTTTATGGATTTTTTCTATGAATTTTTGGTAAATATTTTTTTACAATACAAAGTAGTAGATATTTTTTCCATAAAAAAATCATTGTCTATCGTGATTTTTTATGTTCAAAAAATTTTTTTTGGTGCTTATCAAACATAAATTCGTTGCCTGAATAAAAAAACCTGTCTTCATTGCTTGTGCATGGCTGGTGAACAAAAGACTTAGGACACAAACTTGATGGATTATCGATTGATCATAAATTACACGGGTGAATGTTGTTAATCGATTTCTTAAAGAGGTTAAATCACTTGTTATCCTATACCAACACGATGTGGGGATGGCAGAAAGAGTTTGTTTAGCACTTTTTAGGAAAATTCAAAATTATAGATACAAATTGTTATAAATCTTCGATAATAGCTACCAGTTGCTTTCAGGAAATAGTCTAAAAATTTGCGATTACAGCTTTATAATAACCTTATGAAAATCTTGGATTTAGCTCCGAGTTGCCTCAAAAAGAATGATTAAAATCCAAATAATTTTAGCTCCGAAAATGTCTTTAAAAATAATGAAAAAAGCGGGCAAATAAAGTTGCCTTCAAAAAAAAAAAAAAAAACAAAGATTAAAACTTCACTTTTATACCACTTGGATCCCTCGAAAAAAATGTCGTAATAAATCTGCGATTTTAGGTCCTAGATGCTTTCAATTTTTTTTATACCTTCACCTCCTTGAAACCTTAAAACTTATTTCTAACAAGTAAAATAGTATTATCGGTTTTGCCAACAAATGTTTAGTTATGCCTTGAGTTATGATTCTCCCAACTGTTTACCCTTTATGGGGGAGGTTCCGAAGCAGTTGGCCAATATTAGCCAAATCATATCTGAATTAAGACTGATACAAATGTTACAATGTGCCTTTATATGAGATACATATGTGCAAATTTTTGGAAAATATGGAAATATGCGTGAGCTAAGAGATATAGCGGACCAAAGTATTCAATTTTCATATTTTATCTAATACTGACAAAAAGATTGGTATGAGGAAATCGAACATTTCTATTATCTCAGGTTTCTGGTGAAGAGAAATATTTAGATATAACAACAAGTCACCGAGTTGCTTTTCAAGTTATGACAGAAAATTGTGACCTTTTGTGGGTGAGGTACCAGAAAGGGTTCGCAGATATTTATCATCTTCACAGCAGATCCTGCGTTAGCAAAAATATTTGGATGAGTAAAATTTGAAGAGAGTTTTATGCTTATTTCGATTTCTTTGAGCGTTTTGTTGTTTAAAATCTTTAACCCTATGTGGGGGAGGTACCAGCAGGAGTGGTCCGATCTCTACCATTTTTGCAACAGATCTTGTGTTGATGGAAATATTGAGATGTACCAAGTCTGAATGGAATCGGATGTTAATTTTCCGTTTCATGAGCTTCCTGAATATTCAAAATTCTGACCCTTTGTGGGGGTTGTACCAGAAGGAGTGGTCCGATCTCTACCATCTTTTTAACAGATCTTGTGTTGATGGAAATATTGTTATATCCCAAGTCTGAATGGAATCGGATCTTAATTTTCCGTTTTATGAGCTTCATGAATATTCAAAATGTTAACCCTTGGTGGGGGAGGTACCAGAAGGAGTGGTCCGATCTCTACCATCTTTATAACAAATCTTTTGTTGATGGAATTATTGAGATGTACCAAGTCTGAATGGAATTGGATGTTAATTTCCCGTTTTATGAGCTTCATGAATATTCGAAATTTTGACCCTTTGTGGGGGAGGTACCGGAAGGAGTTAACCGATATATCTCATCTTCACACCAGACCTTGTGTTAAAAAATATTGTGATGTGTGTAATTTGAAAACAACCGGATGCTTATTTCGGATTTTATGATCGTTTTGGTTATTCGAAATTTTGTGGGAGAGGTACCAGAAGGAATGGTCCGATCTGTACCATCTTCATAACAGAACTTGTGTTAGTAGAAATAATGGGATGTATGAATTATGAAGAGAACCGGATACTAATTTTGGATTTTATGATCGTTTTGGTTATTTTATATCTACCATCTTCATAACAGATCTAGTGTTAATGGAAATATTGAGATGGACCAAGGCTGAATGGAATCGGATGTTAATTTCGTGTTTTATAAGCTTCATGAATATTCAACCGAACCGATATATTCCATCTTCACACTAGACCTAAAAAATATATAGGGATGTGTTACTTTTTAAGGCAATCGGATTCTTATATCACATCAGGGTTAAAATTATTTAAAATTTTTACCCTTTGTGGGGGAGGTACCTAACCTAGCACTGACGCAAATATTGGGATTTGCTAAGTTGAGCAGCATCGGATTATCTTTCTGTGCAGAAAATATATTTTTTTTGAAAATTTCGACCCTTTGTGGGGGAGGTATCTAACCTAGCACTGACGCAAATATTGGGATTTGCTAAGTTGAGCAGCATCGGATTATCTTTCTGTGCAGAAAATATATTTTTTTTTGAAAATTTCGACCCTTTGTGGGGGAGCCAGACAGGCGGACGGACGGACATCGGTACATCGACTCCAATTGTCCTGAAAGGGATTTGGTCCAAAGAGACCTGGGGTTTAAAACATTATTTCGATGAGACACGTTGTGGCCGTATCAAATGATATACACCCTCTGTAACCATATGGCTGAGGGGATAAACAATTCTATTCAAATTGACTTCCAACTGACCTGAAAAATTTAGATTTTTTTAATCTGTGAAAATGTATTTTCCTTTAATTTCCATTTAACCCTCGTTTTCTAATTGGTTGTGCCCGTCAATCTTACATAATTTTTTGTTGAGGTTTCTAAACATCCAAACAGTGCTGAACATCTTTCAAACCGCAAGTGTATCATTCGATTAGACAAGTTTGTTCATTGCATGGAAATTCCCAATCAAGATGTAAAACACTTGTGGAATATGGGATTGGGTTAATTAGCATAAGTGTAAATTGAAAATATTGGAATTCTAGGGATTTATATGAGTGTTACAGTTAGTTGTCATTGAATTGATTTGTAGCGAATATTTCCATTAAGATAAATGATGTGGTTAGTATTTTTGAAGCCATATAAAATGAAATCTGTTTTGAATATCTGACAGATATATGGATTCAATCACTATAAATATGCCCCTCCCTTAAAAAATGCAATGGAATTCCTTTAACGACCACCCAAGCAAAAAAAAAATATTTGAAGGTGTTATTTTCCCCCAAAAGTCAATTTTTAAAACCCCAGCCTCATGGTAATGAGATTTATATATGATTTAAAGTTGTCAAAAGGTACCTTACCGAGGTTAAACGCATAAGGTATCTTTGCTTATAGTCATATCAGCCCTTCTGGCTGGTATATCGATATCTCAAGAAGGAAGTATCCGAAGTGGCCCAGAAATTCTCACATCCAAACATTTCTGCCAAATCTAGTTAGCGTCAATGATAGAGACTATGAAACTCATAAAAAATTATATTTCATCTAAGGGAGTATTCGATTTCCTTTAAACTTGGCAAAGGACAATGTACGCTCACACAAAGATTCAAAATTCTCAACAATTATAGCGAAATGAATCGCCGATTTTCATTAACCTTTTAGCGCAACTCAGCAAAAAATCTTAATATGAAATATTGTGCTTTTTAGGTAGATTTCGGCAACCACTTTTTATACTAACATCACTCCCCCCCCACCCCTATACCCTCCTTTTTTAAAGAAATTTTTCAGAGACCATCTTCACTTCCCTACGCGTGGATTTTCAAAAATTTTTCAAAGACCATCATCAGTTCCCTAGGCGTGGATTTTTAAAGAATTTTTCAAAGACCATCTTCAGTTCCTTAGGCGTGAATTTTTAAAGAATTTTTCAAAGACCATCATCAGTTCCCTAGGCGTGGATTTTTAAAGAATTTTTCAAAGACTATCATCAGTTCCCTAGTTTTTAAAGAATTTTTTAAAGATCATCATCAGATCCCTAGGCGAACATTTTTAAAGAATTTTTCAAAGATCATCATCAGATCCCTAGGCGTGGATTTTTAAAGAATTTTTCAAAGACCATCATCAGTTCCCTAGTTTTTAAAGAATTTTTTAAAGATCATCATCAGATCCCTAGGCGTACATTTTTAAAGAATTTTTCAAAGATAATCATCAGATCCCTAGGCGTGGATTTTTAAAGAATTTTTCAAAGACTATCATCAGTTCCCTAGTTTTTAAAGAATTTTTTAAAGATCATCATCAGATCCCTAGGCGTACATTTTTAAAGAATTTTTCAAAGATAATCATCAGATCCCTAGGCGTGGATTTTTAAAGAATTTTTCAAAGACTATCATCAGTTCCCTAGTTTTTAAAGAATTTTTTAAAGATCATCATCAGATCCCTAGGCGTACATTTTTAAAGAATTTTTCAAAGATCATCATCAGATCCCTAGGCGTGGATTTTTTAAGAATTTTTCAAAGACTATCATCAGTTCCCTAGTTTTTAAAGAATTTTTTAAAGATCATCATCAGATCCCTAGGCGTACATTTTTAAAGAATTTTTCAAAGATCATCATCAGATCCCTAGGCGTGGATTTTTAAAGAATTTTTCAAAGACTATCATCAGATCCCTAGGCGTGGATTTTTAATTATTAAAATTTCTTGAAAATTCACACATGTCAATATGGAGATATATCGTTCAATCACTTTTTCTAGTATCACTTTTTCTAGTAGCTCCACGAAAAAGGTCAATTTTTTGAAATAAACTAACTGAGCGAAAATTTGCTGAACGAAAATTTGCAGAAAGCAATATAAGAAAATCGAGGTCAAACCGTGTGTCGACGGCAAAAATGACAGATACTTTCTAACGTCTGAAACATATATTAATTTCGTTCTACTTTTTTAATATAATTTCAAACATAATTAAAATAAATGTTTCAATTTAAACAAAAAAAAAATAAATAAATTTAACAGAAATCTAAAAACTATTTTTTAATTCAATTAGTATTCAAATGTCTTTAATAATTTTCCATTGGTTTTGAAAGCTGCAATGCCTTTCAAAATCACTGATATTGGATCAATTTGCATTGGATATCAACGGTGATGACAAATCCATTTTCATTCAAATGAAGCACCGTTTCAGTGTCTTCGATTCAAGTTATTAACATTCTGCCCCCACAAAAATAAAAAATCGACAAACAAAAAAAACAAAACTTAAGGTGAAGGTCACACAGATTTTGGTCACACAAATTATGAAGACAATTCTATGCGTTTTGACACATGTTTTGGTTTTTATGTTTTCGTTTTGGTCTTCTTCTTCTTCTTTTTAATGACAGATGTGCAAGCCACTCACAACAGCAGACACATGTTTTTATGTAAATTTTGGTTTAGTCTTTTGTTCCATTCATTGCCTCGATTTGAATATTTTTTTTGCATCACATCATCCAGCCATAACTTATGACGATTTAAATTGAAACATTTAATAATCACCAGCCAACATCCATCAAATTGTCGATTTTTGTCGTTCGCGTGTTGCAGATGGCTGAATGCCTTGCTCCACTGCCACGGAGCGGTGATTGTTGCTGATGGTGATGAAGCTGTTGTTGTTATTATCTCGCTTCAGTTTTGCTGAAATTGCAAATGGCAAAAAATCTAAGTCACTTTAGGCGAAGAAGTGCTAAGATGGGGACACTGTGTTCAAAATCAGTCACATATAGCGACCTGTTAATGGTCTTTGAAAAATTCTTTAAAAATCCACGCCTAGGGAAGTGATGAGGGGCTTTGAAAAATTCTTTAAAAATCCACGCCTAGGGAAGTGATGAGGGGCTTTGAAAAATTCTTTAAAAATCCACGCCTAGGGAAGTGATGAGGGGCTTTGAAAAATTCTTTAAAAATCCACGCCAAGGGAATGGTCTTTGAAAAAATCTTTAAAAATCCACGCCTAGGGAAGTGATGAGGGGCTTTGAAAAAATCTTTAAAAATCCACGCCAAGGGAATGGTCTTTGAAAAAAATCTTTAAAAATCCACGCCAAGGGAATGGTCTTTGAAAAAATCTTTAAAAATCCACGCCTAGGGAAGTGCTGATGGTCTTTGAAAAATTCGTTAAAAATCCACGCCTAGGGAAGTGATGAGGGGCTTTGAAAAATTCTTTAAAAATCCACGCCTAGGGAAGTGATGAGGGGCTTTGAAAATTCTTTAAAAATCCACGCCTAGGTAAGTGATGATAGTCTTTGAAAAATTCTTTAAAAATTCACGCCTAGGGAACTGCTGATGGTCTTTGAAAAATTGGTTAAAAATCCACGCCTAGGGAAGTGATGAGGGGCTTTGAAAAATTCTTTAAAAATCCACGCCTAGGGAAGTGATGAGGGGCTTTGAAAAATTCTTTAAAAATCCACGCCTAGGGAAGTGATGAGGGGCTTTGAAAAATTCTTTAAAAATCCACGCCTAGGGAAGTGATGATGGGCTTTGAAAAATTCTTTAAAAATCCACGCCTAGGGAAGTGATGAGGGGCTTTGAAAAATTCTTTAAAAATCCACGCCTAGGGAAGTGATGAGGGGCTTTGAAAAATTCTTTAAAAATCCACGCCTAGGGAAGTGATGAGGGGCTTTGAAAAATTCTTTAAAAATCCACGCCTAGGGAAGTGATGAGGGGCTTTGAAAAATTCTTTAAAAATCCACGCCTAGGGAAGTGATGAGGGGCTTTGAAAAATTATTTAAAAATCCACGCCTAGGGAAGTGATGAGGGGCTTTGAAAAATTCTTTAAAAATCCACGCCTAGGGAAGTGATGAGGGGCTTTGAAAAATTCTTTAAAAATCCACGCCTAGGGAAGTGATGAGGGGCTTTGAAAATTCTTCAAAAATCCACGCCTAGGGAAGAGATGAGGGCTTTGAAAAATTCTTTAAAAATCCACGCCTGGGGAAGTGATGAGGGGCTCTGAAAAAAATCTTTAAAAATCCACGCCTAGGGAATTGATGAGGGGCTTTGAAAAAATCTTTAAAAATCCACGCCAAGGGAATGGTCTTTGAAAAAATCTTTAAAAATCCACGCCAAGGGAATGGTCTTTGAAAAAATCTTTAAAAATCCACGCCTAGGGAAGTGATGAGGGGCTTTGAAAAAATCTTTAAAAATTCACGCCAAGGGAATGGTCTTTGAAAAAAATCTTTAAAAATCCACGCCAAGGGAATGGTCTTTGAAAAAATCTTTAAAAATCCACGCCTAGGGAAGTGCTGATGGTCTTTGAAAAATTCGTTAAAAATCCACGCCTAGGGAAGTGATGAGGGGCTTTGAAAAATTCTTTAAAAATCCACGCCTAGGGAAGTGATGAGGGGCTTTGAAAATTCTTTAAAAATCCACGCCTAGGTAAGTGATGATAGTCTTTGAAAAATTCTTTAAAAATTCACGCCTAGGGAACTGCTGATGGTCTTTGAAAAATTGGTTAAAAATCCACGCCTAGGGAAGTGATGAGGGGCTTTGAAAAATTCTTTAAAAATCCACGCCTAGGGAAGTGATGAGGGGCTTTGAAAAATTCTTTAAAAATCCACGCCTAGGGAAGTGATGAGGGGCTTTGAAAAATTCTTTAAAAATCCACGCCTAGGGAAGTGATGAGGGGCTTTGAAAAATTCTTTAAAAATCCACGCCTAGGGAAGTGATGAGGGGCTTTGAAAAATTCTTTAAAAATCCACGCCTAGGGAAGTGATGATGGGCTTTGAAAAATTCTTTAAAAATCCACGCCTAGGGAAGTGATGAGGGGCTTTGAAAAATTCTTTAAAAATCCACGCCTAGGGAAGTGATGAGGGGCTTTGAAAAATTCTTTAAAAATCCACGCCTAGGGAAGTGATGAGGGGCTTTGAAAAATTCTTTAAAAATCCACGCCTAGGGAAGTGATGATGGGCTTTGAAAAATTCTTTAAAAATCCACGCCTAGGTAAGTGATAAGGGGCTTTGAAAAATTGTTTAAAAATCCACGCCTAGGGAAGTGATGAGGGGCTTTGAAAAATTCTTTAAAAATCCACGCCTAGGGAAGTGATGAGGGGCTTTGAAAAATTCTTTAAAAATCCACGCCTAGGGAAGTGATGAGGGGCTTTGAAAAATTCTTTAAAAATCCACGCCTAGGGAAGTGATGAGGGGCTTTGAAAAATTCTTTAAAAATCCACGCCTAGGGAAGTGATGAGGGGCTTTGAAAAATTGTTTAAAAATCCACGCCTAGGGAAGTGATGAGGGGCTTTGAAAAATTCTTTAAAAATCCACGCCTAGGGAAGTGATGAGGGGCTTTGAAAAATTGTTTAAAAATCCACGCCTAGGGAAGTGATGAGGGGCTTTGAAAAATTCTTTAAAATTCCACGCCTAGGGAATTGATGAGGGGCTTTGAAAAATTCTTTAAAAATCCACGCCTAGGGAAGTGATGAGGGGCTTTGAAATATTCTTTAAAAATCCACGCCTAGGGAAGTGATGAGGGGCTTTGAAAAATTCTTTAAAAATCCACGCCTAGGGAAGTGATGAGGGGCTTTGAAAAATTCTTTAAAAATCCACGCCTAGGGAAGTGATGAGGGGCTTTGAAAAATTCTTTAAAAATCCACGCCTAGGGAAGTGATGAGGGGCTTTGAAAAATTCTTTAAAAATCCACGCCTAGGGAAGTGATGAGGGGCTTTGAAAAATTCTTTAAAAATCCACGCCTAGGGAAGTGATGAGGGGCTTTGAAAAATTCTTTAAAAATCCACGCCTAGGGAAGTGATGAGGGGCTTTGAAAAATTCTTTAAAAATCCACGCCTAGGGAAGTGATGAGGGGCTTTGAAAAATTCTTTAAAAATCCACGCCTAGGGAAGTGATGAGGGGCTTTGAAAAATTCTTTAAAAATCCACGCCTAGGGAAGTGATGAGGGGCTTTGAAAAATTCTTTAAAAATCCACGCCTAGGGAAGTGATGAGGGGCTTTGAAAAATTCTTTAAAAATCCACGCCTAGGGAAGTGATGAGGGGCTTTGAAAAATTCTTTAAAAATCCACGCCTAGGGAAGTGATGAGGGGCTTTGAAAAATTCTTTAAAAATCCACGCCTAGGGAAGTGATGAGGGGCTTTGAAAAATTCTTTAAAATCCACGCCTAGGGAAGTGATGAGGGGCTTTGAAAAATTCTTTAAAAATCCACGCCTAGGGAAGTGATGAGGGGCTTTGAAAAATTCTTTAAAAATCCACGCCTAGGGAAGTGATGAGGGGCTTTGAAAAATTCTTTAAAAATCCACGCCTAGGGAAGTGATGAGGGGCTTTGAAAAATTCTTTAAAAATCCACGCCTAGGGAAGTGATGAGGGGCTTTGAAAAATTCTTTAAAAATCCACGCCTAGGGAAGTGATGAGGGGCTTTGAAAAATTCTTTAAAAATCCACGCCTAGGGAAGTGATGAGGGGCTTTGAAAAATTCTTTAAAAATCCACGCCTAGGGAAGTGATGAGGGGCTTTGAAAAATTCTTTAAAAATCCACGCCTAGGGAAGTGATGAGGGGCTTTGAAAAATTCTTTAAAAATCCACGCCTAGGGAAGTGATGAGGGGCTTTGAAAAATTCTTTAAAAATCCACGCCTAGGGAAGTGATGAGGGGCTTTGAAAAATTCTTTAAAAATCCACGCCTAGGGAAGTGATGAGGGGCTTTGAAAAATTCTTTAAAAATCCACGCCTAGGGAAGTGATGAGGGGCTTTGAAAAATTCTTTAAAATTCCACGCCTAGGGAATTGATGAGGGGCTTTGAAAAATTCTTTAAAAATCCACGCCTAGGGAAGTGATGAGGGGCTTTGAAAAATTCTTTAAAAATCCACGCCTAGGGAAGTGATGAGGGGCTTTGAAAAATTCTTTAAAAATCCACGCCTAGGGAAGTGATGAGGGGCTTTGAAAAATTCTTTAAAAATCCACGCCTAGGGAAGTGATGAGGGGCTTTGAAAAATTCTTTAAAAATCCACGCCTAGGGAAGTGATGAGGGGCTTTGAAAAATTCTTTAAAAATCCACGCCTAGGGACGTGATGAGGGGCTTTGAAAAATTCTTTAAAAATCCACGCCTAGGGAAGTGATGATGGGCTTTGAAAAATTCTTTAAAAATCCACGCCTAGGGAAGTGATGAGGGGCTTTGAAAAATTCTTTAAAAATCCACGCCTAGGGAAGTGATGAGGGGCTTTGAAAAATTCTTTAAAAATCCACGCCTAGGGAAGTGATGAGGGGCTTTGAAAAATTCTTTAAAAATCCACGCCTAGGGAAGTGATGAGGGGCTTTGAAAAATTCTTTAAAAATCCACGCCTAGGGAAGTGATGAGGGGCTTTGAAAAATTCTTTAAAAATCCACGCCTAGGGAAGTGATGAGGGGCTTTGAAAAATTCTTTAAAAATCCACGCCTAGGGAAGTGATGAGGGGCTTTGAAAAATTCTTTAAAAATCCACGCCTAGGGAAGTGATGAGGGGCTTTGAAAAATTCTTTAAAAATCCACGCCTAGGGAAGTGATGAGGGGCTTTGAAAAATTCTTTAAAAATCCACGCCTAGGGAAGTGATGAGGGGCTTTGAAAAATTCTTTAAAAATCCACGCCTAGGGAAGTGATGAGGGGCTTTGAAAAATTCTTTAAAAATCCACACCTAGGGAAGTGATGAGGGGCTTTGAAAAATTCTTTAAAAATCCACGCCTAGGGAAGTGATGATGGGCTTTGAAAAATTCTTTAAAAATCCACGCCTAGGGAACTGATGATGGTCTTTGAAAAAATCTTTAAAAATCCACGCCTAGGGAAGTGATGAGGGGCTTTGAAAAATTCTTTAAAAATCCACGACTAGGGAAGTGATGAGGGGCTTTGAAAAATTCTTTAAAAATCCACGCCTAGGGAAGTGATGAGGGGCTTTGAAAAATTCTTTAAAAATCCACGACTAGGGAAGTGATGAGGGGCTTTGAAAAATTCTTTAAAAATTCACGCCTAGGGAAGTGATGAGGGGCTTTGAAAAATTCTTTAAAAATCCACGCCTAGGGAACTGATGATGGTCTTTGAAAAATTCTTTAAAAATCCACGCCTAGGGAACTGATGAAGGGCTTTGAAAAATTCTTTCAAAATCGACGCCTAGGGAACTGATGATGGCCTTTTTCATGTCTTCCATTGACAAAAAGGCCATTTATTAATCGAGGACGTCCGGGGACAGGTCTATTGTTTAAAAAAAATAAAAAAATTGACTCAATTTTTCTTCAAATCTCTAAAGTTTTCGTCCCACTGTGCAATATACTAAACATCTAGTAAGCACTTAATATTGTTGCAAATTTATGTTCAAATGATCGGATAATAAAAAACCCCCTCCAAAAGAGACGTTAGCACACTCCATGTCTTGATGGAGGTTTTTTTTTTGTTTTGCCTGTCAAAGATTAGTTCAAAAGGCCACAAACTGTAAATGCAGATACACACAAAATTACGATTGTGGTCTCGTTCATGTAAATATTGGGCAAGACTGGCACATTATATTCGGTCGGAACAACAAGTACAGTCAAATTATGATCTATGGTCGTTGAAACACAATAATAATGTCCCGTGCTATACGTCGTGTGTAGTTGTAACTCCATGAGGGGATTTTTCTTGGATACATAGACACAAATTTGAAGCGGGGAAGAACGGTAGTCAAATTCAAAGTAGAAGATCGGCGAACAAGTTTTGGTGGTAATATTTGAATGTTGGATAGAGTTGTAAGAACATTTTATTTTTGTTTTACTTCCATTTGCTAATGAGTTATTATTTTCGAAACTCAAGCAGGTATTGTAAAGCTTTTTGAACACACATTAAAACATGACTAGCATGAATGTTTTTGAAGTTATGCTAAGCTTTATTTTTTTATTTAAGTTTAGGATTTATCAGATTTTAATTTGGATTTTATCGAAATGCATTGTTAATACTGAGTTATGATTGATACAGAGATTGGGGGAATAAATTTGAAGTCTCCTGTCAACAGAAGGGCCACACATATATATTTAGAAACCTATTTAAAATTGATGCACTGCAAGTTTATAATCAATAAGAAATTGAGTGCCTTGTCATTACACGTTTCAGGTCACGCTGATTTAAAAATGTTCGCCATATTTCTATAATATTAACATTTTGAAATTTAGGACTATATCAAAATTTGGATTCATATCATAGCATTTCCCCACGAAGTAGAGTGCTCGTTCAGCACCATCATTGGTAAAATACAACCATTTTGATTAGAAATTATCTTGACTCGAAACTACCGGAAATTGGAGAGGTATATATATAAAATAATAGCAAAATGATTTGAAAATATAGCCTCATCACTAAATATAGGTCTATACAATTTTTGCGGGCAGGCATCAAAATATAATATATCTCAGTGTAATGACCATATGCAGGGCCAAAAATTATACGATATTATATTTGGATTTCCCTATCTCAACTTAGTCGATTTAGCTATATGTGTCCGTCCGCTTTCATATCCTTATGGCTTCATTTAGCCTTATGGCTAAAGAAGGTAAATATAATTTTATACGGTCGAAACGTGTCCCATCGAAATAAAGGTTTTAGATCCTAGGTCTCTTTGGACCAAATCCGTTGCGGGACATTTGAAGTCGATTTAGCGATGTCAGTTCGTCTGTCTGGCTGCCTGGTGTGCACGATACCTCACGAAGGGAATATGCGATTTGATCCAGACTTGGTAATCCTAATATTATTATCAAACATAGATCGAATTCGGAGACAGGCAACTGCTTCTGGTACCTCCCCCCCCAAAATGTCAACAGTTTCAAAGAAAAGAAATAACTGCACAGAAAGAGAATGGGTAATCCGATTTTGCTCCAACTTTGCAAATCCTAATATTTTCATCAATGCTAGGTCAGGTTTGAAAATGGGCAATATCGGTCCACTCCATCAAGCACCTCCTACACGAAGGGTCAACATTTTGAATAAATATTATCTTATAAAATATGATGTAAAAATCCGCTTGTCTTCAAATTACACACATTACTATTTTTTTGTTCTTAACCCAAGGTCTGGTGTGAAGATGGAATATAGCAGTCCATCGGTTATAAAGATGATAGAAGTTAGACTATTGCTTCTGGTACCTCCCCCACAAAGGGTAAAAGTTTTGAATAACCAAAACGATCATAAAATCCGAAATAAGCATCCGGTTCTCTTCATATTTCACACATACAATTATTTCTGCTGTGAAGAATATGTCGTCCCACTCTTTCTGGTACCTCCCCCACAAAGCGTAAAAAAATTTATTTTAACATCCGATTCCATTCAAAATTGGTACGTCCCAATAATTCCACTAATCTGTTATGAAAATGGCAGAGATCGGACCATTTCTTCTGGTACCTCCCCCACATAGGGTGAAAAATTTTGGATAACAAAACGCTAAAAGAAAGCGAAATAAGCATTCAACTCCCTTCAAATTTCGTACATTTTTGCTAATAAATAGATATGTTGAGAAGATGATATATATCTGCGAACCCCTTCTGCAACCTCACCCACAAAGGGGCACAATTTTCTGTCATAACTAGCGAACATTGGCCTACTCCTTCGGAACCTACTCCATAGAGGGTCAACAATTTGAATAATCAGAACAGAAGTAAAACTATATTTAAGTAATAGAACATTGGCTGAGGGTATACATCTGACGGCAAAACCGAGTGATACTTTTTAACTTGTTTTATTAAAACTTAATACATCGTACTACATTTTCAGGCCTTCAATGTTTGGAAAATCTTCAAAATCTTTAATTTTGAATTTTACCGAGGATGATACAAGTAAAACCAATATACAATGGACCGACATCCAATTTTTCTGTCTAGAACTATAGACCTAGTGTCCTCAATATCAAATTGCAGGATATCAGCTCTGTAATTGCCACCATTACCAAATGTAGTGCCACTTAGTACAATTAAAGTACGCATATCCAAAACTAGACCCTTCTTCCAGCTCCAACAGTGATATCTATATCAAATTTGAGGATTCCAGCTCTATCCCTTTACCCTATACAAATCCCACCCCTTCACCCATTTCTCAATTCCGGAGACCTCAATGTTAAATTTGAGAATTTCCCATATCCCATAACCCAATACAAATTTTAGTACAATTTAGTACTTTTCGTACAATTATAGTGCGCATTTCCAAAACCACCTTTATATATCAAAGTTACTTTCCATCCTGGATTATAATAATACATTTCAAGCTCTATCCGTTCACATAATACCAAATTGTACCATTTTAGAACTTTTCGTCACATTAAAGTTTGAATTTCCAAAAACCTTTTGGAGATTTTATCTTGCACTCCAATTGTGACTCTCATTTCGAAATTCTGAATCCTAGCTCATTCCGTTTGTCCAATACAAAATTTTTAAATTTTAGTATTTTTCGTGCCTTTTAGCACGTATTTCCAAAATCCCAGCCTTGTCATACGCCTACGTACCAAGACTGGCCCTCGTGTAAAATTTCAAGATTTTAGCTTAAGCCGTTTCGTCTGGGCATTGATTCTAGATCAGTCAGTTATATCATTACACTTACATATACTAGCTGAACCCGGTGCGCTTCGCTTCGATTTGTTTTTATCGGTCTGAACCGATTTTAATATAATTTGGCAAATATATTTCGTGATCAAATTCCTTCACTCATTACAAATTACATTGGAATCGCAAATCACATTGCATCAAATAAACGAAATCGGTCGAAAATATATATGGGAGCTACATCCAAATCTGAACCGATTTTAATATAATTTGTCGAATGTATGTTCGTTTTAAATTCCGTTACACATTCCAAATCTCATTGAAATTAGTGATACATAGCGTGTCTGGTGCATAAAATACATGAAATTAGCCGAAAATATTTATGGGAGCTATATCCAAATCTTAACCGATTCCAATAAAATTGGTCATTTTTTACGTGACGCCTTTTTTATACCCTCAGCCATATGGCTACAGAGGGTATATATCATTTGATACCGCCAAAACGTGCCTAGTAGAAATAATGGTTTTAGACCCTAGGTCTCTTTGGACCAAATCCGTTTCAGAACATTTGGAGTCGATCTAGCGATGTCCGTCCGTCCGTCCGTCTGTCTGTCTGGCTGGCTGGTGCGCACGATAACTCTCGAAGAGAGTATCCGATTTGGTCCAAACTTGGTGCATCGGAATATTTTTGTCAAACTTAGATCGATTTCGGAGATGGGTAATATCGGTCCACTCTTTCTGGTACCTCCCTCACAAAAGGTCGAAATTTTCAAAAAAGGTATTTTTTTGCACAGAAAGAGAAACGATAATCCGATTTTGCTCCAACTTTGCAAATCTTAATATTTGCGTCAGTGCTAGGTCAAGTGTGAAAATGGACAATATCGGTCCACTCCATCAAGTACCTCCCCCACAAATGGTCAACATTTTGAATAATTACAACTCTTATAAAATGTGATATAAGAGTCCGATTATCTTAAAATTTCACGCATGTCAATATTTATGTTAACCCAAGGTCTGATGTTAAGATGGAATATATCGGTCCATTCCTTCTGGTACCTCCCCCCACAAATGGTCGAAATTTAAAAAATAAAATTTGCACAGAAAGAGAAACAATAATCCGATTTTGCTCAAACTTTGCAAATCCTGATATTAACGTCAGTTCAAGGTCAGGTGCAAAAATGGATAATATCGGTCCACTCCATCAAGTACCTCCCCCAGAAAAGCTCGAAATTTTGAATATCCATCAAGTTCTTAAAACACTAAATTAAGATCCGTTTCCATTCAAACTTGGCACATCTCAATATTTTCATAAACGATAAAGATCTTTAATAAAGATGGTAGAGATCGTCGTTCGTTCTGGTACCTCCCACTCAAAGGACCTGAGTTTTGAACAATCAAAACGAGCAAAGAATCCGAAATAAACATCCGGTTCTCTTCATTTTACACACGTCCCATTATTTCTACTAACTCAAAATCTGGTGTGAAGATGGGATATATCGGTCCACTCCCTCTGGTATCTACCCCACAAAGGGTCAAAATTTTGAGTATCCATGAAGCTCGTAAAACGCAAAATTAACATCCGATTCTATTCAAACTTAGAGCTTCTCAATATTTTCATCGACACAAGATCCGTTATAAAGATGGTAGAGATCGGACCATTTTTTGTGGTACCTCCCCACAAAGGGTTCAAGATTTTTCAAAACAAAAAGCTCAAGGAATTCGAAAAAACATCCAAATGAATCCATCTATCTCCTCAAATTTCCCACATACAGACATTATTTCTAACATAAGATCTGTTGTGAAGATAATATACATCTGCCAACTTATAACTGTCATACTTGCGAAACAAGTCGGCGATTCTTTGCTATATCTAAATATTTCTCTTAACCAGTATTCTGATATGAATATGTAATTTGTCGGAATTTATGATTTCGCATAAAATGGGATACGATTGTTCGATTTCCTTCAAATTTTGCACATACCAGTATATTTTATCTGTATTAGATGAATGGAATACTTTGGTCCGCTATATATATTTTTTTCTATTTTCCGAAAATGTGCACATATCTCATATAAAGTGCAAGAAGTAGTCGATATAGTCCAAATCTGTTACGTTCATAACTCAAGGCTGGGGGTATACATCTGTCGGCAAAACCGACTGATACTATTTCACTTGTTAATTTATAAAAAGATTCGTATTAGAATGATATTCCTAGAAACTTCATATCTGTTGTTTGAAATACTTAAACTTCCATCTCTGCATCAAACGCCAACAAAGAAGTTATCCTTCAAATTTACAGACCAACATCACGCCAACTCTGAACTAATACTACTTAGCATCGCAATCTCTAGAAGGTAGAAAAAACAATGTTTCAATTTTTATTTCAGCTTCTATGCTCACTCAATATCTATAAAAAAATAACAACAATAAAAACAAAAAAAAAAAAAACGATGTGTAAACTATATCACTTGGCGTTTGCTTGATAAGGGGTGAAGTTCCGCAGGAAATATCAAAGTAAAAAAAAATTAACAATTTCAAGATAAGACAGACGGACGGACGGACAGACAGCCAGGCATAAAAACAAACTTTATTCAACTTCAAGTGGAAATAAACAATTGTCATGATGATCTTTGACTTCCGGTACGAAGTTTGTAGTTCAGTTTTCATTCGAACGAAAAAAATTGCCCGAATTGTTAACGCAATTAAACAATGAATTGTTATTTGTTTTTTTTTTTTTTTCAATTTACTTCTTAGTTATGTTTCGGTGATTTATTGTAGCAACAACTACAACAACAACTCTACTTTAGTTAAGGGTATTTTAGATTGGCTATTTGTTCGTCTGTATGTGTGTCCATTGCAAATAATTGAAGCCTTTTGTTTGAACACCAAACAAAAAACCTCCAACATATCTTCTCAAATAAGGTTGAAATAATTTTTCATCTTTCGCTTTTTTTTATAGATTTGTACTTGGCCATTGAAGTTGCTATTTTACTACTTCACTTAATTTGTCACATATGGTTTGTTGTTGTTGTTGCAGGTAAATCTGCCTCAAACAACAAGTACTTGGCATTAGTTTTGGTTTTGATTCTTAAAAACTACTTTTAATTGAAAAAAGGCGTTTAAGTTTTCGTACTAGACCGGTGATTGTGAAATTAATTGAAACCGGAAAACCGGAATTGAATGGCCAAAAAAAAGACTTGATTTTAGAATTGTTTTTTTTTTCTGATGGCTTGAAAGAAATAAACATAGTTGGCATTTTAATTTATGTAATGTGTGTGATTACATTTCAGTTTGAAAAGGGAACTTAATTAAAAAAATCAATAAAATGTTTAAATTCAAATACTTTGTTTGCGATTGATGGAAATTTTAAGGTAAAGCTATAATCATGCGGGGCCGACCATGTTATACCCTACAACACTACAATATGTTAGAAGCCCCCTTATCCAAATCCATTTTGGAAGATTTCGCTTTTGAAATTATGTCACGGAGCACCGCCTAGATATTACCCTTAGCAGTTTGAACAGGGACATTTGCCCAATATATACGCACTCCCTCGTTCTGTTAGCCGTAGTGTTTCATTTTACAGGTAAATATAATCAAATGGCCATCCAAAATGCTAGAATTCTTCCCTGTCCCTCTCAGGCGTGTCGGTTTACTTCAAGTGTGTAATCAGGATTTTTTTTCTGTTTTTGGTTCATTTCAACCCCTAAATATATTGGGACATATAGGCCCTTCTGAGCCTAACCCTACCTTTGTGAAAAATTTCGTGAGGATCGTGATGATAATTGCAATCTGTATATAATAACCCCAACATGTGTTGTAAGGTGAAAAAATATTACAAAATATACACTTCAATATTATAAGTCAAATTGAAAAAATCGCATGCGATAAAAAATATGAAAAAAATAAAAAAATGTCACAAAATACTACAAAATCTATATTAACATCATTATTGACATCTTTTTATGCGATTAGTTTAGATATTATTCTTTTATGCCAAGAGGACATTTTGAATTGACAAAAATCAGTCCAGCCATTCTTGAGATATAAGCATTCTAGCTAACATCCCCTCCTTGTGTATATATTTCGCTATATATATCCGATATATTTACTATCGGCATCTATTTGTGATTTCGAAAGGGATTAAAAATATTCGCGGTCTAATGGAAACTATTTCTTTTATTTAACACAAATGTTATGGTCTATTTCACCCACTAAATATTACCCGATGACCATCAAAATTGGAAGACTTCTGCTCAGCCCCAAGCTCTAGCCCCATGCTCACTTCCACTTCGATTGGTCTATAATTGTGACCTGTAGAGTAACTGCAAAATCAGGAAATTTTTCAGTTTTTGGTCCATTTCAACTTCTAAATATTATGCGATCATCACCAAAAATAAAAGGATTCAATGCTGACCCTAACCCCATCTCCATTTTCAATTTCGTGAGGATTGGGCCATAATTGCGACCTGTAGAGTGATTACAAATTAACATGGACAGACGGACGGACGGACATACATAGCTAGATCGACGTAGCTCGGCGAGATAGGAAGATCCATATATACTTTTCTATGTGGGAAACCAATATTTCGAGGTGTTTCATAAGTTTTGGCCCAATCAAACTTATAATACCCCCAACACATAGTGTTGTAGGGTATAAAAATCAATAAAATGCAGAAATTAAAATACTTTGTTTGCTATTGACGGAAAATTTGAGGTAGAACAAAAGGAGTGCACAGAAGTTAAAAAGTATCAGTCTGTTTTGCCGACAGACGTCTACCCTCAGCTAATGTTCGATTGTTTAAATATATTTTGACTTCTGTTAAGATTATTCAAATTGTTGACCCTCCATAGAGTAGGTTCCCAAGGAGTGGACCAATATTGTCCATTTCGTGTCGGACTAAAATAAACATTATATACATAAATATAACGACGTGCCCGGTTTGGACTATATTGGTAACTTCCTTCACTTTACACGACATATATGATAATTATTAGAAAATGTTAAAATTTGCGTGAGGTACCAGATATAGTAGACCGAAGTTTTCCATTTTTATACTTCATAAAATTACAAGAAAATCGAACATTTATATCCAATTCTTTGCGAAATCATAAATTCCGATAAATTCCATATTTATATCAGATTTTTGGTTGAGAGAAATATTTGGATATAGAAAGTTGCAAAGAATCGCTGACTTGTTGCACAAGTTATGAGAGATATAAATATTGAAAACTATGATCCATTGTGGATGAGGTACCAGAAGGGGTTCGCAGATATATATCATCTTCAAAACAGATCTTGTGTTAGCAAAAATGTTTGTATGTGTGAAATTTGAAGAGAGTTGGATGCTTGATTCGCTTTCTTTGAGCGTTTTGCTTTTAAAAATCCTGAACCTTGGGGAGGTATCAGAAGACAGGTTTCGATCTGTACAATCTTTATAACAGATCTTGTGTTGATGGAAATATTTAGATGTACCAAGTCTGAATGGAATCTGAGTTGATATCCCATTTTATGAGCTTCATTGATATTCAGAATGTTGACCCTTTGTGTGGAAGGTACCAGAAGTAGTAGACCGATGTATCCCATCTTCACAGAAGATCTTGTGATAGTAGAAATAATGGGATGTGTTAAATATGATGACAACCGGATGTTTATTTCGGGTTTTATAATCGTTTTGGTTATTCTAAACTTTGGCCCATTGTGGGGAAGGTACCAGAAGAAATGGTCCGATATCTACCATCTTTATAAAAGATCTTCCGTTGATGGAAATATTGAGATCTGAGTGGAATCGGATGTTAAATTCGCGTTTTATGAGCTTAATGGATATTCAAAATATCGAAATTTTGTGGGGGAGGTACCAGAAGGAGTGGGCCGATATATTCCACCTTAACACCAGATCTTGAGTTTATAAAAATATTGGGATGTGTGAAATTTGAAGACAATCGGACTCTAACATCACATTTTATATGAGTTATAATTATTCAAAATTTTGACCCTTTGTGGGGGAAGCACTTGATGGAGTTGACCGATATTATCCTTTTTTGCACCTGACCTAGAACTGACGCAAACATTAGGATTTTCAAAGTTAGAGCAAATCAGGATTATCGCTTCTCTTTCTTTGCAAAAAAAAAAGATATATTTTTAAAGGGGTGGACCGATATATTCCTTCTTAACACCAGACCTTGGGTTAATATAAAAATTGGGATGTGTGAAATTTGAAGACGATCGGACTCTTACATCATATTTTTTAAGAGTTATAATCATTCAAAATTTTGACCCTTTGTGGTAGTGGCACTTGATAGAGTAGACCAATGTTATCCATATTGGCCCGAGATCTAGAACTGACGCAAATATTAGGATTTGCAAAATTAGAGCAAAATTAGATTATTGCTTCCCTTTCGGTGCAGAAAATATTTTTTTCCAAATTTCGACCATTTGTGGGAGAGGTACCAGAAGGAGTGGACCGATATATTCCATCTTAGCACCAGACCTTGGGTTAATATAAATATTGGGATGGGTGACATTTGAAGGCAATCGGACTCTTACATTACATTTTATGAGAGTTGTAACTATTCAAAATTTTGACCATTTGTGGGGGAGGTACTCGATGGAGTGGACCGATATTGACCATTTTCGCACCTGACGTAGCACTGACGCAAATATTAGGATTTGAAAAGTTGGATTTTCTTTTCTCTTTCTGTGCAGAAAATATATTTTTTTGAGAATTTGGACATTATGTGTGGGAGGTACAAGAGGGAGTGGACCGATACATTCAATTTTCATGCCAGGCCTAGGATTAATAAAATTATTGAGATGTGCGAAACGTGAAGATAATCGGACAATATTACATCACATTTTATAAGAGTTGTAATTATTCAAAATGTTGACCCCTTGTGGTGGAGTTACCTGATGCAGTGGACCGATATTGTCCATTTTCGCACCTGACCTAGCACTGATGCAAATATAAGTTGGAGCAAAGTTGGAGCAAAACCGGATTATCGTTTCTCTTTCTGTGCAAAAAATATTTTTTGAAAATTTCGACCTTTTGTGGAGGAGGTACCAGAAGGAGTGGACCGATATATTCCATTTTCACATCAGACCTTCGATAAATAAAATTAATGGGATATGCGAAATTTGAAGATAATCGGACTCTTACATTACATTTTATAAGAGTTGTAATTATTCAAAATTTTGACCCTTTGTGGGGAGATACATGATGATTGGACCATTTACGCACCCGACCTAGCACTGATGAAAATATTAGGATTCGCAAACATGGAGCAAAATCGTATTATTCTTTCTATTTTTGTGCAGTAAATTATTTTCTTTGAAAATTTTGACATTTTGTGTGGGAGGTTCTAGAAGGAATGGATCGATATTGCCCACCTCTGAACTCGATCTATGTTTTATAATAATATTTATTTCAGAGGGTGTAAACATGAGTTTAAAAATATGCTAAACAAAAGCCTTCAAATTTAAAGTGTTTTTTACTAAAATTATATCTTTGTGATTCTAGTTAAATAAATCGAACATTATTAACATCAACCAAAATTGGACATCAATACGTTCATATCTAATTCATGTTCCTAATGTCATCGCTATGACTTCACTTTCTGTTTTGTTTTGCATTTAGCTACGTATTTGGCGTTTATCATAATTTGTATTAAAATATTCATGAGATTAATGAATACAATGCAAATTTTGACATAATATGCATTTTTGAAAGATTTATTGCCCGAATTGAGGTTTGTGTCTTAAGTCTTTTGTTTTTATTCATAATTGCGATAGCTAAGATTTGTCGTTGGTAAAAACCAAATGCATTTTTATTTTAATGCATCTCTGAATTAACGATTATTTATATATTTTCCCTTATGGCTCATCCTATTAGATTTGACCTTTAATGTATCGCATATAGTTATCGGATTTAGATTTCATGGTACTTTGGACTAATTTTTTTCAGAGTGACTCCAACAATCTAGCCATGCCTGCATTTCGATATTACGATCACTCTTAGATAGATTATTCAACAACATTTTCACAGCATTTTATTGTAAACTTATATCGAAACTTGAAGAAAGTTATAGAGATTTTTGCGTATTTAAAAGTGTTATAATTATTAAAAATGTTTCCCCATTTTGGGGAGGTACCAGAAAGAGTGGGCCAATAAATTTCATATTCACATCACATATCTGGCTGAGAGTAGAATTTGTATACACCAAAAAGAATCACTGACTTTTTTGCATGTCATAAGAGAAATATTTATTCCAAATTTTGACACTTGGTGTTGGAGGTGCCAGAAGGAGTAGGCCGAATCATAGCACCCATTTTCATACCAGATCTTACGTTGCTAGAAATATTGGGATGTGTGAAGTTTATTGACTTTGACTTTGGGGGTGGGGTGTTGGGGCCGTTATTTTCCATCTCCGAACTCGATCTAAGTTTGACAATAATATTACGGATATTCCCTTCGAGTGTTATTGTGCGCATCAGCCACACAGACGGACGCACACCTTTAGATCGATTCCAAATGTCCAGTCCAGCGACGTCCCTATGTAGCCATATGGCTGATGGTCTAAATTTATTCGGAATGGGTGCACTTGGACATTATTTAAATTTTTTCCTTCACCACACAAAAGTTCCCCTTAGTTTGAGGGCATATTAAGTATGTCTTTCCATTTGTAATTCCTTGAAATGCTCACAAAGTATATATGTACTTTGCCATTAGAAAATGCTATGCTTATTGAACCATGTCGGTCCGTCAGTGGATACAACTCTAGCTTATGAACGAAATTAATAGGTTGATACAATAATACTCACCACACATTCACGTCGGGGTATGGTTCTCATATAACGATATGGTATGGCATATTAAAAAGTTTTGGTATAGCCCCCTTATAACTTTACTGAAATTATTTCAAATTTGGAGTTAGGAATGGATTCCACTTCCAACCACAGAAAATTGTTCCACATAACTGTTATAGTCCATTTTCGGTATTTTAATAATTTTCCAATGGAATTTTTTACAATTAGGTATTACAAATTCCTAATAATAGAATAAATATGTATAAATATTGTTTCCACATCTATGAGGATTATTCGGAAGGGGACGTAATAATCATATATGATTTTTAATTCTTAAACTACATATTACCCATAAAGCCTGCAAATCGAAAAATAGAGCAAGAATGGTTTGAATGGTTTTTTAAGTAGACCAAGTATTTGTACAGATTTATCCCTTCTAGAGGGGTTATTCTATATTCCAACTTTAATCGGAGTATTAATCTTACCAGTTCCCTGTAAGTGGCCTAAAATCCAATCTTTTTATGTGATATTTCTAGATTTTATTCTTTTTTACCAAAAGGTCATTCTGAATTAGTGAGAATTGATAAAATCGATTCAGCCGTTCTTGAGTTATAGGCGGTCTAGCTTATATTCCCTTCTATGATATATGAGATTGTATATATTTTGCTATATATCCGACATCTTGGATATCAGCAATGTCTTGCCAAATAGAAAACCACATTTTTTAATTAATTAAGGCTCTTAAGTGATTGTTACCATTTTGCACCTCGCTTAAGCGCGAATAATTTATTATTTCACAAAAGGTAATAAATGTTTAGTTTTTTGTTTTTAATTTTAAAGAAAACTGAAAAATTAACATATCAAAAGGCCATTAGATATCTCTACCGATCTTATTTGTTTAATCATTATCAAGGATGAATAATTTCGTGCGCATATCACTTAAAACAATCAGCGATGATGACAATCTTCTAAAACGGGCATAAATTACCCTGCCAAACAATAGCAGGAATTTTATGCGATATGTACAACACCCTCCTAAAATAATTGAAAATGTTTCAAATCAATTTGCTTTGCTTGTGTTTAAGCAAATGTGTAATTCCAGTCCCCTCATTATTTATAGATTTTACGATTTGTCTATTTTTGCAAATTTGTGCAAATTTCGACATTAGTAAATATTTCAAAATGCTGCCGAATGCTGTTATAATTTTTTTGCACTAATCATATTTTCCCCAACACCACTACGACCGACCACCACCAAAACTCAACAGCAGCAACAACAATTTCATATATCAATGGCCAACATAAAGCGGAGACCTGCCACAACAACTGGGCTAAACAAATCTTAGACAAAGGTCTCCGTTGTTTGGCGTATTTCCTATGATTTTATTTTTGACGGTGTGTTACCGACCGCCACATGTCCGATATCACGTAATGATCTTGATGTGGTTGTGAAAAATAAGAAATAACGAAAACTGAACATTAGATCGATATTTTTTTTGGCAATTCATCTTCTCGTTAATGTAGAAATCTGGCACTAGCTGTCTTTGGCTGAATAGCTGCAAGCCTTCTTGGGTTGTTACACCACAAACTATTATTTTCATAATCAATTAGAAAATCCTCAAAACAAATTTAAAATTTTGAAAAATATTAACAAAGAATTTTTGCTAGTTAGTGATTCAAAACCTATTTTGTGAGGTAGTCAAAAATAAAATTACGTTTACATGGAGGTTGAAAAAAAATCGCAAGTCATTTATTAGAGACTTATTGTGTTTCGAACCTAAGACATTTCTAGAAACGACCATTTGTGGTAAACGTTTGGTAAAGAAAAAGGGACAAATATTAAATTGAATATAAGTGGGAAATATATATTTGAAATGAAAGATAAAAATTTGTTAGAGTGATCCCAGCTTTAGCTGAATCTAGAACCTGTTGTAATTTCAAAAAAAAAAAAAAAATCTTAAAAAGTATCAGTCGGTTTTGCCGATAGATATAGACCTTCAGCCAATATTTCGATTATTTAAATTCATTTTGACTTCTGCAATGACAATTCAAATTGTTGACCCTCTATGGAGTAGGTTCCGAAGGAATGGGCTAATATAGAATACTTCGTATCGGACCTAAATAAATATGATATAAATGTTGTGACATACCAAGTTTAGGCTATATCGGTTACTTCCTTCACTTTACAGGGTGAGATGAAAAAAACTGCAATCAACTTCAGACTTCTGTCATTTCTAAGCCACTCGTCCGACAGCTGTTAAAATTACTCCAGTGACAGCTCATTATATTGTTTACAAGCGTATAAAAGCATTTTGCTGAGAATTTTCTGGAATAAAAGTTAATCGTGATGGCATTCAAGGGTGATAGTGTGATTTCTTTTGATTTCGCTGGAAAACCACAAGTGGCTATCGTTAGAGCACTCCGGCATTTAAATGTGAATAAATCTTTTGAGTCTCGTACCATCGCTCGTTACCGTGATACTGGTAACGTAGCCCGACGTCAAGGAAGTGGGCGGAAGAAAACAGCAACAGCAGCAGAAATGGTTAGAAAAGTAAAGAAGCGACCCGCGTCGAAGTGGCCAAAAAATGGCTCGTGAGCTGAACATATCGCAATATTCCATTCGGCAAATATTGAAAAATGAGCTCGGAGTAAAGCCATTGAAATTCCAAAAAGTGCAAGAACTTACACCGCAACTGAAAGAAAATACACTCAAAAAGAGCTAAAGAGTTGATTCGCTTGGCCGAAAGTGGTGAACTGCCGAATTTGGTTTTCTCCGCTTCGATGAGAAAACATTCGTTGTCCAGCAGTTTGTAAATGAAACAAAATGATGGTGTTTACTTGCCAAAGAGGTCAGCTGAAAATGTGCACCGTCGGTTGGCCACCAGAACTCAAGTGCCGACTATGGTGATGATGTGGGCCGTTATAACAGCCGATGGTTGCTCCCCGCTCGTATTAATCGAACTTGGCATCAGAATAAATGCCGAATATTATTGCGAAAATATTCTGGAGGGTATATTAAAGCCTTGGGCATGCAAACATTTTGGCCGCAGACCTTGGACATATTAACAGGACTCAGAACCGTCGCACTCAACACGCGCCACCCAAGAATGGTTACAAAATGAGGTTCCTCGATTCATTTCCAGCGCACAATGGCCACCAAAATCGCCAGATACCAATCCGTTGGACTATTGTGTCTGGAGTATTTTGGAAAGCAAGGTTGGCACTAAAAAATGCCAAAGTGTCGATCACCTCAATCAAGCGGATCGCCGGGAATGGGCCAAAATACCGC
This sequence comes from Musca domestica, assembly GCF_030504385.1. Classification (NCBI taxonomy): domain Eukaryota; kingdom Metazoa; phylum Arthropoda; class Insecta; order Diptera; family Muscidae; genus Musca; species Musca domestica. The sequence continues at coordinate 7,849,514 of NW_026712238.1, read as the reverse complement.
AGAGCAACATTCGGGCAGCGTGTGACGGTTTTATTGGCCGTTTGAAGGCCATAATTCGTGCCAAAGTTGACCAATTTGAACAAATCTAAAATTATTCTAAAGTTTGATGCTTTTTCCGATATTTTTCGCTTTTATTCAACAAAATTTAACACAAAATGTAAAAATTATGGGGTTTTGAATTTTGTTGCAGTTTTTTTATCTCACCCTGTATATTATCTTCACAAGAGATCTCGTGTTAGCAAAAATGTTTCTATGTGTGAAATTTGACGAGAGTTGGATGATTTTTTCGCTTTTTTTGTGCGTTTTGTTTTTCACATCTTGAAACCTATGTGGTCCGATCCTTACAATTTCTATGAAAGATGATGGAAATATTGAGTTGTACCAAGTCTGAATGACATTGGCTATTAATTTCGCGTTATATGAGCTTCATGGATATTTAAAATTGTGTCCCTTTGTGGGGGAGGTACCAGAAGGAGTGGACTCATATATCCCGTCGTCACAGCAGATCTTGTGTTAGTAGTAATAATGGGATGAGTGAAATATAAAGAGAATCGGATACTTATTTCGGATTTTATGTCGTTTTGGTTACTCGAAACTTTGAATATCTGTGTGGGGGAGGTACCAGAAGGAATGATCTGATCTCTACCACCTTTATAACAGATCTTGTGTTGATGGAAATACTGAGATGTGCCAAGTCGGATATTGATTTTGGAATCGGATATTAATTTTGCATTTTATGAGCTTCATGAATATTTAAAATTTTGAAGCTTTGTGGGACAGGTACCAGTAGGAGTGGACCGATATATTCCATCTTCATACCAGACCATGTGTTAAGAAATGTGTAATTTAAAAACAATCGGATTATTGGTTATAATTATTCAATATTTTGACCTTTTGTGGGGGGAGGTACTTGATGGAGTAGACCGATATTATCTATTTTTGCACCTGACCTAGCACTGACGCAAATATTAGGTTTTGCAAAGTTGGAGCAAAATCTGATTATTTCTTCTCTTTCTGTGCAGAAAATATTTTTTTGTTTTTGTTTTATTTATTTATTTATTTTTTTTTTGAAAATGTCCACCTTTTGTGGGGGAGTTACCAGAAAGAGTGGACGGATGTATTCCATGTTAGCACTAGACCTTGAGTTAATACAATTATTGAGATGTGTGAAATTTGAAAACAATCGGACTCTTATTTTATAAGAGTTATAATTATTCAAAATTTTGACCCTTTGTGGGGGAGGTACTTGATGGAGTGGACCGATATTGTCTATTTTAGCACATGACCTAGCCGTGACGCAAATATTAGGATTTCCAATGTTGGAGCAAAATTGGATTATCGTTTCTCTTTTTCTGCAAAATCTATTTTTTGAAAAGTTCGACCTATTGTGAGGGAGGTAACAGAAGGAGCGTCAAATTTTTTCGTTGAAAATTTCGATCTTTTGTTGGGGATGTACCAGAGAAAGGGGACCAATATTTCCTATTTACGAACTCGATATACCAAGTTTGTACCAAATCGGATACTCCCTTCCAGAGTTATAGTGAGCAACAGCCAGACAGACATACGGACGGACATCGCTAGATCGACTCCAAATGGCCTGAATGGATTTGGTCCAAAAACACATAGGGTCTTAAATCTTTATTTCACTGATGCACGTTTTGGTCGTATCAAATGATATATACCCTCTGAAGCTATATGGCTTAGGGTATAAAAATTATTAATCATCTCTCGATAGCGCAATTCGTTCACCATAACTATCTCATATTCATGTCAGTTGCGAAAATAAACAGTGTCTCGTTCCACCCTCACAAAACTTAAAAAAATATGAACTTTCATGAAGTGTGATTTTCCGCAACCTTCGCATATCTCAGAATGTGGGCTCACAAGATGATACCCTTTTTACAATATAAAAGAGGATAATTTAAAGAGGATCCATCCAGCTCTGGTCTATTATAATTTTCGATAAGACTTAAATTACTACTATCTAAGAGAGAACTATGCTTATCATTATTAAATTTATAACCTGTATGCACAAAGAATGGTATTTAATATATGAAGAACCTTCAGGTTCTTCCATAGATAGACCAGTTTTTAAGGTTTGAAATAGATAATACCCTTCTTCCTTATTCTGAAGACATGTCAGTATGTGTTAATGTGATGATCTCCAAATGTAAGAGATCTCCAAATGTAATAAAATATCTGCTATTTATTAATGACAAATAAATTTAATTTACGCCTATGGCCAAAGGTCACAATAAATGACCTCTCATAACATTGTGAGCTTCTGTAGAATTGGCTAAAAAACTATGAGAACACACTTCCTTTTTACGATAATTTATTTTAGTTTTCCATTTTCGATAATGAGTCAGTCAAGTAGCCGTCAATCAAATTATGACACATTTGGGGTTGTTGTAACTTTTGATGCTGGCCATTTGTTAATTTCGAATTGCTGGAAGCTTTGTGTGTCCAAATCTTTGGATATAATAATCTGTGTTGAGACAGCAACAAGTATCCGCAACCGATTGCCTTACAGACAGCGCCCTAAGCAGTATTCATGACTCGTGTAATAAACTATAAGAGATTAATATAATTAGAATATGTAAAAGACAACATGTTTGAAATTTAACCCTAACAAGGGGAATTGGGTCCATGGGGAACCACATAACAAAAATTAACAACATTTTTTTTTTAATTTTATTAAATGCAATCAAAAAATATCGGAAATAGCATCAAATTTTAAAATAAGTTTACATTTGTTCGAATCGGTCACCTTTGGCACGAATTATGGCCTTCAAAGATCGATGAAACCTTCACACGCACCCGAATGTTGCTCTGGGGTATTTTGGCCCATTCCCGGCGAAGCGCTTGCTTGAGGTGATCGACACATTGGTATTTTTTAGTGGCAGCCTTGCTATCCAAAATACTCCAGACACAATTGGTATCCGGCGATTTTGTTGGCCACTGTGCGCTGAAAATGAAGCAAGGAACCTCATTTTGCAACCATTCTTGGGTGGCGCGTGCTGAGTGTGATGTTGCTGAGTCCTGTTGGAATGAATTATTCAATATTTTAAAATGGCCATAACTCCTTAAATATTCACTTTAGAGCGTTTTTAGCTATTATTTGTGATCACTTTTTTAAGTGTGAATTATTCAATATTTTAAAATGGCCATAACTCCTTAAATATTCACTTTAGAGCGTTTTTAGCTATTATTTGTGATCACTTTTTTAAGTGTGAATTATTCAATATTTTAGAATGGCCATAACTCCTTAAATATTCACTTTAGAGCGTTTTTAGCTATTATTTGTGATCACTTTTTTAAGTGTGAATTATTCAATATTTTAAAATGGCCATAACTCCTTAAATATTCACTTTAGAGCGTTTTTAGCTATTATTTGTGATCACTTTTTTAAGTGTGAATTATTCAATATTTTAAAATGGTCATAACTCCTTAAATATTCACTTTAGAGCGTTTTTAGCTATTATTTGTAATCACTTTTTTAAGTGTGAATTATTCAATATTTTAAAATGACCATAACTCCTTAAATATTCACTTTAGAGCGTTTTTAGCTATTATTTGTGATCACTTTTTTAAGTGTGAATTATTCAATATTTTAAAATGGCCATAACTCCTTAAATATTCACTTTAGAGCGTTTTTAGCTATTATTTGTGATCACTTTTTTAAGTGTGAATTATTCAATATTTTAAAATGGCCATAACTCCTTAAATATTCACTTTAGAGCGTTTTTAGCTATTATTTGTGATCACTTTTTTAAGTGTGAATTATTCAATATTTTAAAATGACCATAACTCCTTAAATATTCACTTTAGAGCGTTTTTAGCTATTATTTGTGATCACTTTTTTAAGTGTGAATTATTCAATATTTTAAAATGGCCATAACTCCTTAAATATTCACTTTAGAGCGTTTTTAGCTATTATTTGTGATCACTTTTTTATGTGTGAATTATTCAATATTTTAAAATGGCCATAACTCCTTAAATATTCACTTTAGAGCGTTTTTAGCTATTATTTGTGATCACTTTTTTAAGTGTGAATTATTCAATATTTTAAAATGGCCATAACTCCTTAAATATTCACTTTAGAGCGTTTTTAGCTATTATTTGTGATCACTTTTTTAAGTGTGAATTATTCAATATTTTAAAATGGCCATAACTCCTTAAATATTCACTTTAGAGCGTTTTTAGCTATTATTTGTGATCACTTTTTTAAGTGTGAATTATTCAATATTTTAAAATGACCATAACTCCTTAAATATTCACTTTAGAGCGTTTTTAGCTATTATTTGTGATCACTTTTTTAAGTGTGAATTATTCAATATTTTAAAATGGCCATAACTCCTTAAATATTCACTTTAGAGCGTTTTTAGCTATTATTTGTGATCACTTTTTTAAGTGTGAATTATTCAATATTTTAAAATGGCCATAACTCCTTAAATATTCACTTTAGAGCGTTTTTAGCTATTATTTGTGATCACTTTTTTAAGTGTGAATTATTCAATATTTTAAAATGACCATAACTCCTTAAATATTCACTTTAGAGCGTTTTTAGCTATTATTTGTGATCACTTTTTTAAGTGTGAATTATTCAATATTTTAAAATGGCCATAACTCCTTAAATATTCACTTTAGAGCGTTTTTAGCTATTATTTGTGATCACTTTTTTATGTGTGAATTATTCAATATTTTAAAATGGCCATAACTCCTTAAATATTCACTTTAGAGGGTTTTTAGCTATTATTTGTGATCACTTTTTTAAGTGTGAATTATTCAATATTTTAAAATGGCCATAACTCCTTAAATATTCACTTTAGAGCGTTTTTAGCTATTATTTGTGATCACTTTTTTAAGTGTGAATTATTCAATATTTTAAAATGGCCATAACTCCTTAAATATTCACTTTAGAGCGTTTTTAGCTATTATTTGTGATCACTTTTTTAAGTGTGAATTATTCAATATTTTAAAATGGCCATAACTCCTTAAATATTCACTTTAGAGCGTTTTTAGCTATTATTTGTGATCACTTTTTTAAGTGTGAATTATTCAATATTTTAAAATGGCCATAACTCCTTAAATATTCACTTTAGAGCGTTTTTAGCTATTATTTGTGATCACTTTTCTAAGTGTGAATTATTCAATATTTTAAAATGGCCATAACTTCTTAAATATTCACTTTAGAACGTTTTTAGCTATTATTTGTGATCACTTTTCTAAGTGTGAATTATTCAATATTTTAAAATGGCCATAACTCCTTAAATATTCACTTTAGAGCGTTTTTAGCTATTATTTGTGATCACTTTTTTAAGTGTGAATTAATCATTATTTTAAAATGGCCATGACTCCTTAAATATTCACTTTAGAGCGTTTTAGCTATTATTTGTGATCATTTTTTAAGTGTGAATTATTCAATATTTTAAAATGGCCATAACTCCTTAAATATTCACTTTAGAGCGTTTTTAGCTATTATTTGTGATCACTTTTTTAAGTGTGAATAATTCAATATTTTAAAATGGCCATAACTCCTTAAATATTCACTTTAGAGCGTTTTTAGCTATTATTTGTGATCACTTTTTTAAGTGTGAATTATTCAATATTTTAAAATGGCCATAACTCCTTAAATATTCACTTTAGAGCGTTTTTAGCTATTATTTGTGATCACTTTTTTAAGTGTGAATTAATCATTATTTTAAAATGGCCATAACTCCTTAAATATTCACTTTAGAACGTTTTTAGCTATTATTTGTGATCACTTTTTTAAGTGTGAATTATTCAATATTTTAAAATGGCCATAACTCCTTAAATATTCACTTTAGAGCGTTTTTAGCTATTATTTGTGATCACTTTTTTAAGTGTGAATTATTCAATATTTTAAAATGGCCATAACTCCTTAAATATTCACTTTAGAGCGTTTTTAGCTATTATTTGTGATCACTTTTTTAAGTGTGAATAATTCAATATTTTAAAATGGCCATAACTCCTTAAATATTCGCTTTAGAGCGTTTTTAGCTATTATTTGTGATCACTTTTTTAAGTGTGAAAATTCAATATTTTAAAATGGCCATAACTCCTTAAATATTCACTTTAGAGCGTTTTTAGCTATTATTTGTGATCACTTTTTTAAGTGTGAATAATTCAATATTTTAAAATGGCCATAACTCCTTAAATATTCACTTTAGAGCGTTTTTAGCTATTATTTGTGATCACTTTTTTAAGTGTGAATTATTCAATATTTTAAAATGGCCATAACTCCTTAAATATTCACTTTAGAGCGTTTTTAGCTATTATTTGTGATCACTTTTTTAAGTGTGAATTAATTCATTATTTTAAAATGGCCATAACTCCTTAAATATTCACTTTAGAACGTTTTTAGCTATTATTTGTGATCACTTTTTTAAGTGTGAATTATTCAATATTTTAAAATGGCCATAACTCCTTAAATATTCACTTTAGAGCGTTTTTAGCTATTATTTGTGATCACTTTTTTAAGTGTGAATTATTCAATATTTTAAAATGGCCATAACTCCTTAAATATTCACTTTAGAGCGTTTTTAGCTATTATTTGTGATCACTTTTTTAAGTGTGAATTAATTCAATATTTTAAAATGGCCATAACTCCTTAAATATTCACTTTAGAGCGTTTTTAGCTATTATTTGTGATCACTTTTTTAAGTGTGAATTATTCAATATTTTAAAATGGCCATAACTCCTTAAATATTCACTTTAGAGCGTTTTTAGCTATTATTTGTGATCACTTTTCTAAGTGTGAATTATTCAATATTTTAAAATGGCCATAACTCCTTAAATATTCACTTTAGAAGCGTTTTTAGCTATTATTTGTGATCACTTTTTTAAGTGTGAATTATTCAATATTTTAAAATGGCCATAACTCCTTAAATATTCACTTTAGAGCGTTTTTAGCTATTATTTGTGATCACTTTTCTAAGTGTGAATTATTCAATATTTTAAAATGGCCATAACTCCTTAAATATTCACTTTAGAGCGTTTTTAGCTATTATTTGTGATCACTTTTTTAAGTGTGAATAATTCAATATTTTAAAATGGCCATAACTCCTTAAATATTCACTTTAGAGCGTTTTTAGCTATTATTTGTGATCACTTTTTTAAGTGTGAATAATTCAATATTTTAAAATGGCCATAACTCCTTAAATATTCACTTTAGAGCGTTTTTAGCTATTATTTGTGATCACTTTTTTAAGTGTGAATTATTCAATATTTTAAAATGGCCATAACTCCTTAAATATTCACTTTAGAGCGTTTTTAGCTATTATTTGTGATCACTTTTTTAAGTGTGAATTAATCATTATTTTAAAATGGCCATAACTCCTTAAATATTGACTTTAGAGCGTTTTTAGCTATTATTTGTGATCACTTTTTTAAGTGTGAATTAATCAATTATTTTAAAATGGCCATAACTCCTTAAATATTACTTTAGAGCGTTTTAGCTATTATTTGTGATCACTTTTTTAAGTGTGAATTATTCAATATTTTAAAATGGCCATAACTCCTTAAATATTCACTTTAGAGCGTTTTTAGCTATTATTTGTGATCACTTTTCTAAGTGTGAATTATTCAATATTTTAAAATGGCCATAACTCCTTAAATATTCACTTTAGAGCGTTTTTAGCTATTATTTGTGATCACTTTTTTAAGTGTGAATTATTCAATATTTTAAAATGGACCATAACTCCTTAAATATTCACTTTAGAGCGTTTTTAGCTATTATTTGTGATCACTTTTTTAAGTGTGAATTAATCAATATTTTAAAATGGCCATAACTCCTTAAATATTCACTTTAGAGCGTTTTAGCTATTATTTGTGATCACTTTTTTAAGTGTGAATTATTCAATATTTTAAAATGGCCATAACTCCTTAAATATTCACTTTAGAGCGTTTTTAGCTATTATTTGTGATCACTTTTTTAAGTGTGAATTATTCAATATTTTAAAATGGCCATAACTCCTTAAATATTCACTTTAGAGCGTTTTTAGCTATTATTTGTGATCACTTTTTTAAGTGTGAATTAATCATTATTTTAAAATGGCCATAACTCCTTAAATATTGACTTTAGAGCGTTTTTAGCTATTATTTGTGATCAATTTTTTAAGTGTGAATTAATCATTATTTTAAAATGGCCATAACTCCTTAAATATTGACTTTAGAGCGTTTTTAGCTATTATTTGTGATCACTTTTTTAAGTGTGAATTATTCAATATTTTAAAATGGCCATAACTCCTTAAATATTCACTTTAGAGCGTTTTTAGCTATTATTTGTGATCACTTTTTTAAGTGTGAATAATTCAATATTTTAAAATGGCCATAACTCCTTAAATATTGACTTTAGAGCGTTTTTAGCTATTATTTGTGATCACTTTTTTAAGTGTGAATTATTCAATATTTTAAAATGGCCATAACTCCTTAAATATTCACTTTAGAGCGTTTTTAGCTATTATTTGTGATCACTTTTTTAAGTGTGAATTATTCATATTTTAAAATGGCCATAACTCCTTAAATATTCACTTTAGAGCGTTTTAGCTATTATTTGTGATCACTTTTTTAAGTGTGAATTATTCAATATTTTAAAATGGCCATAACTCCTTAAATATTCACTTTAGAGCGTTTTTAGCTATTATTTGTGATCACTTTTTTAAGTGTGAATAATTCAATATTTTAAAATGGCCATAACTCCTTAAATATTCACTTTAGAGCGGTTTTAGCTATTATTTGTGATCACTTTTTTAAGTGTGAATTATTCAATATTTTAAAATGGCCATAACTCCTTAAATATTCACTTTAGAGCGCTTTTAGCTATTATTAGTGATCACTTTTTTAAGTGTGAATTATTCAATATTTTAAAATGGCCATAACTCCTTAAATATTCACTTTAGAGCGTTTTTAGCTATTATTTGTGATCACTTTTTTAAGTGTGAATTATTCAATATTTTAAAATGGCCATAACTCCTTAAATATTCACTTTAGAGCGTTTTTAGCTATTATTTGTGATCACTTTTTTAAGTGTGAATTATTCAATATTTTAAAATGGCCATAACTCCTTAAATATTCACTTTAGAGCGTTTTTAGCTATTATTTGTGATCACTTTTTTAAGTGTGAATTATTCAATATTTTAAAATGGCCATAACTCCTTAAATATTCACTTTAGAGCGTTTTTAGCTATTATTTGTGATCACTTTTTTAAGTGTGAATTATTCAATATTTTAAAATGGCCATAACTCCTTAAATATTCACTTTAGAGCGTTTTTTAGCTATTATTTGTGATCACTTTTTAAGTGTGAATTATTCAATATTTTAAAATGGCCATAACTCCTTAAATATTCACTTTAGAGCGTTTTTAGCTATTATTTGTGATCACTTTTCTAAGTGTGAATTATTCAATATTTTAAAATGGCCATAACTCCTTAAATATTCACTTTAGAGCGTTTTTAGCTATTATTTGTGATCACTTTTTTAAGTGTGAATTATTCAATATTTTAAAATGGCCATAACTCCTTAAATATTCACTTTAGAGCGTTTTTAGCTATTATTTGTGATCACTTTTTTAAGTGTGAATTATTCAATATTTTAAAATGGCCATAACTCCTTAAATATTCACTTTAGAGCGTTTTTAGCTATTATTTGTGATCACTTTTTTAAGTGTGAATTATCAATATTTTAAAATGGCCATAACTCCTTAAATATTCACTTTAGAGCGTTTTTAGCTATTATTTGTGATCACTTTTTTAAGTGTGAATTATTCAATATTTTAAAATGGCCATAACTCCTTAAATATTCACTTTAGAGCGTTTTTAGCTATTATTTGTGATCACTTTTTTAAGTGTGAATTATTCAATATTTTAAAATGGCCATAACTCCTTAACATTCACTTTAGAGCGTTTTTAGCTATTATTTGTGATCACTTTTCTAAGTGTGAATTATTCAATATTTTAAAATGGCCATAACTCCTTAAATATTCACTTTAGAGCGTTTTTAGCTATTATTTGTGATCACTTTTTTAAGTGTGAATTATTCAATATTTTAAAATGGCCATAACTCCTTAAATATTCACTTTAGAGCGTTTTTAGCTATTATTTGTGATCACTTTTTTAAGTGTGAATTATTCAATATTTTAAAATGGCCATAACTCCTTAAATATTCACTTTAGAGCGTTTTTAGCTATTATTTGTGATCACTTTTTTAAGTGTGAATTATCATATTTTAAAATGGCCATAACTCCTTAAATATTCACTTTAGAGCGTTTTTAGCTATTATTTGTGATCACTTTTTTAAGTGTGAATTATTCAATATTTTAAAATGGCCATAACTCCTTAAATATTCACTTTAGAGCGTTTTTAGCTATTATTTGTGATCACTTTTTTAAGTGTGAATTATTCAATATTTTAAAATGGCCATAACTCCTTAAATATTCACTTTAGAGCGTTTTTAGCTATTATTTGTGATCACTTTTTTAAGTGTGAATTATTCAATATTTTAAAATGGCCATAACTCCTTAAATATTCACTTTAGAGCGTTTTTAGCTATTATTTGTGATCACTTTTTTAAGTGTGAATTATTCAATATTTTAAAATGGCCATAACTCCTTAAATATTCACTTTAGAGCGTTTTTAGCTATTATTTGTGATCACTTTTTAAGTGTGAATTATTCAATATTTTAAAATGGCCATAACTCCTTAAATATTCACTTTAGAGCGTTTTTAGCTATTATTTGTGATCACTTTTTTAAGTGTGAATTATTCAATATTTTAAAATGGCCATAACTCCTTAAATATTCACTTTAGAGCGTTTTTAGCTATTATTTGTGATCACTTTTTTAAGTGTGAATTATTCAATATTTTAAAATGGCCATAACTCCTTAAATATTCACTTTAGAGCGTTTTTAGCTATTATTTGTGATCACTTTTTTAAGTGTGAATTATTCAATATTTTAAAATGGCCATAACTCCTTAAATATTCACTTTAGAGCGTTTTTAGCTATTATTTGTGATCACTTTTTTAAGTGTGAATTAATCATTATTTTAAAATGGCCATAACTCCTTAAATATTCACTTTAGAGCGTTTTTAGCTATTATTTGTGATCACTTTTTTAAGTGTGAATTATCATATTTTAAAATGGCCATAACTCCTTAAATATTCACTTTAGAGCGTTTTTAGCTATTATTTGTGATCACTTTTTTAAGTGTGAATTATTCAATATTTTAAAATGGCCATAACTCCTTAAATATTCACTTTAGAGCGTTTTTAGCTATTATTTGTGATCACTTTTTTAAGTGTGAATTATTCAATATTTTAAAATGGCCATAACTCCTTAAATATTCACTTTAGAGCGTTTTTAGCTATTATTTGTGATCACTTTTTAAGTGTGAATTATTCAATATTTTAAAATGGCCATAACTCCTTAAATATTCACTTTAGAGCGTTTTTAGCTATTATTTGTGATCACTTTTTTAAGTGTGAATTAATCAATTATTTAAAATGGCCATAACTCCTTAAATATTCACTTTAGAGCGTTTTTAGCTATTATTTGTGATCACTTTTTTAAGTGTGAATTAATCATTATTTTAAAATGGCCATAACTCCTTAAATATTCACTTTAGAGCGTTTTTAGCTATTATTTGTGATCACTTTTTTAAGTGTGAATTATTCAATATTTTAAAATGGCCATAACTCCTTAAATATTCACTTTAGAGCGTTTTAGCTATTATTTGTGATCACTTTTTTAAGTGTGAATTATTCAATATTTTAAAATGGCCATAACTCCTTAAATATTCACTTTAGAGCGTTTTTAGCTATTATTTGTGATCACTTTTTTAAGTGTGAATTATTCAATATTTTAAAATGGCCATAACTCCTTAAATATTCACTTTAGAGCGTTTTTAGCTATTATTTGTGATCACTTTTTTAAGTGTGAATTAATCATTATTTTAAAATGGCCATAACTCCTTAAATATTCACTTTAGAGCGTTTTTAGCTATTATTTGTGATCACTTTTTAAGTGTGAATTATTCAATATTTTAAAATGGCCATAACTCCTTAAATATTCACTTTAGAGCGTTTTTAGCTATTATTTGTGATCACTTTTTTAAGTGTGAATTATTCAATATTTTAAAATGGCCATAACTCCTTAAATATTCACTTTAGAGCGTTTTTAGCTATTATTTGTGATCACTTTTTTAAGTGTGAATTATTCATATTTTAAAATGGCCATAACTCCTTAAATATTCACTTTAGAGCGTTTTTAGCTATTATTTGTGATCACTTTTTTAAGTGTGAATTAATCAATTATTTTAAAATGGCCATAACTCCTTAAATATTCACTTTAGAGCGTTTTTAGCTATTATTTGTGATCACTTTTTAAGTGTGAATTAATCATTATTTTAAAATGGCCATAACTCCTTAAATATTCACTTTAGAGCGTTTTTAGCTATTATTTGTGATCACTTTTTTAAGTGTGAATTATTCATATTTTAAAATGGCCATAACTCCTTAAATATTCACTTTAGAGCGTTTTTAGCTATTATTTGTGATCACTTTTTTAAGTGTGAATTATTCAATATTTTAAAATGGCCATAACTCCTTAAATATTCACTTTAGAGCGTTTTTAGCTATTATTTGTGATCACTTTTTTAAGTGTGAATTAATTCAATATTTTAAAATGGCCATAACTCCTTAAATATTCACTTTAGAGCGTTTTTAGCTATTATTTGTGATCACTTTTTTAAGTGTGAATTATTCATATTTTAAAATGGCCATAACTCCTTAAATATTCACTTTAGAGCGTTTTTAGCTATTATTTGTGATCACTTTTTAAGTGTGAATTATCAATATTTTAAAATGGCCATAACTCCTTAAATATTCACTTTAGAAGCGTTTTTAGCTATTATTTGTGATCACTTTTTTAAGTGTGAATTAATCAATATTTTAAAATGGCCATAACTCCTTAAATATTCACTTTAGAGCGTTTTTAGCTATTATTTGTGATCACTTTTTTAAGTGTGAATTATCAATATTTTAAAATGGCCATAACTCCTTAAATATTCACTTTAGAGCGTTTTTAGCTATTATTTGTGATCACTTTTTTAAGTGTGAATTAATCATTATTTTAAAATGGCCATAACTCCTTAAATATTCACTTTAGAGCGTTTTTAGCTATTATTTGTGATCACTTTTTTAAGTGTGAATTAATCATTATTTTAAAATGGCCATAACTCCTTAAATATTCACTTTAGAGCGTTTTTAGCTATTATTTGTGATCACTTTTTTAAGTGTGAATTAATCATTATTTTAAAATGGCCATAACTCCTTAAATATTCACTTTAGAGCGTTTTTAGCTATTATTTGTGATCACTTTTTTAAGTGTGAATTATTCAATATTTTAAAATGGCCATAACTCCTTAAATATTCACTTTAGAGCGTTTTTAGCTATTATTTGTGATCACTTTTTTAAGTGTGAATTAATCAATTATTTTAAAATGGCCATAACTCCTTAAATATTCACTTTAGAGCGTTTTTAGCTATTATTTGTGATCACTTTTTTAAGTGTGAATTATTCATTATTTTAAAATGGCCATAACTCCTTAAATATTCACTTTAGAGCGTTTTTAGCTATTATTTGTGATCACTTTTTTAAGTGTGAATTAATTCATATTTTAAAATGGCCATAACTCCTTAAATATTCACTTTAGAGCGTTTTTAGCTATTATTTGTGATCACTTTTTTAAGTGTGAATTAATTCATTATTTTAAAATGGCCATAACTCCTTAAATATTCACTTTAGAGCGTTTTTAGCTATTATTTGTGATCACTTTTTAAGTGTGAATTATTCAATATTTTAAAATGGCCATAACTCCTTAAATATTCACTTTAGAGCGTTTTTAGCTATTATTTGTGATCACTTTTTTAAGTGTGAATTAATCAATTATTTTAAAATGGCCATAACTCCTTAAATATTCACTTTAGAGCGTTTTTAGCTATTATTTGTGATCACTTTTTTAAGTGTGAATTATTCAATATTTTAAAATGGCCATAACTCCTTAAATATTCACTTTAGAGCGTTTTTAGCTATTATTTGTGATCACTTTTTTAAGTGTGAATTAATCATATTTTAAAATGGCCATAACTCCTTAAATATTCACTTTAGAGCGTTTTTAGCTATTATTTGTGATCACTTTTTTAAGTGTGAATTATTCATATTTTAAAATGGCCATAACTCCTTAAATATTCACTTTAGAGCGTTTTTAGCTATTATTTGTGATCACTTTTTTAAGTGTGAATTAATCATTATTTTAAAATGGCCATAACTCCTTAAATATTCACTTTAGAGCGTTTTAAGCTATTATTTGTGATCATTTTTTTAAGTGTGAATAATTCAATATTTTAAAATGGCCATAACTCCTTAAATATTCACTTTAGAGCGTTTTTAGCTATTATTTGTGATCACTTTTTTAAGTGTGAATTATTCAATATTTTAAAATGGCCATAACTCCTTAAATATTCACTTTAGAGCGTTTTTAGCTATTATTTGTGATCACTTTTTTAAGTGTGAATTATTCAATATTTTAAAATGGCCATAACTCCTTAAATATTCACTTTAGAGCGTTTTTAGCTATTATTTGTGATCACTTTTTAAGTGTGAATTATTCAATATTTTAAAATGGCCATAACTCCTTAAATATTCACTTTAGAGCGTTTTTAGCTATTATTTGTGATCACTTTTTTAAGTGTGAATTAATCATATTTTAAAATGGCCATAACTCCTTAAATATTCACTTTAGAGCGTTTTTAGCTATTATTTGTGATCACTTTTTTAAGTGTGAATTATTCAATATTTTAAAATGGCCATAACTCCTTAAATATTCACTTTAGAGCGTTTTTAGCTATTATTTGTGATCACTTTTTTAAGTGTGAATTATTCAATATTTAAAATGGCCATAACTTCCTTAAATATTCACTTTAGAGCGTTTTTAGCTATTATTTGTGATCACTTTTTTAAGTGTGAATTATTCAATATTTTAAAATGGCCATAACTCCTTAAATATTCACTTTAGAGCGTTTTTAGCTATTATTTGTGATCACTTTTTTAAGTGTGAATTATTCAATATTTTAAAATGGCCATAACTCCTTAAATATTCACTTTAGAGCGTTTTTAGCTATTATTTGTGATCACTTTTTTAAGTGTGAATTATTCAATATTTTAAAATGGCCATAACTCCTTAAATATTCACTTTAGAGCGTTTTTAGCTATTATTTGTGATCACTTTTTTAAGTGTGAATTATTCAATATTTTAAAATGGCCATAACTCCTTAAATATTCACTTTAGAGCGTTTTTAGCTATTATTTGTGATCACTTTTTTAAGTGTGAATTATTCAATATTTTAAAATGGCCATAACTCCTTAAATATTCACTTTAGAGCGTTTTAGCTATTATTTGTGATCACTTTTTTAAGTGTGAATTATTCAATATTTTAAAATGGCCATAACTCCTTAAATATTCACTTTAGAGCGTTTTTAGCTATTATTTGTGATCACTTTTTTAAGTGTGAATTATTCAATATTTTAAAATGGCCATAACTCCTTAAATATTCACTTTAGAGCGTTTTTAGCTATTATTTGTGATCACTTTTTTAAGTGTGAATTATTCAATATTTTAAAATGGCCATAACTCCTTAAATATTCACTTTAGAGCGTTTTTAGCTATTATTTGTGATCACTTTTTTAAGTGTGAATTATTCAATATTTTAAAATGGCCATAACTCCTTAAATATTCACTTTAGAGCGTTTTTAGCTATTATTTGTGATCACTTTTTTAAGTGTGAATTATTCAATATTTTAAAATGGCCATAACTCCTTAAATATTCACTTTAGAGCGTTTTTAGCTATTATTTGTGATCACTTTTTTAAGTGTGAATTATTCAATATTTTAAAATGGCCATAACTCCTTAAATATTCACTTTAGAGCGTTTTTAGCTATTATTTGTGATCACTTTTTTAAGTGTGAATTATTCAATATTTTAAAATGGCCATAACTCCTTAAATATTCACTTTAGAGCGTTTTTAGCTATTATTTGTGATCACTTTTTTAAGTGTGAATTATTCAATATTTTAAAATGGCCATAACTCCTTAAATATTCACTTTAGAGCGTTTTTAGCTATTATTTGTGATCACTTTTTTAAGTGTGAATTATTCAATATTTTAAAATGGCCATAACTCCTTAAATATTCACTTTAGAGCGTTTTTAGCTATTATTTGTGATCACTTTTTTAAGTGTGAATTATTCAATATTTTAAAATGGCCATAACTCCTTAAATATTCACTTTAGAGCGTTTTTAGCTATTATTTGTGATCACTTTTTTAAGTGTGAATTATTCAATATTTTAAAATGGCCATAACTCCTTAAATATTCACTTTAGAGCGTTTTTAGCTATTATTTGTGATCACTTTTTTAAGTGTGAATTATTCAATATTTTAAAATGGCCATAACTCCTTAATATTCACTTTAGAGCGTTTTTAGCTATTATTTGTGATCACTTTTTTAAGTGTGAATTATTCAATATTTTAAAATGGCCATAACTCCTTAAATATTCACTTTAGAGCGTTTTTAGCTATTATTTGTGATCACTTTTTTAAGTGTGAATTATTCAATATTTTAAAATGGCCATAACTCCTTAAATATTCACTTTAGAGCGTTTTTAGCTATTATTTGTGATCACTTTTTTAAGTGTGAATTATTCAATATTTTAAAATGGCCATAACTCCTTAAATATTCACTTTAGAGCGTTTTTAGCTATTATTTGTGATCACTTTTTTAAGTGTGAATTATTCAATATTTTAAAATGGCCATAACTCCTTAAATATTCACTTTAGAGCGTTTTTAGCTATTATTTGTGATCACTTTTATAAGTGTGAATTATTCAATATTTTAAAATGGCCATAACTCCTTAAATATTCACTTTAGAGCGTTTTTAGCTATTATTTGTGATCACTTTTTTAAGTGTGAATTATTCAATATTTTAAAATGGCCATAACTCCTTAAATATTCACTTTAGAGCGTTTTTAGCTATTATTTGTGATCACTTTATTAAGTGTGAATTATTCAATATTTTAAAATGGCCATAACTCCTTAAATATTCACTTTAGAGCGTTTTTAGCTATTATTTGTGATCACTTTTTTAAGTGTGAATTATTCAATATTTTAAAATGGCCATAACTCCTTAAATATTCACTTTAGAGCGTTTTTAGCTATTATTTGTGATCACTTTTTTAAGTGTGAATTATTCAATATTTTAAAATGGCCATAACTCCTTAAATATTCACTTTAGAGCGTTTTTTAGCTATATTTGTGATCACTTTTTTAAGTGTGAATTATTCAATATTTTAAAATGGCCATAACTCCTTAAATATTCACTTTAGAGCGTTTTTAGCTATTATTTGTGATCACTTTTTTAAGTGTGAATTATTCAATATTTTAAAATGGCCATAACTCCTTAAATATTCACTTTAGAGCGTTTTTAGCTATTATTTGTGATCACTTTTTTAAGTGTGAATTATTCAATATTTTAAAATGGCCATAACTCCTTAAATATTCACTTTAGAGCGTTTTTAGCTATTATTTGTGATCACTTTTTAAGTGTGAATTATTCAATATTTTAAAATGGCCATAACTCCTTAAATATTCACTTTAGAGCGTTTTTAGCTATTATTTGTGATCACTTTTATAAGTGTGAATTATTCAATATTTTAAAATGGCCATAACTCCTTAAATATTCACTTTAGAGCGTTTTTAGCTATTATTTGTGATCACTTTTTTAAGTGTGAATTATTCAATATTTTAAAATGGCCATAACTCCTTAAATATTCACTTTAGAGCGTTTTTAGCTATTATTTGTGATCACTTTTTTAAGTGTGAATTATTCAATATTTTAAAATGGCCATAACTCCTTAAATATTCACTTTAGAGCGTTTTTAGCTATTATTTGTGATCACTTTTTTAAGTGTGAATTATTCAATATTTTAAAATGGCCATAACTCCTTAAATATTCACTTTAGAGCGTTTTTAGCTATTATTTGTGATCACTTTTTTAAGTGTGAATTATTCAATATTTTAAAATGGCCATAACTCCTTAAATATTCACTTTAGAGCGTTTTTAGCTATTATTTGTGATCACTTTTTTAAGTGTGAATTATTCAATATTTTAAAATGGCCATAACTCCTTAAATATTCACTTTAGAGCGTTTTTAGCTATTATTTGTGATCACTTTTTAAGTGTGAATTATTCAATATTTTAAAATGGCCATAACTCCTTAAATATTCACTTTAGAGCGTTTTTAGCTATTATTTGTGATCACTTTTTTAAGTGTGAATTATTCAATATTTTAAAATGGCCATAACTCCTTAAATATTCACTTTAGAGCGTTTTTAGCTATTATTTGTGATCACTTTTTTAAGTGTGAATTATTCAATATTTTAAAATGGCCATAACTCCTTAAATATTCACTTTAGAGCGTTTTTAGCTATTATTTGTGATCACTTTTTTAAGTGTGAATTATTCAATATTTTAAAATGGCCATAACTCCTTAAATATTCACTTTAGAGCGTTTTTAGCTATTATTTGTGATCACTTTTTTAAGTGTGAATATTCAATATTTTAAAATGGCCATAACTCCTTAAATATTCACTTTAGAGCGTTTTTAGCTATTATTTGTGATCACTTTTTTAAGTGTGAATTATTCAATATTTTAAAATGGCCATAACTCCTTAAATATTCACTTTAGAGCGTTTTTAGCTATTATTTGTGATCACTTTTTTAAGTGTGAATTATTCAATATTTTAAAATGGCCATAACTCCTTAAATATTCACTTTAGAGCGTTTTTAGCTATTATTTGTGATCACTTTTTTAAGTGTGAATTATTCAATATTTTAAAATGGCCATAACTCCTTAAATATTCACTTTAGAGCGTTTTTAGCTATTATTTGTGATCACTTTTTTAAGTGTGAATTAATTCAATATTTTAAAATGGCCATAACTCCTTAAATATTCACTTTAGAGCGTTTTTAGCTATTATTTGTGATCACTTTTTTAAGTGTGAATTATTCAATATTTTAAAATGGCCATAACTCCTTAAATATTCACTTTAGAGCGTTTTTAGCTATTATTTGTGATCACTTTTTTAAGTGTGAATTATTCAATATTTTAAAATGGCCATAACTCCTTAAATATTCACTTTAGAGCGTTTTTAGCTATTATTTGTGATCACTTTTTTAAGTGTGAATTATTCAATATTTTAAAATGGCCATAACTCCTTAAATATTCACTTTAGAGCGTTTTTAGCTATTATTTGTGATCACTTTTTAAGTGTGAATTATTCAATATTTTAAAATGGCCATAACTCCTTAAATATTCACTTTAGAGCGTTTTTAGCTATTATTTGTGATCACTTTTTTAAGTGTGAATATTCAATATTTTAAAATGGCCATAACTCCTTAAATATTCACTTTAGAGCGTTTTTAGCTATTATTTGTGATCACTTTTTTAAGTGTGAATTAATTCAATATTTTAAAATGGCCATAACTCCTTAAATATTCACTTTAGAGCGTTTTTAGCTATTATTTGTGATCACTTTTTTAAGTGTGAATTATTCAATATTTTAAAATGGCCATAACTCCTTAAATATTCACTTTAGAGCGTTTTTAGCTATTATTTGTGATCACTTTTTAAGTGTGAATTATTCAATATTTTAAATGGCCATAACTCCTTAAATATTCACTTTAGAGCGTTTTTAGCTATTATTTGTGATCACTTTTTTAAGTGTGAATTATTCAATATTTTAAAATGGCCATAACTCCTTAAATATTCACTTTAGAGCGTTTTTAGCTATTATTTGTGATCACTTTTTTAAGTGTGAATTATTCAATATTTTAAAATGGCCATAACTCCTTAAATATTCACTTTAGAGCGTTTTTAGCTATTATTTGTGATCACTTTTTTAAGTGTGAATTATTCAATATTTTAAAATGGCCATAACTCCTTAAATATTCACTTTAGAGCGTTTTTAGCTATTATTTGTGATCACTTTTTTAAGTGTGAATTATTCAATATTTTAAAATGGCCATAACTCCTTAAATATTCACTTTAGAGCGTTTTTAGCTATTATTTGTGATCACTTTTTTAAGTGTGAATTATTCAATATTTTAAAATGGCCATAACTCCTTAAATATTCACTTTAGAGCGTTTTTAGCTATTATTTGTGATCACTTTTTTAAGTGTGAATTATTCAATATTTTAAAATGGCCATAACTCCTTAAATATTCACTTTAGAGCGTTTTTAGCTATTATTTGTGATCACTTTTTTAAGTGTGAATTATTCAATATTTTAAAATGGCCATAACTCCTTAAATATTCACTTTAGAGCGTTTTTAGCTATTATTTGTGATCACTTTTTTAAGTGTGAATTATTCAATATTTTAAAATGGCCATAACTCCTTAAATATTCACTTTAGAGCGTTTTTAGCTATTATTTGTGATCACTTTTTTAAGTGTGAATTATTCAATATTTTAAAATGGCCATAACTCCTTAAATATTCACTTTAGAGCGTTTTTAGCTATTATTTGTGATCACTTTTTTAAGTGTGAATTATTCAATATTTTAAAATGGCCATAACTCCTTAAATATTCACTTTAGAGCGTTTTTAGCTATTATTTGTGATCACTTTTTTAAGTGTGAATAATTCAATATTTTAAAATGGCCATAACTCCTTAAATATTCACTTTAGAGCGTTTTTAGCTATTATTTGTGATCACTTTTTTAAGTGTGAATTATTCAATATTTTAAAATGGCCATAACTCCTTAAATATTCACTTTAGAGCGTTTTTAGCTATTATTTGTGATCACTTTTTTAAGTGTGAATTATTCAATATTTTAAAATGGCCATAACTCCTTAAATATTCACTTTAGAGCGTTTTAGCTATTATTTGTGATCACTTTTTTAAGTGTGAATTATTCAATATTTTAAAATGGCCATAACTCCTTAAATATTCACTTTAGAGCGTTTTTAGCTATTATTTGTGATCACTTTTTTAAGTGTGAATTATTCAATATTTTAAAATGGCCATAACTCCTTAAATATTCACTTTAGAGCGTTTTTAGCTATTATTTGTGATCACTTTTTTAAGTGTGAATTATTCAATATTTTAAAATGGCCATAACTCCTTAAATATTCACTTTAGAGCGTTTTTAGCTATTATTTGTGATCACTTTTTTAAGTGTGAATATTCAATATTTTAAAATGGCCATAACTCCTTAAATATTCACTTTAGAGCGTTTTTAGCTATTATTTGTGATCACTTTTTTAAGTGTGAATTATTCAATATTTTAAAATGGCCATAACTCCTTAAATATTCACTTTAGAGCGTTTTTAGCTATTATTTGTGATCACTTTTTTAAGTGTGAATATTCAATATTTTAAAATGGCCATAACTCCTTAAATATTCACTTTAGAGCGTTTTTAGCTATTATTTGTGATCACTTTTTTAAGTGTGAATTATTCAATATTTTAAAATGGCCATAACTCCTTAAATATTCACTTTAGAGCGTTTTTAGCTATTATTTGTGATCACTTTTTTAAGTGTGAATTATTCAATATTTTAAAATGGCCATAACTCCTTAAATATTCACTTTAGAGCGTTTTTAGCTATTATTTGTGATCACTTTTTTAAGTGTGAATTATTCAATATTTTAAAATGGCCATAACTCCTTAAATATTCACTTTAGAGCGTTTTTAGCTATTATTTGTGATCACTTTTTTAAGTGTGAATTATTCAATATTTTAAAATGGCCATAACTCCTTAAATATTCACTTTAGAGCGTTTTTAGCTATTATTTGTGATCACTTTTTTAAGTGTGAATTATTCAATATTTTAAAATGGCCATAACTCCTTAAATATTCACTTTAGAGCGTTTTTAGCTATTATTTGTGATCACTTTTAATAAGTGTGAATTATTCAATATTTTAAAATGGCCATAACTCCTTAAATATTCACTTTAGAGCGTTTTTAGCTATTATTTGTGATCACTTTTTTAAGTGTGAATTATTCAATATTTTAAAATGGCCATAACTCCTTAAATATTCACTTTAGAGCGTTTTTAGCTATTATTTGTGATCACTTTTTTAAGTGTGAATTATTCAATATTTTAAAATGGCCATAACTCCTTAAATATTCACTTTAGAGCGTTTTTAGCTATTATTTGTGATCACTTTTTTAAGTGTGAATTATTCAATATTTTAAAATGGCCATAACTCCTTAAATATTCACTTTAGAGCGTTTTTAGCTATTATTTGTGATCACTTTTTTAAGTGTGAATTATTCAATATTTTAAAATGGCCATAACTCCTTAAATATTCACTTTAGAGCGTTTTTAGCTATTATTTGTGATCACTTTTTTAAGTGTGAATTATTCAATATTTTAAAATGGCCATAACTCCTTAAATATTCACTTTAGAGCGTTTTTAGCTATTATTTGTGATCACTTTTTTAAGTGTGAATTATTCAATATTTTAAAATGGCCATAACTCCTTAAATATTCACTTTAGAGCGTTTTTAGCTATTATTTGTGATCACTTTTTTAAGTGTGAATTATTCAATATTTTAAAATGGCCATAACTCCTTAAATATTCACTTTAGAGCGTTTTTAGCTATTATTTGTGATCACTTTTTTAAGTGTGAATTATTCAATATTTTAAAATGGCCATAACTCCTTAAATATTCACTTTAGAGCGTTTTTAGCTATTATTTGTGATCACTTTTTTAAGTGTGAATTATTCAATATTTTAAAATGGCCATAACTCCTTAAATATTCACTTTAGAGCGTTTTTAGCTATTATTTGTGATCACTTTTTTAAGTGTGAATTATTCAATATTTTAAAATGGCCATAACTCCTTAAATATTCACTTTAGAGCGTTTTTAGCTATTATTTGTGATCACTTTTTTAAGTGTGAATTATTCAATATTTTAAAATGGCCATAACTCCTTAAATATTCACTTTAGAGCGTTTTTAGCTATTATTTGTGATCACTTTTTTAAGTGTGAATTATTCAATATTTTAAAATGGCCATAACTCCTTAAATATTCACTTTAGAGCGTTTTTAGCTATTATTTGTGATCACTTTTTTAAGTGTGAATTATTCAATATTTTAAAATGGCCATAACTCCTTAAATATTCACTTTAGAGCGTTTTTAGCTATTATTTGTGATCACTTTTTTAAGTGTGAATTATTCAATATTTTAAAATGGCCATAACTCCTTAAATATTCACTTTAGAGCGTTTTTAGCTATTATTTGTGATCACTTTTTAAGTGTGAATTATTCAATATTTTAAAATGGCCATAACTCCTTAAATATTCACTTTAGAGCGTTTTTAGCTATTATTTGTGATCACTTTTTAAGTGTGAATTATTCAATATTTTAAAATGGCCATAACTCCTTAAATATTCACTTTAGAGCGTTTTTAGCTATTATTTGTGATCACTTTTTTAAGTGTGAATTATTCAATATTTTAAAATGGCCATAACTCCTTAAATATTCACTTTAGAGCGTTTTTAGCTATTATTTGTGATCACTTTTAATAAGTGTGAATTATTCAATATTTTAAAATGGCCATAACTCCTTAAATATTCACTTTAGAGCGTTTTTAGCTATTATTTGTGATCACTTTTTTAAGTGTGAATATTCAATATTTTAAAATGGCCATAACTCCTTAAATATTCACTTTAGAGCGTTTTTAGCTATTATTTGTGATCACTTTTTTAAGTGTGAATTATTCAATATTTTAAAATGGCCATAACTCCTTAAATATTCACTTTAGAGCGTTTTTAGCTATTATTTGTGATCACTTTTTTAAGTGTGAATTATTCAATATTTTAAAATGGCCATAACTCCTTAAATATTCACTTTAGAGCGTTTTTAGCTATTATTTGTGATCACTTTTTTAAGTGTGAATTATTCAATATTTTAAAATGGCCATAACTCCTTAAATATTCACTTTAGAGCGTTTTTAGCTATTATTTGTGATCACTTTTTTAAGTGTGAATAATTCAATATTTTAAAATGGCCATAACTCCTTAAATATTCACTTTAGAGCGTTTTTAGCTATTATTTGTGATCACTTTTTAAGTGTGAATTATTCAATATTTTAAAATGGCCATAACTCCTTAAATATTCACTTTAGAGCGTTTTTAGCTATTATTTGTGATCACTTTTTTAAGTGTGAATTATTCAATATTTTAAAATGGCCATAACTCCTTAAATATTCACTTTAGAGCGTTTTTAGCTATTATTTGTGATCACTTTTTAAGTGTGAATTATTCAATATTTTAAAATGGCCATAACTCCTTAAATATTCACTTTAGAGCGTTTTTTAGCTATTATTTGTGATCACTTTTTAAGTGTGAATTATTCAATATTTTAAAATGGCCATAACTCCTTAAATATTCACTTTAGAGCGTTTTTAGCTATTATTTGTGATCACTTTTTTAAGTGTGAATTATTCAATATTTTAAAATGGCCATAACTCCTTAAATATTCACTTTAGAGCGTTTTTAGCTATTATTTGTGATCACTTTTTTAAGTGTGAATTATTCAATATTTTAAAATGGCCATAACTCCTTAAATATTCACTTTAGAGCGTTTTTAGCTATTATTTGTGATCACTTTTTAAGTGTGAATTATTCAATATTTTAAAATGGCCATAACTCCTTAAATATTCACTTTAGAGCGTTTTTAGCTATTATTTGTGATCACTTTTTTAAGTGTGAATTATTCAATATTTTAAAATGGCCATAACTCCTTAAATATTCACTTTAGAGCGTTTTTAGCTATTATTTGTGATCACTTTTTTAAGTGTGAATTATTCAATATTTTAAAATGGCCATAACTCCTTAAATATTCACTTTAGAGCGTTTTAGCTATTATTTGTGATCACTTTTTAAGTGTGAATTATTCAATATTTTAAAATGGCCATAACTCCTTAAATATTCACTTTAGAGCGTTTTTAGCTATTATTTGTGATCACTTTTTTAAGTGTGAATTATTCAATATTTTAAAATGGCCATAACTCCTTAAATATTCACTTTAGAGCGTTTTTAGCTATTATTTGTGATCACTTTTTAAGTGTGAATTATTCAATATTTTAAAATGGCCATAACTCCTTAAATATTCACTTTAGAGCGTTTTTAGCTATTATTTGTGATCACTTTTTTAAGTGTGAATTATTCAATATTTTAAAATGGCCATAACTCCTTAAATATTCACTTTAGAGCGTTTTTAGCTATTATTTGTGATCACTTTTTAAGTGTGAATTATTCAATATTTTAAAATGGCCATAACTCCTTAAATATTCACTTTAGAGCGTTTTTAGCTATTATTTGTGATCACTTTTTTAAGTGTGAATTATTCAATATTTTAAAATGGCCATAACTCCTTAAATATTCACTTTAGAGCGTTTTTAGCTATTATTTGTGATCACTTTTTTAAGTGTGAATTATTCAATATTTTAAAATGGCCATAACTCCTTAAATATTCACTTTAGAGCGTTTTTAGCTATTATTTGTGATCACTTTTTAAGTGTGAATTATTCAATATTTTAAAATGGCCATAACTCCTTAAATATTCACTTTAGAGCGTTTTTAGCTATTATTTGTGATCACTTTTTTAAGTGTGAATTATTCAATATTTTAAAATGGCCATAACTCCTTAAATATTCACTTTAGAGCGTTTTTAGCTATTATTTGTGATCACTTTTTTAAGTGTGAATTATTCAATATTTTAAAATGGCCATAACTCCTTAAATATTCACTTTAGAGCGTTTTTAGCTATTATTTGTGATCACTTTTTTAAGTGTGAATTATTCAATATTTTAAAATGGCCATAACTCCTTAAATATTCACTTTAGAGCGTTTTTAGCTATTATTTGTGATCACTTTTTTAAGTGTGAATTATTCAATATTTTAAAATGGCCATAACTCCTTAAATATTCACTTTAGAGCGTTTTTAGCTATTATTTGTGATCACTTTTTTAAGTGTGAATATTCAATATTTTAAAATGGCCATAACTCCTTAAATATTCACTTTAGAGCGTTTTTAGCTATTATTTGTGATCACTTTTTTAAGTGTGAATTATTCAATATTTTAAAATGGCCATAACTCCTTAAATATTCACTTTAGAGCGTTTTTAGCTATTATTTGTGATCACTTTTTTAAGTGTGAATTATTCAATATTTTAAAATGGCCATAACTCCTTAAATATTCACTTTAGAGCGTTTTTAGCTATTATTTGTGATCACTTTTTTAAGTGTGAATTATTCAATATTTTAAAATGGCCATAACTCCTTAAATATTCACTTTAGAGCGTTTTTAGCTATTATTTGTGATCACTTTTTAAGTGTGAATTATTCAATATTTTAAAATGGCCATAACTCCTTAAATATTCACTTTAGAGCGTTTTTAGCTATTATTTGTGATCACTTTTTTAAGTGTGAATTATTCAATATTTTAAAATGGCCATAACTCCTTAAATATTCACTTTAGAGCGTTTTTAGCTATTATTTGTGATCACTTTTTTAAGTGTGAATTATTCAATATTTTAAAATGGCCATAACTCCTTAAATATTCACTTTAGAGCGTTTTTAGCTATTATTTGTGATCACTTTTTTAAGTGTGAATTATTCAATATTTTAAAATGGCCATAACTCCTTAAATATTCACTTTAGAGCGTTTTTAGCTATTATTTGTGATCACTTTTTTAAGTGTGAATTATTCAATATTTTAAAATGGCCATAACTCCTTAAATATTCACTTTAGAGCGTTTTTAGCTATTATTTGTGATCACTTTTTTAAGTGTGAATTATTCAATATTTTAAAATGGCCATAACTCCTTAAATATTCACTTTAGAGCGTTTTAGCTATTATTTGTGATCACTTTTTTAAGTGTGAATTATTCAATATTTTAAAATGGCCATAACTCCTTAAATATTCACTTTAGAGCGTTTTTAGCTATTATTTGTGATCACTTTTTAAGTGTGAATTATTCAATATTTTAAAATGGCCATAACTCCTTAAATATTCACTTTAGAGCGTTTTTAGCTATTATTTGTGATCACTTTTTTAAGTGTGAATTATTCAATATTTTAAAATGGCCATAACTCCTTAAATATTCACTTTAGAGCGTTTTTAGCTATTATTTGTGATCACTTTTTTAAGTGTGAATTATTCAATATTTTAAAATGGCCATAACTCCTTAAATATTCACTTTAGAGCGTTTTTAGCTATTATTTGTGATCACTTTTTTAAGTGTGAATTATTCAATATTTTAAAATGGCCATAACTCCTTAAATATTCACTTTAGAGCGTTTTTAGCTATTATTTGTGATCACTTTTTTAAGTGTGAATTATTCAATATTTTAAAATGGCCATAACTCCTTAAATATTCACTTTAGAGCGTTTTTAGCTATTATTTGTGATCACTTTTTAAGTGTGAATTATTCAATATTTTAAAATGGCCATAACTCCTTAAATATTCACTTTAGAGCGTTTTAGCTATTATTTGTGATCACTTTTTTAAGTGTGAATTATTCAATATTTTAAAATGGCCATAACTCCTTAAATATTCACTTTAGAGCGTTTTTAGCTATTATTTGTGATCACTCTTTTAAGTGTGAATTATTCAATATTTTAAAATGGCCATAACTCCTTAAATATTCACTTTAGAGCGTTTTTAGCTATTATTTGTGATCACTTTTTAAGTGTGAATTATTCAATATTTTAAAATGGCCATAACTCCTTAAATATTCACTTTAGAGCGTTTTAGCTATTATTTGTGATCACTTTTTTAAGTGTGAATATTCAATATTTTAAAATGGCCATAACTCCTTTAAATATTCACTTTTAGAGCGATTTTAGCTATTATTTGTGACACTTTTTTAAGTGTGAATTATTCAATATTTTAAAATGGCCATAACTCCTTAAATATTGACTTTAGAGCGTTTTTAGCTATTATTTGTGATCACTTTTTTAAGTGTGAATTATTCAATATTTTAAAATGGCCATAACTCCTTAAATATTCACTTTAGAGCGTTTTTAGCTATTATTTGTGATCACTTTTTTAAGTGTGAATAATTCAATATTTTAAAATGGCCATAACTCCTTAAATATTCACTTTAGAGCGTTTTAGCTATTATTTGTGATCACTTTTTTAAGTGTGAATTATTCAATATTTTAAAATGGCCATAACTCCTTAAATATTCACTTTAGAGCGTTTTTAGCTATTATTTGTGATCACTTTTTTAAGTGTGAATTATTCAATATTTTAAAATGGCCATAACTCCTTAAATATTCATTTAGAGCGTTTTTAGCTATTATTTGTGATCACTTTTTTAAGTGTGAATTATTCAATGTTTTAAAATGGCCATAACTCCTTAAATATTCACTTTAGAGCGATTTTAGCCATTATTTGTGATCACTTTTTTAAGTGTGAATTATTCAATATTTTAAAATGGCCATAACTCCTTAAATATTCACTTTAGAGCGTTTTTAGCTATTATTTGTGATCACTTTTTTAAGTGTGAATTATTCAATATTTTAAAATGGCCATAACTCCTTAAATATTCACGATTTTAGCTATTATTTGTGATCACTTTTTTAAGTGTGAATTATTCAATATTTTAAAATGGCCATAACTCCTTAAATATTCATTTTAGAGCGTTTTTAGCTATTATTTGTGATCACTTTTTTAAGTGTGAATTATTCAATGTTTTAAAATGGCCATAACTCCTTAAATATTCACTTTAGAGCGTTTTTAGCTATTATTTGTGATCACTTTTTTAAGTGTGAATTATTCAATATTTTAAAATGGCCATAACTCCTTAAATATTCACTTTAGAGCGTTTTTAGCTATTATTTGTGATCACTTTTTTAAGTGTGAATTATTCAATATTTTAAAATGGCCATAACTCCTTAAATATTCACGATTTTAGCTATAATTTGTGATCACTTTTTTAAGTGTGAAGTATTCAATATTTTAAAATGGCCATAACTCCTTAAATATTGACTTTAGAGCGTTTTTAGCTATTATTTGTGATCTCTTTTTTAAGTGTGAATTATTCAATGTTTTAAAATGGCCATAACTCCTTAAATATTCACTTTAGAGCGTTATTAGCTATTATTTGTGATCACTTTTTTAAGTGTGAATTAATCATTATTTTAAAATGGCCATAACTCCTTAAATATTGACTTTAGAGCGTTTTTAGCTATTATTTGTGATCACTTTTTTAAGTGTGAATTATTCAATATTTTAAAATGGCCATAACTCCTTAAATATTCACTTTAGAGCGTTTTTAGCTATTATTTGTGATCACTTTTTTAAGTGTGAATTATTCAATATTTTAAAATGGCCATAACTCCTTAAATATTCACTTTAGAGCGCTTTTAGCTATTATTTGTGATCACTTTTTTAAGTGTGAATTATTCAATATTTTAAAATGGCCATAACTCCTTAAATATTCACTTTAGAGCGTTTTTAGCTATTATTTGTGATCACTTTTTTAAGTGTGAATTATTCAATATTTTAAAATGGCCATAACTCCTTAAATATTCACTTTAGAGCGTTTTTAGCTATTATTTGTGATCACTTTTTTAAGTGTGAATTATTCAATATTTTAAAATGGTCATAACTCCTTAAATATTCACTTTAGAGCGTTTTTAGCTATTATTTGTGATCACTTTTTTAAGTGTGAATTATTCAATATTTTAAAATGGCCATAACTCCTTAAATATTCACTTTAGAGCGTTTTTAGCTATTATTTGTGATCACTTTTTTAAGTGTGAATTATTCAATATTTTAAAATGGCCATAACTCCTTAAATATTCACTTTAGAGCGTTTTTAGCTATTATTTGTGATCACTTTTTTAAGTGTGAATTATTCAATATTTTAAAATGGCCATAACTCCTTAAATATTCACTTTAGAGCGTTTTTAGCTATTATTTGTGATCACTTTTTTAAGTGTGAATTATTCAATATTTTAAAATGGCCATAACTCCTTAAATATTCACATTAGAGCGTTATTAGCTATTATTTGTGATCACTTTTTTAAGTGTGAATTATTCAATATTTTAAAATGGTCATAACTCCTTAAATATTCACTTTAGAGCGTTTTTAGCTATTATTTGTGATCACTTTTTAAGTGTGAATTATTCAATATTTTAAAATGGCCATAACTCCTTAAATATTCACTTTAGAGCGTTTTTAGCTATTATTTGTGATCACTTTTTTAAGTGTGAATTATTCAATATTTTAAAATGGCCATAACTCTTTAAATATTGTTTTTAGAGCGATTTTAGCTATTATTTGTGATCACTTTTTTAAGTGTGAATTATTCAATATTTTAAAATGGCCATAACTCCTTAAATATTCACTTTAGAGCGTTTTTAGCTATTATTTGTGATCACTTTTTTAAGTGTGAATTATTCAATGTTTTAAAATGGCCATAACTCCTTAAATATTCACTTTAGAGCGTTTTTAGCTATTATTTGTGATCACTTTTTTAAGTGTGAATAATTCAATATTTTAAAATGGCCATAACTCCTTAAATATTCACTTTAGAGCGTTTTTAGCTATTATTTGTGATCACTTTTTTAAGTGTGAATTATTCAATATTTTAAAATGGCCATAACTCCTTAAATATTCACTTTAGAGCGTTTTTAGCTATTATTTGTGATCACTTTTTTAAGTGTGAATTATTCAATATTTTAAAATGGCCATAACTCCTTAAATATTCACGATTTTAGCTATAATTTGTGATCACTTTTTTAAGTGTGAATTATTCAATATTTTAAAATGGCCATAACTCCTTAAATATTCACTTTAGAGCGTTTTTAGCTATTATTTGTGATCACTTTTTTAAGTGTGAATTATTCAATATTTTAAAATGGCCATAACTCCTTAAATATTCACGATTTTAGCTATAATTTGTGATCACTTTTTTAAGTGTGAAGTATTCAATATTTTAAAATGGCCATAACTCCTTAAATATTCACTTTAAAGCGTTTTTAGCTATTATTTGTGATCACTTTTTTAAGTGCGAAATAATCAATATTTTAAAATGGCCATAACTCCTTAAATATTCACTTTAGAGCGTTTTTAGCTATTATTTGTGATCACTTTTTTAAGTGCGAATTATTCAATATTTTAAAATGGCCATAACTCCTTAAATATTCACTTTAGAGCGTTTTTAGCTATTATTTGTGATCACTTTTTTAAGTGCGAAATAATCAATATTTTAAAATGGTCATAACTCCTTAAATATTCACTTAAGAGCGTTTTTAGCTATTATTTGTGATCACTTTTTTAAGTGTGAATTATTCAATATTTTAAAATGGCCATAACTCCTTAAATATTCACTTTAGAGCGATTTTAGGTATTATTTGTGATCACTTTTTTAAGTGTGACTTATTCAATATTTTAAAATGGCCATAACTCCTTAAATATTCACTTTAGAGCGTTTTTAGCTATTATTTGTGATCACTTTTTTAAGTGTGAATTATTCAATATTTTAAAATGGCCATAACTCCTTAAATATTCACTTTAGAGCGTTTTAGCTATTATTTGTGATCACTTTTTTAAGTGTGAATTATTCAATATTTTAAAATGGCCATAACTCCTTAAATATTCACTTTAGAGCGTTTTTAGCTATTATTTGTGATCACTTTTTTAAGTGTGAATTAATCAATATTTTAAAATGGCCATAACTCCTTAAATATTCACTTTAGAGCGTTTTTAGCTATTATTTGTGATCACTTTTTTAAGTGTGAATTATTCAATATTTTAAAATGGCCATAACTCCTTAAATATTGACTTTAGAGCGATTTTAGGTATTATTTGTAATCACTTTTTTAAGTGTGAATTATTCAATATTTTAAAATGGCTATAACTCCTTAAATATTCACTTTAGAGCGATTTTAGCTATTATTTGTGATCACTTTTTTAAGTGTGAATTATTCAATATTTTAAAATGGCCATAACTCCTTAAATATTCACTTAAGAGCGATTTAGCTCTATTGAATTATTCAATATTTTAAAATGGCCATAACTCCATAAATATTCACTTTAGAGCGTTTTTAGCTATTATTTGTGATCACTTTTTTAAGTGCGAAATAATCAATATTTTAAAATGGCCATAACTCCTTAAATATTCACTTAAGAGCGTTTTTAGCTATTATTTGTGATCACTTTTTTAAGTGTGAATTATTCAATATTTTAAAATGGCCATAACTCCTTAAATATTCACTTTAGAGCGTTTTTAGCTATTATTTGTGATCACTTTTTTAAGTGTGAATTATTCAATATTTTAAACTGGCCATAACTCCTTAAATATTGACTTTAGAGCGATTTTAGGTATTATTTGTGATCACTTTTTTAAGTGTGAATTATTCAATATTTTAAAATGGCTATAACTCCTTAAATATTCACTTTAGAGCGATTTTAGCTATTATTTGTGATCACTTTTTTAAGTGTGAATTATTCAATATTTTAATATGGCCATAACTCCTTAAATATTGACTTTAGAGTGATTTTAGCTATTATTTGTGATCACTTTTTTAAGTGTGAATTATTCAATGTTTTAAAAAGGCCATAACTCCTTAAATATTCATTTTAGAGCGTTTTTAGCTATTATTTGTGATCACTTTTTTAAGTGTGAATTATTCAATATTTTAAAATGGCCATAACTCCTTAAATATTCACTTTAGAGCGATTTTAGCTATAATTTGTGATCACTTTTTTAAGTGTGAATTATTCAATATTTTAAAATGGTCATAACTCCTTAAATATTGTTTTTAGAGCGATTTTAGCTATTATTTGTGATCACTTTTTTAAGTGTGAATTATTCAATATTTTAAAATGGCCATAACTCCTTAAATATTGACTTTAGAGCGTTTTTAGCTATTATTTGTGATCACTTTTTTAAGTGTGAATTATTCAATGTTTTAAAATGGCCATAACTCCTTAAATATTCACTTTAGAGCGATTTTAGCTATTATTTGTGATCACTTTTTTAAGTGTGAATTATTCAATATTTTTTTTTAAATGGCTATAACTCCTTAAATATTCACTTTAGAGCGTTTTTAGCTATTATTTGTGATCACTTTTTTAAGTGTGAATTATTCAATATTTTAATATGGCCATAACTCCTTAAATATTCACTTTAGAGCGATTTTAGGTATTATTTGTGATCACTTTTTTAAGTGTGACTTATTCAATATTTTAAAATGGCCATAACTCCTTAAATATTCACTTTAGAGCGTTTTTAGCTATTATTTGTGATCACTTTTTTAAGTGCGAAATAATCAATATTTTAAAATGGCCATAACTCCTTAAATATTCACTTAAGAGCGTTTTTAGCTATTATTTGTGATCACTTTTTTAAGTGTGAATTATTCAATATTTTAATATGGCCATAACTCCTTAAATATTCACTTTAGAGCGATTTTAGGTATTCTTTGTGATCACTTTTTTAAGTGTGACTTATTCAATATTTTAAAATGGCCATAACTCCTTAAATATTCACTTTAGAGCGTTTTTAGCTATTATTTGTGATCACTTTTTTAAGTGTGAATTATTCAATATTTTAAAATGGCCATAACTCCTTAAATATTCACTTTAGAGCGTTTTTAGCTATTATTTGTGATCACTTTTTTAAGTGTGAATTATTCAATATTTTAAAATGGCTATAACTCCTTAAATATTCACTTTAGAGCGTTTTTAGCTATTATTTGTGATCACTTTTTTAAGTGTGAATTATTCAATATTTTAAAATGGCCATAACTCCTTAAATATTCACTTTAGAGCGTTTTTAGCTATTATTTGTGATCACTTTTTTAAGTGTGAATTATTCAATATTTTAAAATGGCCATAACTCCTTAAATATTCACTTTAGAGCGTTTTTAGCTATTATTTGTGATCACTTTTTTTAAGTGTGAATTAATCAATATTTTAAAATGGCCATAACTCCTTAAATATTCTGGAATAATTTTAACAGTTGTCGGACGAGTAGCTGGGAAATGACAGCAGTCTGAAGTTGGTTGCAGTTTTTTCATATCACCCTGTATATATAAGAAGGTGAATTAAATTGGTGAATTTATGGACGATTTTGGATAGCAGCTGGGGTATTCTCACAGAAAATCTCTCCGCTCGTCTGAGGGTTAAAATAATTAATTCTGTTTTTTTTCTAATTTTTTTGTCAAAAGCTTTATTTACTCAATCTTTAACTTCAAATCAGACAAAGCGAAAACAAAAACAATTATTTGTTAATACGAGATCCGGTATTTATTGTGTCAAATTATTATTTTAAAACGAAATGAAGAAAAACTCAAAGAACCCAAAGCCAAAGACCTTGTTTGCCAAACGACTACTTTATTACACATGTGAAGATATTGTAAACAGCATTGGGAAGGTTTACACAACAACACCAATACTAACAACTTAAGGTTTTGAATACCCAACAGCCGGTATTAAACAGAAAACAAAAACATAACGAAAATTAGAATTATGATTAATTCAAAAATAATTTATTTGTTATTCATATATTTTCCAAAATTTAAAATACTCCACATGTAACCTAATTGCGCTAGCCATTGTTGTTGTTGCTATTGTTAAGATTCGGGGAGTTACTAGACCATAGTAAATTCATAGAGTGCAGGTTACCACTTTTATTCTTTTGTTTCGATGAAAACTCTTCGTTGCTGTTGTTGTTGTTGCCGTAATTACTTGGCCAACCAAGTTGTTGCCACCGCCACCGCCACCGCCGCCGCCGTCGTCGATTTGGGTTCATGCCGTTGCCATGGCTTTTTGACTTCAAAATGAAATAATTTTGCAATGATAGAGCACTTGAGCTACAACAACAAAAAAGTGGTTAAACTTTTAGAAGGTAACCTCAAGATATTTAGAAGAGATTAATTCAAGAAAAACAACTCTAAATGCGGGTAATTGTAACCACGTCGAACGACGTGTTTTACTTAATTATTATCTGTATTTAGTTAAAGTCTATTTATACCACCGGTGTGTTAGCCATACGCTCTTAAGATGTAATTGGAATTGTGAAGAACCGTTTGACTTTCAAGGCAAGAGCGGAATTTATATTGATCTAATGCTTCTTTCTATGGGATGACTTTTTGATGGATTTACAGACTAATTCCTCGTTTTATGAGCTTCGTGGATGTTCAATATTTTTACCCTTTGAGGTAGTGGGTAGGAAAGGAATCGACTGATATATTCCATCTTCATACCAGACCTCGGGTCAATAAAAATATTGAGATGTGTGTAATTTGAAGACAATCGGATTCTTACATCACATTTTATAAGAGTAATAATTATTTAAAATTTTGAGGTACTTGACGGAGTAGACCTATATTGTCCTTTTTCGCAAACTGCAGTAGCCCTGATGGAAGTATTAGGATTTACAAAGTTGGAGCAAAATCGGATCATTGTTTTTCTTTCTGTGCTGTAAAATATTTTTTTTGTGAAAATGTCGACCTTTTTTTGGGGGAGGTACCAGAAGCAGTCGACCGATATTGCCCATCTCCCAACTCGATATAAGTTTGATAATAATATTACGATGTACCAAGTTTGGGCCAATTCGGATACTCCTTCGAGTGTTATCGAGCGGACCAGCCAGACAGACAAAGAGATCTGGAGTCTAAAATCTTTATTGCGATGAGTCATGTTTTGGCCATATCAAATGATATATACCCTATCTAGCCATATAACTGAGGGTTTACAGGGTGAAATGAAAGAACGGCAACAAAGTCAAACGTCATAATTTTTATATTTTTTTTTAATTTTATTGAATGAAAGCAAAAAATATCGGAAATAGCATCAAATTTTAGAATAAGTTTAGATTTGTTCGAATTTGTCACCTTTGGCACGAATTATGACCTTCAATGTTGCTCTGCGGTATTTTGGCACATTCCCGGCGAAACGCTTGCTTGAAGTGATCGACATTTTGGTATTTTTTACTGCCAATCGTGCTTTCCAAAAAAACTCCAGACACAATAGTACAACGGATTGGTATTCGGAGATTTTAGTGACCATTGTGGGCTGGAAATGAAGCGGGAACATCATATTGTAACCATTCTTGGGTGGCGCGTGCTGAGTGCTGTTGGAATGTCCAAGGTCTGCGGCCAAAATGTTTGTGAACCCAAGGCTTTAATAAACCTTCCAGAATATTTTCGCGATAATATTCGGCATTTATTCTGATGCCACGGTCGATTAATATGAGCCGAGAGCGATCATTGGCTGTTATGGCGGCCAAAACTTTGGTCAAACTTAGCTCGATTTCGGTGGGCAACATCGGTTCTCTCCTTACCCCACAAATGGTCAAAATTGTCGAAGAATATAATTTACCTCATAGAAAGAGAAAGGATAATTCGATTTAGTGCAAACATTGTAAATCATAATATTTGCAACTGTGCTATGTCAGGTGTGAAAATGGACAATATCGCCCCACTCCATCAAGTACGTGGGGGGGTTTAAAACTTTGGAATAAATATATCTCTTATAAAATGCGTCATTAGCATCCGATTCTCCTCAAATTTCACACAACCCAATATTTTTGTTAACACAACTTCTGGTTTTGAAGATCCGATATATCGGACCAACCCTTCTTGTACCTCCTCCACAAAGGGGTTACAATTTTTGGATAACCATGAAGCTCATAAAAGGCGAAATGAGCATCCGACTATTTTCAAATATATCACATCTCAACATTTATATCAACACAAGATCAGGTGTGAAGATGGAATATTTCAGGCCACTCCTTCTGGTACCTTCCCCACAGAGGATCAACATTTTGAATACAATGCGAAATAAACATTAGATTCTCTTCATATTTAATACGTCTCAGTAATTTTATGAACCGTATAAGGTGAGATGAAAAAACTGCAACCAACTTCAGACTGCTGTCATTTCATTTTCAAGGAAAAAAGTTATTCGTGATGGAATTCAAGCGTGATAGTCTGATTTCTTTATATTTGGCTGGAAAACCACAAGTGGCTATCGTTAGAGCACTCCGGCATTTAAATGTGAATAACACATTTGTGTCTCGTACCATCGCTCGTTACCGTGATACTAGTAGCGTAGTCTGACGTCAAGGAAGTGGACGGAAGAAAACAGCAACATCAGCAGAAATGGTTCGAAAAGTAAAGAAACGACTTGATCGAAGCCCGCGCCGCAGTGGCTGTGAGAAAATGGCTCATGAGCTGAACATATCGTAATATTCCATTCGGAAAATATTGAAAAATGAGCTCGAGGTAAAGCCATTGAAATTCCAAAAAGCACAAGAACTTACACCGCAACAGAAAGAAATTAGACTTAAAGGAGCTAAAGAATTGGTTTTTTTTGTTTTTCTCCGCTCCGATGAGAAAATATTCGTTGTCCAGCAGTTTGTAAACGAACAAAATGGTCGTGTTTACTTGCCAAAGAGGTCAGCTGAAAATGTGCACCTTCGGTTGGCCACCAGAACTCAAGAGCCGGCCATAGTGATGGTGCGGGCCGCCTTCACAGCCGATCTCCGCTCGTATTTATTGTGGCATCAGAATAAAAACCGTATATTATCGCGAAAATATTCTGGATGGTGTATTAAAGATTATATTTGGCACGCAGATATTTTGGCGGCAGACCTTGAACATTCCAACAGGACTCAGCACCATCGCACTCAGCACGCGCCACCCAAGAATTGTTACAAAATGAGGTTCCTCGCTTCATTTCCAGCGCTCAATGGCCACCAAAATCTCCGGATACCAATCCGTTGGACTATTGTGTCTGGAGTATTTTGGAAAGCAAGGTTGGCACTAAAAAATACCAAAGTGTCGATCACCTCAAGCAAGGGCTTCGCCGGAAATGGACCAAAATACCGCAGAGCAACATTCGGGCAGCGTGTGACGGTTTCATTGGCCGTTTGAAGGTCATAATTCGTGCCAAAGGTGACCAATTTAAATAAATCTATACTTATTCTAAAATTTGATGCTATTAACATTTGGGTATGGCTCTATGTCATTATTTTAAAAACGAAATCTTCTTAAATAGATTTGTACATATGGGGCTTTCAACATATTGTAGTGTTGTATGTACATGGTCGGCCCCGCACGACTATAGCCTTTCCTTACTTGTTTATTAATATAGATATATAGATACTCTTAGTGTGTCTTTTATCTTATTAGGATGAAACTCATTATGACCATTTATGTAGAATTTTTAAATTTTGTTCCAACAATTTTTTCATGAAATTTACCGTTTTCGAGGAAATTTCGAATCATTCCTGAATAACTTATTTTGCTTTCATGGGTTCTATGGGGACTTTTGACACTTTATTTCTAATGGTTGGATCTAGCTCCATGAGATTTCAGCTTTGTGGTGCTTTTTGTAATTACAAGCTTTTTTGTCTACTTTGATAGGATTACAGCTTATTTCGCCGGGCTGAGTCGATTTACTCAGCCCGGCGAAATAGGAAGACAAATAGACAACATGGTGGGCCACAAACCAATATTTCGAGATGTCTCAAACTTCTGGGCCCCTTAATTCATGGTGTGGTAGGTAAAACATTTTTTTTCATGTTTTTTTTTAGGAATTAAAAAAATGTTTTATTTAACAAATACTATTTGTATATATATATATAAAAAAATCTTACAAAATCTTAATTATAAGTTAAAAACTAAAATGTCTCTCCGATTAAAATTTGCCGCCTCCGCCACCACCTCCGCCATTACCATTATGATGGGTATGGCCCGCAGAACTACCGGCAAATAGAGAGTGCGAGGCACCAGAGGCACCGCCGGAAGCGCCCAGCGAAGCATTCAATATTAGACTGACAACACTGCCAACAACATGGGACACCACATGTTTGATGAAGGCCGATGAGTCTGAGCCACCACCACCACCCTTTTCTCCACTATTTTTATGGCCATCTTTACGTTCCGCCGACTCCTCTTCCATTTTGCGATTTTTCGCTTCTATAAAACTGCTGAGAACATTTTGAAGGAATAGCAACGGCCGGGGAGGGACATCATCTTCTTCGGGGTCCTGTAAAGAAAATAAAATATTGGATTTGTAATAAATTTCCAAATAGTTTTTGAAAATAAATTGGAAATATGGAATTTGAAAGGTGGGGTTGCTAGGCATTAGTTTACTGCTAAAGAGTTAGTAGTGTTAACTTAAAATTGTATAAAATAGGAATCAATAAGTACAGCACTCAACGAAGCCACCACAGTTCCCAGGAAATTGCCAATGAATTGTCCATTGTTGATCTGGAATGAAAAATATTTAATGAAAATTTAAATTTCATTAAAAAGTAGGTACGTTGAAAACTTACAGCTCCTCCTCCGCCAGATAGGCCATCGAATACGGTGCCCACATAAATGCCCAAGACAGTACCAAAGTTTTTGTTACCCTATTTGTGGGAGAGACACATAAAACTATTGATCTTCGTTCAAATGTTTATTATTCGACTTTTGCCTTACCGCCAATAGACCAGAAATTAAGGAAGTGGCCGAACTCAAAAGGCTTTCAATATCCAAACCACCAGGCTGTAATAATACAAAATGTCAAACGTTTAGCATGGCATACAGAGAGAGAGAGAGAGAGAGAGAGAGAGGGAGAGAGAGCGAGTCATACTTACTCCAAACAGTTGCGAAATGACACCAGTCAAAGCTCCTATTAGCGCACCGATGTCAGAGCCTCCTTCGCCCTAAAAATGTTGGTGTTGTCATTTTGAATACATTTCCATTTCATTGGATTACTTACACCACTCAAACTGGTTATGATGCCCACCAGGCCACCCCCGCCACCGCCTCCGCCATTGCCATTATCCAACAGTTCGGGCGAACCTTCTTCCTGCTTGGCAAGAGTCGCATTGTCAGGGCTCCCGTTTACATCAGACAACGACAGCGACTCTGTCGCATTGCTGCTGCCTCTGGCCACAACTTTCTTTGCGGCTGTGCTGCCATTGCTGTTAGTTTCAATAACATTCTTTCTTAGACAAAAAATCGCATTACAATTTAGGTTTTTCTTTTGTGGTAGAGAGCGAATTACAACAACAAACAAACAAACAACTATTTACAACAATTTAGTGAGCTAAACGAATTGATTTGGTTAGTAATACCCCAACCTTTCAATGATGTCATGTCTACTTTTTTCTGGGTGTTACATAACTTACATTGGATGGTAGCAGAAGATTGTCCTCTTCACTGGAGTCACCATCGCCATCATCATCGTTGGCATCGCCTTTTTTATTGTCGTCACCATCACCATCTTCGTTTAGTACCAGATTATTGCGGAAATCATCCTGAAAATGTATGAACCGAAAGTTCGTGTCTTAAGTCTTTTGTTTTGCTACGATATTTGATACAGAAGGGGTCAACCTTCTCGAAAAGCTTTCAACAATTGAATAATCACAGTCTATGATCAATTTGATTTTAATTTTTAGATGAAATAAAGACTATGGGTGGATCGGAACCAAATTTCCTGAAATGGATTTTGGCCAATTGTGTGGAACCCTTATGTCAATAAAGCACGTATAACCCGTATTGTAGATCGATTTTTACGATGTGGAATATTTGAATCATTTCGAAAATTCAGATGGAACCCTTGTGAAAATTATCACATTATCAGAATATGAGAACCCATACTGTCATTCGTTTTGCGGTTTTTCTCTTATGACCTCAATTCGAAATTTTAAGGAGGCTACACAAAAATATATACCTGTTTTACTTATTTTGGGTGAGGTCATGTAATTTTTAATTCGGCTTGAATAAATGTAAATTTGTTGAGAAAATTATGAAAATCTCTAAAATTGACTAGATTTTTATACACTCCAACATAGCAAGGAAGTTATTAACCCTTTCAGTGTTTTTGTCAAATATATTTGACATTTAAAAGTACTCTCTTTCTTTGCCATTTTTTGTTTTTCTTACGAACCGTTATTTTTGATATTTTTAATAACAGACACGTTCGCTATTTAAAAATATTGCAGTTCTATTCTATTAGTTTCGTTTTCGAATTTCCGAGCACATTTTAGTAAATTAGTACGGAATTTCAGATTTTTATCTCGACAAAAATTTTCATTGACACTGAAAGGGTTAAAATTGTCATTCCGTTTGTAACACCTCGAAATATACATTTTATACCCTACAAAGTGTATATATTCTTGATCAGCGTAAAATTCTAAGTCGATTTAGCAATGTTCGTATGTCTGTTGTAATCACGCTATCTTTTGAACGAATTGAGATAGAAGGCTCTCTCTGTATTTTGCCAGTTGGCAGATTAAGTTCGTAAATGGGCCATGTAGACCCATGTTTTCATATAGCCCTCATAAAACGGTGCCTCCTAATATTCGGTATTTTGATGATTTCAACAACATTTTTAATCATATAACTATTACTCCTTATATTTGGTACTTTGATGATTTTGGCGGTATTATTTACCAGAATTGTTTCAAATTTCGTATTAGGTTACTACAGACTGTGGCAAAAAAAATACTTATGATTACTTAGGACCACGTCTTCGTATAGCCTCTTTATAAAGGTCATCATTTACAAGGCTTTTTTCAGAGTTCGTTCCTTCTAAATGATGGAGGGTATTAAATTCTCGGGCCGGCCGAACTTCGCTCCTTTTTACTTATTATTATTATTCAAATATTAACCCTTTGTCTGGAAGGTACCAGAAGGAGTGGGCCGATACGTACCATCTTTACAACCGATCTTGACTTCATAAAAATATTAGAGTCTGACGAGTTTGAAAGGGGTCGGATGCTCATTTCGCATTTTATGAGCCTCATGACTATTCACAATTATGACCCAATGTGGGAATGGGCTCTTATCTCATTTTTTATGAGAGTTATAATTATTAAAAATTTTAAACCTTCTGTACCAATGGTAGCAGTCCTATATATCCCATCTTCACACCAGATCTTCTGTTACATATACCAAGTTTGAACTTCGGGTTTTTTATACGAAGATCTTGTGGTCTTCTATGATAAGACCTTCTAATCTTCTTTTATACGACGACCTTGTGGTCTTCCATAAGAAGACCTTCTATGAGATGACTTTGTGGTTTTCTGTGAGAAGTCATTCTGGTCTTCTATACGAAGATCTTCTGTCCTTCTATACGAAGACCTTCTGATCTTCTATGATCCTCTATGATCATTTATACGAAGATCTTCTGTCCTTTTATACGAAGATCTTCTTTTATTTTATAGAAATACCTTCTGGTCTTCATAACGAAGACCTTCTGATTTTCTTTCTTCTATGAGAAGACCCTCAGCTCTTCCTCTCTTCTTTACGAAGGCCTTCTGGTCTCTATACGAAGACCTTCTGGTCTTCTATACGAAGGCCTTCTGGTCTTCTATACGAAGGCCTTCTGGTCTTCTATACGAAGACCTTCTGGTCTTCTATACGAAGACCTTCTGGTCTTCTATACGAAGACCTTCTGCTCTTCTATAAAAAGACCTTCTGCTCTTCTATGAGAAGACGCTCTGCTCTTCTACAAGAAGACCTTCTCCTCTTCTATGAGAAGACGCTCTGCTCTTCTATGAGAAGACGCTCTGCTCTTCTATGAGAAGACGCTCTGCTCTTCTATGAGAAGACGCTCTGCTCTTCTATGAGAAGACGCTCTGCTCTTCTATAAGAAGACCCTCCCATAGAGCCTTTTTATGACTTCCAAAAGGAAATTTGATTTTTAAGTGAAGTCATTCTTATCTTTTTCGAGAAAATCTAAAGGTCTTTTGGAAGCGTTATGTGATGAGACATTCTTGTATTCTATGAGAAGTTCAGTTGGTTTTTCATAAGGAGAAGACCTTTTGGTCTTCTAATAGTTTCTTAATGGTTTTCTTGTTGAGAAGATCTTCAGATCTTCGGCGAGAAGAAAATTTCTATGGCTTGTATTCACTCATTGGAAGAATTGGGTCTTCTAGGAGAGCGACTTCTACACTTTTTAAATAAGAAAAGCTTTTTCTCATTAATAAAAATATATTCTGTCCTGCTTTGTGCAAGAATTGAAGTAAGTTCTGGTATTTTATGAGAATGAATGAAAAATCAAAATTAAATTGCTTAATTCAAGCAAATCAGTATGGCAAATGTCAATATTAAACAGCGGAAAGTAACGCCACATGGGGATTATGTCAAGAGGGCATTCTGAATTTACAAAATTTGTCAAAATCGGTCCAGCCATTCTTGAGATATAAGCATTCTAACTAACATCCCCTTCCTTTGTAAATACACATTGTATATATTTCGCTTTATATATAATCGATATATTTACTATCGGCATCTACGTAACGGTCAGAATTGACCTGTTCGTCTATTTGTGATTTCGCTGGGATTAAAAATATTCGCGGTTTAACGGAAAATTTGACTTTTATTTTACACAAATGTTGTGGCCTATTTCACCCACTAAATATTACCCGATGACCAACAAAATTGGAAGGCTTCTGCCCTAAGCTCTAGCCCCATGCTAACTTCCGCTTTGATTGGCAAAATCAGGATTTTTTTTCAATTTTTGGTACATTTCAACCCCTAAATATTATGCAATTATCTCCAAAAGAAATAGGGTTCTATTCTGACCCTAGTCCCACCTCCATTCTAAATTTCTTGAAGATAATTGCGACCTGTAGAGTGATTACAAATTAACATGGACAGACGGGCGGACGGACCTACAAGCTAGATCCACTCAGCTCGGCGAGAAAGGAAGGTCCATATATACTTTCCTATGTGGGAAACCAATATTTCGAGGTGTTACATAATTTTTGGCCCAATCAAACTTATAATACCCCCACACTTAGTGTTGTAGGGTATAAAAATAAATAAAAACACAAGTAAAAAAAGCTGTAAGTTCGGCCGAGCGAAAAAAAACGCCACAATTTGGAACGAATTTTCAAAAAAACAAGTAAAAAAGTATCGGTCGGTTTTGCCGACAGATGTATACCCTCAGCCCTCTTCACCCTCTATGGAGTGGGTTTTGAAAGAATGGGTCAATATTGTTCATTTCGTATCGGACCTAAATAAATACGATATAAATATTATAATAGCAGATGGATAAATCAACTGTAAAGAATCGCTGAGTTGTTTCGCAATTTATGGCAGATAAAAATATTGAAAATTGTGTCCCTTTGTGGGTGAGGTACCAGCATGTGTTCGCAGATATATAGCATCTTCACAACAGATCTGGTGTTAGCAAAAATGCTTGTATGTGTGAAATTTGAAGAGAGTTGGATCCTTATTTCGTTTTCTTTGAGCGTTATGTCTTAAATTATATTATTGCTTACCTTTCTGTGCAGAAAATATATATTTTTAAAATTTCGACCATTTGTGGGGGAGGTACCAGAAGAAGTGGACCGATATACTCCATCTTTACACCAGACCTTGGACTAATAAAATGATTGGGATGTGTGAAATTTGAAGACAATCGGACTCTTACATCACATTTTATGAGAGTTGTAATTATTCAAAATTTTGACCATTTGTGGGGGAGGTACTTGAAGGAGTGAACCAATGTCGTCCATTTTCGTACCAGACCTAGCACTGATGCAAATATTACGACTTGCAAATTTGGAGCAAAATCGGATCATCGTTTCTCTTTCTGTGCAAAAAATATGTATTTTTTGAAAATTTCGACCATTTGTGGGGGAGGTACCAAAAGGAGTGGACGGATATATTCCATCTTAACACCAGACCTTGGTTTAATATAAATATTGGGATGTGTGAAATTTGAAGACAATCGGACTCGTACATCACATT
This sequence comes from Musca domestica, assembly GCF_030504385.1. Classification (NCBI taxonomy): domain Eukaryota; kingdom Metazoa; phylum Arthropoda; class Insecta; order Diptera; family Muscidae; genus Musca; species Musca domestica. Next base: position 7,804,635 of record NW_026712238.1, on the reverse strand, counting down.
TTATGAGAGTTGTAATTATTCAAAATTTTGACCATTTGTGGGGGAGGTACTTTATGTAGTGGACCGATATTGTCCATTTTCACACCTGATCGAGTACTGCCGCAAATATTAGGATTTGCAAAGTTGGAGCAAAATCGGATTATCCTTTCTCTTTCTGTGCAAAGAATAATTTTTTTGCAAATTCCAACTTTTTGTGGGGGAGGTACCAGAAGGAGTGGACCGATATTGCCCATCTCCGAACTCGATCTAAGTATGACAAAGATATTACGATGTACCAAGTTTGGACCAAATCGGATCCTCCCTTGGAGAGTTATCGTGCGCACCAGCCAGCCAGACAGACAGACAGACAGACGGACGGACGGACGGACGGACGGACGGACATCTCTAGATCGACTCCAAATGTTCTGAAACGGATTTGGTCCAAAGAGACCTAGGGTCTAAAACCGTTATTTCGACTAGGCACGTTTTGACCGTATCAAATGATATATACCCTCTGTAGCCATATGGCTGAGGGTATAATAAAATCCGTTAAAAATTCTGGTAAAATCTTAAAAATGCCAAATGTAGCCGTCTTTGGGCCTATACGACGACGTGGACCTGCATGTTTGTCATAAGCCATTAAAATATTCACATGCGAAACTTGAAAAATGAGATAAAATCATCAAAATACCGAATATCGGGAAGTACCACTATATGGGGCTATACCAAAACGTGAACCTGAACAGACAATTTTCTGCCTTAGGCTGCATTATCCATTACGAACTTCAAATACCAAATTTGAAACAATTTCGATGAATAATGTAGATAAAATCATCAAAATATCGAACATGGGGGCTATACGTTATATGGAGGCTATACGAAGACGAGGACCTGCACAGGCAATCTCCTGTCAAGGCTGTAGTATCCATTACGAACTTCAGATGCCAAATTTGAAAAAAATCCTGTGAATAATGTCGCTAAAGTCATCAAATTATCGAATATCGGGAGGTACCGTTATATGAGGGCTATACCACAACGTGAACTTACATGGCCCATTTTCAATCCGAAAAGTCCTGCAGATATAATACACATTTGAGTTAAATTGTATCAATCTACTTCATTTCGTTCGGAAGCTAGAGTGATTTCCACAAATCGACATAGAATTTTATGCTGAACAAGAAACTTAATATACCCTCCATACTATGGTGCAGGGTATAAAAATAGGAAGTTTTTTTCCAATCACTGGAGTTTTTAAACAAACTACTACGTTAAAAACTGAACATAAAATAGGCTGATCTCCATATAGTTATGTAACAAACAAGTATATAAATATCTTTTAATCGACTTAAATGTTTGTACTGGTCAAATACTTGGAGATTTTTGAGATTATGGTGGTATGTTACACACATTTTCAGATTTCAAGACTTCAGGAAACAGTTAAAAGTAACTTATATATTCTTGAAAATCCCACATCAGCATGTTTATCGGACTAAAATTATTTTGTTTTCATATTTCAGATACTGCCAAGTTTCGACATTGTCCAACCCCAAAAGGTAGGTATAGCACAATATCTATATTTTGTACTTAATTTGACTCAGACATTTCCTTGCGTCTAATGGCAGGACCGTTGCCCAACTCAAATCATAACTCAAAGGGTTGAGTTTTCAGAAAATCCATACATATATGTATTTTCTAATTTGTCTTACCTCAGTTAGAATCGATTTAATTTGTCTTATCTGAGCCGGTTCTTCTTGATCCACATGACGTTTACGCACAATTTTCGTACTGGCCTTGGCCAGAACACCATCATTATCGGCATGTTCAATTAAATAATCCAAAGTATTATCGATTTTATCATCCACAACATGTTTCATCAGATTCATTTGCTGTAGAATATGTTTCCTCAGTTGTGACACCTTTTTACCCACACTATTTTCATCACTATCCGACGCGGTGGCCGACTCCTTATCTTTTAAACTTGCCGCAATATCTCGGATTTCTTTGTGAAAAGTTTTAACATCTTTCGTTTTCATGGCCAAGTCCATAGATTTCGTTAGAATCTCCAATGCTTTTTTATCACGATTTAATTGTTCTTCGATTTTTTCAATTTTTGGCAAAACCATTTCTTGATTGTTCACATTCGTGTTGAGCAACAAATCCTTGACCTCTTCGATGAGATGGCGTTCCATTTGTTGCTCTGCCTCTTTGGCACCGTTCAAAATACCAATTGTCGTTATGGCCCGCAGATCTTCACGTGGTAATTTCGATTCAAGTTTCTTATAGGCCGCCATTGCTTTTAAGTAATAAGGATTCAATTTGGCTTGTAAGGATTTTTGCACGGGCGCGGATTTGATTATATCGGCACATATTATCAGCGTTGCAAATGTGAGAGCTATGCACGGTTTACGCATCGTAATTTGTTAAATTGAATAAGTTTTCCGTAAGTGTTTTTTTTATTGTCAACTACTGTTCAATTGAATTTTCCACCGCAGACTATTTTCTTGAGGGCATTTCCTCAGGTCTTTATAGCAAATATGGTTGATTGCAGATGGCTTGATAGCCATTGTAGTGGGCGTATCTCGTCGAATTTTATGCTTTTGATTTTCAATATTTAATTTTGGTTTCAATTCAATTGTCTCATTGTGGAAATATTAAGTGCTACATATATTCCGATTTGTCAACTGCATGAATGAATTACATTGACAGTGGTTATAAATCGGAAAATTAAAAAATTACTTGAGTCGAACTTCGACAGTTTCTGGTGTTTAATTCGCATATACGTAATCGCAATAAGTTCGAAATAAATACTTCTTTCTAGGGAATGGCCTTTGTAAACCATCATCCACGCCAAATATGTCTGATGAGCCGCTTAACCGTCCGTCTGTAGAAATCACTCTAGCTTCCGAACGAATTGAAGTAGATTGATAAAGTTTTGCTCAAATGTTTGTTATGTCTGCAGGACTTTTGGTATTGAAAATGACCCATGGAGGTCTACGTTTTGGTATAGCCTCCATATAACGGTACATCCCGATATTCGGCATTTTGAACTTTTTTACTAGTTTTTATTTGTTGATTAATTCAAAATTTCGAATAATTTTCTGGTTATTTAATAGCTAAAGGGGACATCCCATTAAAATCCTCGATAGATTTTAATAGGATTCCCCAGCATATGGGCTGAAACCAGATCTTATATTGCAAGCAATGTAGACAATCGGACTAACATTCCAAATTTTACGAGAATTATGATCCTTTAAAATTTTGAGTGATCCTATGTTACACATTTTTGGACCTAATCTTAGTCTGATGTATATATTACGTCATCCAAAATTGGATACTCTTGACGATTATTATCAGCCTAATATTCTTTCGAGATCTTGGGATTTTGAGGCGAGTTACTAAAAAGGAGTCGATCTATATGGCCCATCTTCTCTCTATACATAGTGCCGATAGAAATATTTTATTATGCATTACAGGGTGACATAAAAAACTGCAACAAAGTCAATTTTAAATTTTATTGAATTAAAGCAAAAAATGTCTGAAATAGCATCAAATTTTAGAATAAGTTTAGATTTGTTCGAATTGATCACCTTTGGTACGAATTATGACCTTCAAACGGCCAATGAAACCCTCACACGCTGCCCGAATTTTGCTCTGCGATATTTTGGCCTATTCCCCGCAAAGCGCTTTCTTGAGGTGATCGACACTTTGGTATTTTTTAGTACCAACCTTGCTTTCCAAAATACTCCAGACACAATAGTCCAACGGATTGGTATCCAGAGAATTTGGTGGTCACTGTGCGCTGGAAATGAAGCGAGCAACCTCATTTTGTAACCATTCTTGGGTGGCGCTTGGTGGCGTCCTGTTGAAATGTCCAATGACTGCGGCCAAAATGACTGCGTGCCCAGAATATTTTCGCGATAACATTAGACATTTATTCTGATGCCAAGGCCGATTAATACGAGCGGAGAGCGACCATCGGCTGTTAGGGCGGCCCACACCATCACCATGGCCGCCGCTTGAGTTCTGGTGGCCAACCGAAAGTGCACATTTCAGCTGACCTCTTTGGCAGGTAAACAAACTGCTGGACAACGAATGTTTTCTCATCGGAGCGGAGAAATCCAAATTCGGCAGTTCACCACTTTCGGCCAAGCGGAGCAACTCTTTAGCTCTTTTGGGTATATTTTCTTTCTGTTGCGGTATAAGTTCTTGCACTTTTTCAATGGCTTTATCCCGAGCTCATTTTCAACATTTGCCGAATCGAATATTGCGATATGTTCAGCTCACGAGCCATTTTTCGGCCACTGCGACGCAGGTTTCGATCAAGTCGCTTTTTTACTTTTCAAACCATTTCTGCTGATGTTGCTGCTTTCTTCCGTCCACTTCTTTGACGTCGGGCTACGCTATCAGTATCACGAGCGATGGTAGGAGACACAAAAGACTTATTCACATTTAAATGATGGAGTGCTGGACAATATAATGAGCTATCACTGGAATAATTTTAACAGCTTTCGGACGACTGGCTTAGAAATGACAGAAGTCTGAAGTTGGTTGCAGTTTTTTCATCTCACCCTGTAGTTCTCCTAAAGGAAAGCTATTAAAGAACTTATTTCTATATAATTATCTTTTCTCCATTTTTAAAATATTAAAAAGGTAATTTGAGTCAGGAAGACGCCTAAAAAATCCCGTGGTTTTTGAAGGCTTTTTAAAGTTATGTTATGTTATGTTTCTATAAGACCTTTCGAACTATTTGTCTCTATGACCATTTTTTGTTTTTTCTTTCTAGAATACTTCTGTCTCATGAAGATCTTTTAAAGAGTAACAGTTTTCTATCACTAGTCTTCTGCTTTACGAGGAACTTTTAAAGGTTTTCTACCTCTTAAGATTATTAAAATGTCCTCTATATTAAGAAAACTAAAAGAATAGTGCCTTTCAAAGAGCTCTAGGTACAGACGACCTTTAAACGGTTCTGTGGTGTCATTTGAAAGGACTTTTGTTGTCATAGGGTCTCAATGAGATTTTGGGATCCTAAAAAAGGTCTTCCATGTTAATAAGAACTTGTGGATGTCTTCTGACCGGGAAAACAGTCTTTTAAAGGACTCCTGTTCAAGAAAATATTTTAAAGGTCTTCCATCCCTAAAAGATTTTTGAAGATCCTCTAGAAGACTTTGAAAGATTTTTCCCTTCTAAAGGCCTTATAAACATCTTAAGGGTCTTCTGCTTCTAGAGCACCTTTAAGAGGTCCTTTGCTTATAAAAATCCTTTAAAAAAGCTGTCCAAGAAAACTTTTTTAAGGTCTTTGTTTCTAAAAGATTTTTTAAGATCCTCTTAAAGACTTGGGAAGATTTTTACCTTCTAAAGGCCTTAAAGAAACTTCTCCTGTCTTCAGAAAATCCCATAATATATTTTGCTTGGCCCAAAAACAAGCTCTATTAGAATTAGTGATAATCTTTTACATCCTACCATGTATCTTCAACCGATTTCACATATATTGCCCACCAAAGCCGCAATATACAATTCTAACAATAATATTCGGTTATATATATTCGGATAATATCTGTCAACTCTAACAAGTACCTACCCTCAAAGGGTCAAAATTTTGAATAATTGTAACTCGTATAAAATATGATGTAAGAGTCTGATTATTTTAAAATACAAGCATCACAATATTTTTACTAACCCAGGGTCTGGTGTGAAGATGGAATATATTGGTCCACTCCTTCTGGTACCTCCCCCACAAAAGTTCAAAATTTTGAATACCCATTAAGCTCATAAAATGCGAAATTAACATTCGATACCATTCAGACTTGGTACATCTTAATATTTTCATCAACACCAGATCTGTTATAAAGATGGTAGAGGTCCGATCACTTCTTCTGGTACCTCCCCAAAAATGACTATAAAATCTGAAATAAGCATCCGTTTCTCTTAATATTTCACACATCAAAATATTTTTATTAATCCATGGTCTGCTGTGAAGATGGGATATATCGGTCCACTCCATCTAATACCTCCCCCACAAAAGGGTCAATATTTTCAATATCCATGAAGGTCATAAAACGCGAAATTAATATCCAATTCCATTCATACTTGGTATATCTCAATATTTCTACCAGTACAAGACCTATTATAAAGGTGGTAGGTATCGGTATCTGGTACCTCGCTCACAATGGGTTCGATATTTTGAAAAACAAAACTCTTAAAGAAGCCTGAGATTAATACGGAATGTATGATTTCGCATAAAATTGGATCTAAATGCTCGATTGTTTTTCAATATTTTTTTTCTGTATTAGATGAAGTATGAAAATGGAATACTTCGGTTGACTAAATATGGTACTTTACGCACATTTTGAAATTTTTAATATAGTCCAAACCTGGCACGTCTCAGTATTTATATCTATTGGCCCATTCCTTCGGAACCTATTCTATAGAGGGTTGAATATTTGTATAATCATAACAGAAGTCGAAATATATTTAAATAATCGACCATTAGCTGAAGGTAAAAATCTGATACTTTTTAACACGCTTCCCGAACTTGTGGGTAAAAATTTCCGAAATATCCTTTCTATTGTGAATATTTTTAATGCTGAAGGTGGCTTCAAGAATTGGTGACATATTTTTTATACATAAATATATAATAAAATATAAGTCCATTTCCTCGAAACTTCCCATGAACGCTTGGGTACAGTACAAGAAAATTAGCCTTGGACCAATTCTAGCCTTCGTTTTTTTGGGTTTTTTTTTCGTTTTTCATATCCACTGTACATTCTTCGCTAATAATCTATATTTATGTATTATGACTTTATCGACGACTAACATGACATACAGTCTGAAGATGAGCCCGCAATTTGCAAAATTTTTGCCAGCAACAAATTAAACGTTCATGTCCGCATATCTTGGCCAAAACCTCCTACGGAAATGTCTGATCGTTCTGCTGTAAATAAATGTTCATTTCCTTTTTTGTGACCACGAATAGCTAATGGAGTAATGGTTGTAAGCGAAGATGTAACAGTGCATAGTTCAGTCAACAATAACAACAACATAAAATCATCAGCTAGCTCATTGGGAGCTTGTAAATGGTATTTTGGGTCTGCTACATTATTTCACATAGACATTCGCTTCGTTACGCTTATTTAAATATTCAAGTGCATTTTATAGTTGCTCTGACTTCCATATTGGATTTGAAGTAACATCATCAACGTCGTCCACCAGTGTTCTCCGGTCTCTCTGTGTTAGTGTGTGTGTGTTGTCGAGTTTTGTTTGTCTGGAGAAGGAATTGAAAAATGTTTGAATTGAATGGTTGGTTGGTTGGCTGAGATATGACATAACTTTCTTAGGTCGTTTTATGTAAAAAAAAAAATAGAAAAACATACATACATTTATTCATTCATACTTACGTATGTATGTATATAGGTATGTTGGAACGTTAGTTGTTTTCATTGCATAGCTTATTTTTTACCATCCGTTTTTAGTGGATGCATTGCGTAGCGATTATATCATATGATATGGGTCCCATAGATACGATTAGCCGGCAGCCCTCTTTTTTTTTGTATTTTTTTTTTGCTTGTGTAATAAATTAAACTTGAAATTGGCTATTTACAAATTTGCCGCTACTTACTTTTACAAAGATTTAATTTCATCTATGACCTTTGGTTGAAAAAATTGTTTTATTTTCGAAGATCTTTGGGAGATTGTAAAAAGGTGTCTAAATTAGTTGTTTTGTTTAGGAATTAAATGAAAAAAATAATTCAAATAATTTAAAGGTGTTGAATTAAAGGCTTGATGAGATATCCACCTCTGTGATTTGTGTAATATTCTACGTTAGCGAAATTGTAATCAATGTACATATGGGGAGTTCCACTTTTGTGTAGCAATCTCCCATTTTCAAACTTCATATAACACAGATAAAAATATTGTTATGACCAAAATTAGAAGAAAGTCGAACATTTATATTCAATTTTATGCGAAATCATATATTCCATAATCATCTCATGCTTCTGTATTATTTTTATATAAAAGTTTTAAATATTGTGAACATTTTGTAGCTGAAGTACCAGAAAGGGTTGCGTGTTTGTGTTAACAAAATGTTTGTATGTGTGAAAATTGTAGAGAGTTGGATGCCTATTTTTATTCTTTCTTTGAGCGTTTTGTTTCTCAAAATCTTGAGCCACATGTGAGGGAGGACCTGAAGAAATGGTCCGATCTCTACCATCTAACAGATCTTGTGCTGATAGAAATCTTGAGATGTGCCAAGTCTGAATGGAATCAGATAATTTCGTGTTTTATGAGCTTAATGGATAATTCAAAATTTTTACCAATTGTGAGGTAGATACCAGAAAGAGTGGACCGATATATACCATATATATAACAGATTTTGTGTTGATGGAAATATTGGGAAATTTCGGGCATTTTATGAGCTTCATGGATATTTAAAATTTTGACCCTTTATGGAGAGGTATATCCCCTCTTCACAGCAGATTTTGTGTTAATAAAAATAATGAGATGTGTAAAATATGAGGAGAACCGGATGCTTATTTCGGATTTTATAATCAATTTGGTCATTCAAAATATGGGGGAGGTACCAGAAGAAGTGGTCGAATCTCTACAATCTTTATAACAGATCTTGTGTTGATAGAAATATTGAGATGTGCCAAGTCTGAATGGAATCGGATGTTAATTTCGTGTTTTATGAACTTCATGGATATTCAAAATTTTGACCCTTTGATGGGGAGATACCAGAAGGAGTAAACTAATATATTCCATTTTCACATTAGACAAGTAAAAAAGTATCGGTCGGTTTTGCTGACAGATGTATACCCTAAGCCAATGTTCGATTATTTTAAAATATTTTGACTTCTGTTATGAAATTTCAAACTCTTGGCCCCCTATGGAGTGGGTTTGGAATGAATGGGTCAATATTGTCCATTTTGTATCGGACTAAATAAATATGATATAAATATTATTATATATATATAAGAAAATCGAACATTTATATTCAATTTATGGGAAATCATAAATTCCATATTCATCTCAGCATTCTGGATGAGAGACATATATTTAGATAAAGCAAGCTGTAAAGAATCGCTGAGTTGTTTCGCAATTTATGACAGATAAAAGTATTTAAAATGTTGTACCTTTGTGGGTGAGATACCAGAAGGGGTTCGGAGATATCTATGATCTTCACAACAGATCTTGGGCTAGTAAAAATGTTTGTATGTGTGAAAGTTGAAGAGACTTGGGTGCTTATTTCGCTTTCTTTGATCGATTTGTTTTTCAAAATTTTGAACCTTATGTGGGACAGGTAGCAAAAGAAATGGTCCGATCTCTACCATCTTTATAACAGATCTTGTGTTGAAGAAAATATTGAGATGTACCATGTCTGGAATGGAATCGCATGTTGATTCCGCTTTTTATGAACTTCATGGATATTCAAACTTTTGAGAGTCTGTGGGGGAGGTACCAGAAAAAGTGGACCGATAAATTCTATGTTAACACCAAATCTTGGGTTTATAAAAATATTAGAATATGTGAAATTTGAAGTCCTTCTGATCCTTACATCACATTTTATAAGACGTATAATTATTGAAAATGTCAATCCTTTGTGGGGGAGGTACTTGATGGAGTGGACCGGTACTGTCCATTTTAGCATCTGACCTAGCACTGACGCAAATATTAGGATTTGCAAAGTTAGAGCAAAATCGGGTAATCGTTTCTCTTTCTGTGAAAAAAATATATTTTATACATATTTTTTTGAAAATTTTGACCTTTTGTGGGGGAGGTACCGAAAGGAGTGGACCGATGGATATATTCCCTCTTAACACCAGTTAAGGGTTAATAAAAATTTTGGGATATGTGAAATTTGAAGACTATCGGACTCTTACATCACATTTTATAAGAGTTGTAATTATTCAAAATTTTGACCCTTTGTGGGGAAGTACTTTATAGAGTGCACCGATATTGTCCATTTTCGCACCTGACTTAGCACTGGCGCAAATATTAGGATTTGCAAAGTTGGAACAAAATCGGATTGTTGTTTCTTTTTCTGTGCAGAAAATATATTTTTGAAAACTTAGACCTTTTTTGGGGAAGGTATCAGAAAGAGTGGACGAGTGATATTGACCATATTCGAACTTGATCTAATTTTGATAATAAGTTACGATGTACCAAGTTTGCACCAAATCGCATACTCCCTTTCAGAGCAGTAATAAGACATACAAACGGACGGACATCGCTAGACCCTCTTCAAATATCCTGAAACGGATTTGGTCAAAAGAGACCTTGGGTCTAAAACTTTTATTTCGATTAGGCACAATTTGGCGGTATCAAATGATACCCTCTCTAGCCATATGGTTGTGGGTACACACAATAATACAACAAATATTCACATTTTTATCGCCATCTTTTCTTGCCACTTTCGTTCTTGAGTTATAAAAGTTATCACGGTTTTGTGAAAAATTTCTTATTTCTTACACAAAAGTTATAATATGCTTCAGCCCAGTACTAAACTGTAACCTATGCTTATTATACCCTACAATACTATGTGTTGGTGTATTATAAGTTTGATTGGGCCAAAAATTATGTAACACCACGAAATATTGGTTTCCCACATAGGAAAGTATATATGGAAATTCCTATCTCACCGATTTGAGTCGATCAAGCTATGTGGATCCGTCAATCTGTTCATATTAATTTGTAATCACGCTACAGGTCGCAATTATGGCCTGGTTTTCATGGTTTAAAAAAATATTTAGGGGTTGAACTTGACCAAAAAAAAAAAAAACTAAAAAAACAAGTAAGAAAAGGCTATAGTCGTGCGGGGCCGACTATGTTATACCCTACAACACTACAATATGTTAGAAGGCCCATTATGTCCATTTCGCTTTTATATACCGTGGACCAACATTGAAAAAGTTTTGAGAAATACAAATACCTAATTTCAAACAAATCTTTTTCCTCAAATTTGTTGCCTAAACCCTCAAAATACCGAAAATTCCGATTCCCATCAACACAAGATCTGTTATAAGGATAGTAGAGATCGCACCATTTCTTCTGGTACCTTCCCCACATAGGGTTCAGGATTTTGAAAAAAAAAAACGCTCAAAGAAAGCGAAATAAGCATCTAATTCTCTTCAAATTTCACACATACAAACATTTTTGCTAACCCAAAATAAGTTGTGAGGATTGTACATACCCTCAAAATACCGAAAATTTCGAATATGGGGGCTATAGAAAAATGTGCTCCTCTATAAACAGTTAGCTAATTCTAATTACAAAATTTGAAACAATTTCTTGGAAAAAAGTGGCTAAAATCATTAAAAATATCGAAAAGCGGAAGGTCTCGATTTATGGGGCTATACAAAACCGTGGACAATTTTGCCTGATTTTTAATGTCAACCATCCAGATGGACATACCGAGGGATGTCATTAAAATCGATTTTAAATTGTATGCTGATAATAAATATATATATACTTTATGGGGTCTTCGACGAATATTTACAGGTATTATAAACGGAATGACAAATTTAATGTACCTCCTCCCTATTGGGGATGGGATAGAATATATGAAACTATAAATTCTTAATCAAATTTATTAATAAATTTAATTTTTATTGATGCTCAACTTTATTCCATTTCTGCAAGAAATATATTTTTATTAATTAATAAATAACAAATAAATAAAAATTTGAAAGTTTTCAAGACCTTGTTCCTATTTGAAATCATTTAATTAATCCATATTCCAACACGTACTCTCCATACCATTGTGATGTTTTCAACGTTCATTTATGTTTTTTATTTTAAATTATTAATGCTTAACCTAAAATCTGCTTTAATCCGTTTTTATTATTATAATGTCACTTGTCATGACTGTGCAAGATGAACGAGAAAGAAAAAAAATAGATCACGTCTTATTTTGCTAGGAGGGTTTGTGTCTTAAGTCTTTTGTTTTCCCACGCTCAAAACGTATGAAGTTTGGTTATTAATGTCGTCAGTGTGGTATAACAGTTTTTTTCTGTTTTTGTTTTTTTGGTTCAAACAAAAATAATTATATCTGACGTTTTGTAGATTAAAGATTATTTATGTGTTAATTTTTTTGCAACTCTTCGGCGATTTAATGGATTTTTTTCGCGGTACTCTGTGGAATGTTAAATCGCAATGTCCGTTAAATTAACGTCCTTCATGTGAAATATTTTGCATCGTTATTTGTCATTTGAGGGTATATACGACCAAAACGTGCCTCATCGAAATAAAGATTTTAGACCCTAGGTCTATTTGACCCAAATCCGTTTTAATTTAGAGGTGTCCGTCCGTCTGGCTGGCGCGCACAATAACTCTCGAAGGGGGTACCCGAATTGGTCTAACCTTGGTACAGAGTAATATTATTGTTAAACTTAGATCGAGTTCGGAGATGGGTAATATTGGTCCACTCCTTCACAAAGGGTCAACATTTTGAATAATTAAAATGTGATCTAAGAGTTCGATTGTCTGGAACATATCGGCACACTCCTTCTAATACTTCCCCCACAAGAGGTCGGCAGTTAAAAATTCTGTTAAAATCTTAAAAATACATAATGTAGCTGTTATATTAGAATCTATGCGACGACATGGACCTGCATAGGTAACTTTTGTCATAAGCCATTACATTATTCAAATGAGAGAAAAAATCGGTGAAAATGTAGCTATAATCACTAAAATACCGAATATCGGGCTATACGAAGGCGTGGACCTGCACAGACAATTTTCTGTCCTAGGCTGTAGTTTCCATTGCGAACTTCAAATACCAAATTTCATACAATTCCGGTGAATAATGTCGCTAAAATCATCAAAATACAGAATATCGGGAGGTACCGTTATATGGGGACTATACGAAAATGTGGACTTACACAGATAATTTTCAGTCATAGGTTGCAGTGTCCATTATGAACTTGAAATACCAAATTTGAAACAATTGTGGTGATAATGTCGCTAAAATCAACAAAGAAGCGAATATCGGGAGGCACCGTTACATGGGGGCTACGAGAAGATGTGGACCTACCTGGCCCATACCAAAAGTCCTGCAGACATAATATACATTTGAGTAAAATTTTATCAATCTACTTCATTTCGTTCCGAAGCTAAAATGATTTGCACAGACGGGCGGACATCGCTAAATCGACATAGAATTTAATGCTGATCAAGTATATATAAACTTTGTGGGGTCTAAGATGTATATTTCGAGGTATTACAAACGGAATGACAAATTTAATCTACCCTCCACACTAAGGTGGAGGGTATAAAAACTCACAGAAAGAGATAGAATAATCCGATTTTGCTCCAACTTTTCAAATCCTTATATTTGCATTAGTGCTAGGTCAGGCATGAAAATGGACATTATCGCTCCACTCCACCAAGCAGCTCCCCCAGGGGCCAAAATTTTGAATAATTTAACTCTTAAAAAATGTGATGTAGGAGTCCGATTATGTTCTAATTACACACATCACAATTTTTTTTTTAACCCAAGGTCTGGTGTGAAGATATAATCGATCCACTCTTTCTGGTACCTCCCGCACAAAAGGTCTAAATTTTGAATATCCATTGAGCACATAAAATGCGAAATCAACATCCGATTCCATTCAGACTTGGCACATCTCAATATTTCTAACAACATAAAATTTTTATATAAAGATAGTAGAGATGAGAACATTCTTTCTGGTACCTCCTTCTTCCCCACAAAGGGTCAAAGTTTTGAGTTACCAAAGCGCTTATAAAATCTGAAATAAGCATCGGAGTTTCTTCATATTTTCGACATCACAATTTTTTTATTAACTCAAGGTCTGGTGTAAAGATGGTATATATCGGTCCACTCCTTCTGGTACCGCCCCCACAAAGGGTCAAAAATGTGAATATCCATGAAGCTCATAAAAAGTGAACATCTCAATATTTCCATCAACATATGATCTGTAATAAAGATGGTAGAGATCGGACCATTTCTTCTAGTACCTCCACCACATAGGGTTCACAACTCTCAAAGAAAGCGAAACAAGCTTCCAACTGTCTTCAAGTTTTACACATACAAACAGTTTTGCTAACCCGAGATATGGTGTCCTTGTGGTACCTCACCCACAAAGTGTTACCATTTTAAACACTTCTATCTGTGAAGTCAGGGATTTTTCAAAAAATTATCACATAACTCATATAAAGTGAAGGAAGTAACCAATATTGGCGAAACCTGGCACGTCGCAATAACATTTGTCATTTGGTAGATATATTTAAATAGTTATGAAAATAGTAATATTTTGAATGCACGCTTAACATAATACAATCTTAATTCGCCCTAATAACAATTTTGAAATTGGGTTAATATTTAATATGAATAATCAATATTTATCTATATGTATTATACTGCAGCAATATTAAGTGTTAATTAAAATTTAACTCATAATTATTAGATTTTGAAAATGTTACACCCTTTTGTTGTTTTATATTTCATGTTTTTACTATGGCATCAAACAAATAAATCATTTTGCCGCATCTCTTTCACTCAGACCCAGATGAATTTATTACTGATGTCTTATCTGTGTCATATTCAAGTTATTTGACGAAGATTGAAAATACCACATGAATCACACCCGAATTTTTTAAGCTTAATATGTTAACAAATCAAAAATGTCAAAAAAATGACATTGACATCTTCATTTAATATCGACTAGCATAAAGGCAAAACTGTCATGACAAGATACAAATGGGAACACATTAATGTTGTTAATCAAAATCACTAAAAATAAAAAGGGAAAATATCACATTTTTATCCAAAATTATGGAATAATAGCTATAAAACGAGGACACGTGTATCGACACTTTGAATGTTTACAGCGTATAGTAACCTAAATAGGGGAGACGAAGTGCCCCCGTTTCCACATTGAAAAAGTCAGATTGCTTGGAATGCGTTCATTTTGCAGTATTATCGATAACAATACGAGGATTATTTTGCTCGACATTTTTAACTTTCAATCGCAGTCAAATTGTTAAACCACCGGCAGGGTTTTTTCGCAATTTTGTCAAAAACAAAAAAAAAAAACAAAAAAATTCAAAGACAAAAATTTTCTTTATCGATTTTGACTATGATAAGTCACTAAAGAAAAGAAATTCAAATTTCTATTATATATCTAGAACATTTTTGTTTCGAATTTGCAAAAAAAAAAAAAAAAACAAAAACAACAAAAAAACGAAAAAAATGGAAATAATAATAAACCCTTAGGTTTTTGACCCGGAGAATTTGGCCAATATTTACGCACTGCGTCGTGTTGTATTCAAAACAATTTCAAACGAAAGTTGTGGTTCATTTTATAGTTAAATATAATCTAATAGTTATCCAAAATGCTAGACTTTTTCCCTGTCCTTAACTTCTCTCTTCTCTCACTCACTCTCTGATGCGATGTAGTCTCTGAGCGACTACAAAATTAGAAAAAATTTTATTTTTTAGTCCATTTGAACCCCTAAATGTACATCTTAAGAACAATAGGCTTTAATTATTTCTATATTCGGTGAAGATCGGGCCATAATTGCGACCTGTAGAGTAATAAAAAAATTAACATGGACAGACGGATGGACGGACGTGCATAGCTAGATCGACTCAGATCGGCGAGATAGGAAGATCCATATATACTTTTCTATGTGGGAAACCAATATTTCGAGGTGTTACATAATTTTTGGCGCAATCAAACTTATAATACCCCCAACACATAGTGTTGTAGGGTATACTTATCCTAATTCTTTATTGATGTTTCCTCGGGGTTCATGTATAAAATTAACAAATAACATCGATTTAGAAATCCGTCTCAGAATAAACTGTACATATCTAGCTGTAATAGTTTTTAAGAATATTACATCCCAAATTAAAAATGAAAGTAAAATATTGACGTTTTTGACTCTTCTGAATCTAATATTTATTTTTGGGGAAATTGTAAAAGGAAGACATATTTTAGATTACATTTCATTATGAAGTGCTGAACAAAAGAAATGAGTAGTCTATATGAAAAATATCATCACATAAAAAAATCATAAATAAAACAAGTAAACAAAGGCCGACCATGTCCAAATGCATTTTTGAAGATTTCGCTTTTGAAATGATGTCACGGAGCACTGCCCAGATATTACCCTTTGTATTTTGAACAGGGACATTTGCCCAATATTTACGCACTGTTAGTTGTTGTGGTCCATTTTAAAGCTAAATATAATCCAATGGTCATCCAAAAATTCTAGAATTCTTCCCTGTCCTTAACTCCCTTCTAAGGCGTGTCGATTAAGCCAATTTTGTGATCATGATATTTTTCCTGTTGTTGGTTCATTTGAAACCTAAATATTTTCCGATCATCTGCATAAGCAAGAGGTCCCACTGTATGATTTGCTTGTCTACGATAATTGACTATATTCGTCATCGAAATCAGCATAAAAAAACCAGAAGTTCGTCTTTTGTGTATTTCGGATATCGCCTGTATGTAATGTTGGTATTTTTTCACACAAAAGGAGTGGTCCATTCTACCCGCTGTTCAAATTCTAATTTCATGCGAGTTTTTGTGTTCTTTGGTTTCTATTTGTGACCTTTATAACGGCTGCAAAATCAGGAACATTTTTAGTTGTTGGTCCATTTCAACAATAGGCCTAGCCTATTTGAGCCTTGTAAAAATTTTCGTGAGGATCGGTCGATAATTAAAATCTGTATATAATAACTCCAACCTATGTTGTAAGGTAAAAAAATATTGCAAAATGTATACTTTAATATTATAAGTCAAATTGAAAAAATCACATGCAATAAAAATATGAAAACAAATTAAAAAATGTCACAAAATACTACAAAATCTATATTAACATTATTATTGCATCATTTTATGCGATTTTTTTAGATTTTGATCCTTTATACCAAGAGGACATTCTGAATTGACAAATTTTGTCAAAATCGGTCTAGCCATTCTTGAGATATAAGATATAAGCATTCTAGCTAACATCCCCTTCCTTTGTATATATATACATTGTATATATTTCGCTATATATATCCGATATATTTACTATCGGCATCAACGTAACGGTCAGAATTGACCTGTTCATATATTTGTGATTTCGCCGCGATTAAAAATATTCGCGGTTTAATGGAAAATTTGACTTTAATTTAACACAAATGTAAAGGTCTATTTCACCTGCTAAATATTACCCAAAGACCATCAAAATTGGAAGGCTTTTGCCCAGCCCTAAGCTCTAGAATCATGCTAAATTCCGCGTCGATTGGTCTATAATTGCAACCTGTAGAGAAAATGCAAAATCAGGAAAATTTTCAGTTTTTAGTCCATTTCAACCCCTAGATATTATGCGATCATCTCCAAAATTAATAGGGTTCTATTTTATTCTCTAGCCTCATTCTTAATTTCGTGAAGATCGGGTCATAATTGCGACCTGTAGAGTGATTACAAATTAACATGTACAGACGGACAGACAGACGGACGGACGGATATACATATCTAGATCGACTCAGCTCGGCGAGATAGGAAGATCCATATATACTTTCCTATATGGGAAACCAATATTTCGAGGTGTTACATAATTTTTGGCCCAATCAAACTTATAATTCCCCCAACACATAGTGTTGTAGGGTAAAAAAACTGATTTTAGAGTCAAAGTTGTACTACATTTGCTTTCCCAGAAATCATTTTTTTTAGTTCCACGGTATATATACAGCCTGTGAAGGAAACAAACACATCCTATATTCAGCCCAGAATGTCTTGAAAATATTTTTGATAATTCGGGATTAAGATTTGGTCGGAAGCTCTTTGAAAAAAAAATCCAAGATGTATACAGCCTAGAAGTGTTTCCGATGTATTCCATTTTCTCACCAGATCTTTTGTTAATAGATATATTGGGATGTTTGAAATTTCAAGAGAATCGGGTGCCTGTTTCTTATCGCATGAAAGTCATTATTATTTAAAATGTTGACCCATTGTGAGGATGGTAGTGGGCCAGGTGTGGGTTTCGCAATAGATCTTCTGTTAGTAGAAATTTTGGAATATGTGTAAAGTTTTGGATAAATCCGATGCTTATTTCGCATTTTATGAGGGATATAATTATCCGAAATTTTGACCAGTTGTGGGTGAGGTACCACAAGGAGTAGAGAGATATATCCCATCTTCACAGCAGATTTTTTGTTAATAAACATATTGGGATGCGTGAATCAAGAGAATCGGGAGCCTATTCCGAATTTTATAAGAGTTATAATTATTCAAAAT
Organism: Musca domestica; assembly: GCF_030504385.1. Lineage (NCBI taxonomy): Eukaryota > Metazoa > Arthropoda > Insecta > Diptera > Muscidae > Musca > Musca domestica. The sequence continues at coordinate 7,786,408 of NW_026712238.1, read as the reverse complement.
GTTGACCCTTTGTGGAGGAGGTAGCTTAAAAATATTGAGATGTGCGAAATTTGACGACATTTGGACTCCACATTTTATAAGAGTTATAATTATGGAAAATGTTGACCCTTTGTGGGGGAGATACCAGAAGGGGTGGACCGATATTGTTTATCTTCGAACTCGATCTAACTTTGATAATAATATAACGGTGTACCAAGTTTGGACTGAATCGGATACTTGGATAAATTCCAAAGAGATGACCAATTTATTCCAAGTTTTTACTTGATCTTATATTTCCAAAAATCTATTAGAATTAGAACCACTATGGGTGTTCCGATTTATTGCACTTCACAGGAGAACTTGTGTTATTTGAAAAAAAAAAAATGGGATGTGTGAAGTTTGAGCTTTTTATGGCCGTTTTCTTTATTTAAATGTTTCTCAATATCTACCATATTCACAACATATCTTGTATTGATAGAAATATAGGGATATTTCGAGTCAGAAAGGAATCGGATCTTCGTTTTGCGTTTTATGAGCTTCATGGCAATTCAAAATGTTGACCCGTTGTGGGGAGGGAGGTACCAGAAGAAGTAGACCGATATAGCCCATCTTCACACCAGGTCTTGTGCTCGTAAAAATACATGGATTTGCGTAATTTGAAGACAATCAGATTTTAACTTCACATTTTATAAGAGTTATTACTGTTCATAATTTTGACCCTTTATGTGAGAAGTACTTGATGGAGTGGACCAATATTGTTCATTTTCGCACCTTATCTAAAAGTTGGAGCAAAATCGGATAATCCATTCTCTTTCTAAGAAACCAATATTTTCTGTGAAAATTTAGACGTTTTGTTGGGGTGGCACGAGAAGGAGGGGACCAATATCGCCCATCTCCGAACTCGATTAAAGTTTGATAATAATATTAACATCTACTAAGTTTGGACCAAATTGGTCTAAAACCGTTATTTCGATGAGGCCGTTTCAAATGATATATACCCTCTGTAGCGATGTGACGGATGGTATAAAAATATGTTTCTCTCCATTTCATCGGATCGTTATTTGACAAGTTGTCAAATATTGCAGAGAATTTACAGTTATATCAGATTTTATTATTCGTTTCACTATCAAATATTTATGAGTACGAAAAATTTATTAACACATTTTATTATTGTGCACTAGTCCCAAAAACAAAAAATCAATATTTACTTATTATTGAGTAAGACGATTTGTTTATACACATCGCTCTTGGGCAGCCCGGTCTTCTTCAATCGGCCGTAACAAGTTTAGGTGAAATTTCTTTTGTGGTCGTCGTCACTTTTGTTTTCTGTTCACCTCGAATTAAAAAAAATAACTCTTTTATTGTCGGACGCACACACCACGTACATGTTTTTGGTTCATAAAGTGTATTTTGTTCAGGTTTGATATGTGTGTGCCAACAAATGTCTACCTCCCTCCCCCCACACATTTCCCCACACATATCCTCTCATTCTTTGCTACAACTTAAAAAAAACTTTTATTGTTGTTGTTGTTTTCTTTTAAGCCTTAGTGAAATTGTTGTGTACACTTTTCACTCCCCCTGCTCTCTCTCTCACACTCTTGTGTTCACCATTTCATTTCTTTCTCTTTTGTGGTGACTTTGTGTGACATGTGATGTACACCGCACTTGGCTCGAGACGAGACGTCGTTGTAAATTACGCCAAAGAGGAAGAAGAGAGTAAGAAAAACAATTTCACATTTGTTTTTTTTGTCAAGTTTCAGTTACGCGGCGATCTTTCTCAAGATATGTACTGAGACTGTCATTTTGTGACTATTTATTTGTTTGTTGAAGTTATTATTTATGTTTAAAACAATTTAAGTTTAGAATTTTGACGAGAAAAAATATAAAATGGTTTTTAAAGTGTTTTGATTTTGTTTTATTTAAAGTTCATGATCACCATTTTATTTGGAAATTTAATTAATTAACCATTCGCTAGCTTTGTTGGCCAAAATTCACCAGCTACCGCCTTTACTTTAAACAAATAAAAAATAAACGTAAAAATTGTTAACTAACCCCAAATATTTGGCAAGTGTTAAGTGTTTTCTCTGTCTCTTTCTAGCCCCGCTTCGTTGAATGCGTTTTGTAATTGTTGTTATTTGTGTTTTTTTTACTTGCAATTAATGCGTGTGAATAAAATTTGAATTAAAGCCAAAAATATTGTAAATTAAAAAAAGAGTTTTTTTTAAAGAAATATAAAATAATTTTGCAATAATTAATTAAATTCAAAGTGAGTGTAAATGTGAAAAATTTTCTGGGCTAAACCCCCCGATTTGGAGTCCTCTGCCGGCATTTTTAAGGTAAGTCCAATAATTATCACCACAAAACGTTTGCAAAAAAGTTTAGCAATGACCGTGACAAAGTTTGCAAAATTTTACACTGTTTTATTATTTATTTAATAAATTGTCATTTTTTCGGAATCTAAAGAGTTGCATTAATTGTTATGAAATTGCATTTAACAGCATCATGTTAATTTGTACCTGTGTATCGTTTAGATCGTCAGAAAACTATAACACAAACCACACACACATACATATGTATATGTGGTATGTATGTTTGTGTGTTTTACCTCATGAACTATGTATTGCATGAGGGTCATTCTGAACAACCTTCTCGACACAAGACCGCATTTATGATTTGTAACCTTCAATACTAAACGTATTGAACGTTGTTAAATACGAATCATTTTGAAATAGGTATTATTTAGAAGTAATATTGCTGGAAATTAAGTTAAGTAAGGCATTTTTGGTGTGTCAGGTTAAAGAATATTTTTGCAATTAAATCTATTCTCGATAGGTCGGTTTGCACTCTTTGCCTGATTAATTTGTTTTATTAAAAAAAAGAAAACAATTAAAAAAGAAGCCAAGTTCGGCCGGGCCGAACTTTTTATAACCCCCACCATTTGGAAGACATTTGAAAATTTTCAAAATAAAAAATCAGTCGAAAAATACCACTCAAGTGTTACATGGGGGGCTATACGAAGACGTGGTCCTGAATAAGTCATTTATGTCATAGACGGTTCCGAACAATATATGCAAAAATTGAAGCAATTCCGGCGAATAATGTCGCAAAAGTCAATAAAATATCTATAACCGAATATCTGGTGGTACCGTTATATGGGCGCTATACTAAAACGTGGACCTATTTAGACAATTCTCTTCTAGGAGGTAAAGTACTCAGAAGGAACCCCTTGTGTGGATTTTCAGACAATTCCATTGACAAATTTTTCTGAAATCATAAAAATACCGAACATCGGAAGGTATACGATATCGTGGACCGATATAGCCCATCTTCGAACTTGACCTGCCTGCAGACAAAATACATATCTGTGCAAAATTTTAGCTTCCTATATTAATTCGTGTTGACTGTAGCGTCATTACAACAGACGGACGGACAAGGCTAGCTAAATCGTCTTAGAATTTTACGCTGATCAAGAATATACAGGGTGAGATAAAAAACTGCAACCAACTTCAGACTGTTGTCATTTCGTCCGACAGCTGTTAAAATTATTCCAGTGACAGCTCATTATATTGTTTACAAGCGTACAAAAGCATTTTAGTGAGAATTTTCCAGAAAATAATTTTTCGTAAGGGATTTCAAGCATGATAGTGTGACTGGAAAACCACGAGTGGCTATCGTTAGAACAATCCAGCATTTAAATGTGAATAAATATTTTGTGTCTAGTACCATGGCTCGTTACCGTGATACTGGTAGCGTAGCCCGACGTCAAGGAAGTGGATGGAAGAAAACATCAACATCAGCAGAAATGGTTCGAAAAGTAAAGAAGCGACTTGATCTAAACAAGCGTTGCGTGGCCGAAAAATGGCTCGTGAGCTGAACATATCGCAATATTACATTCGGCAAATATTGAAAAATGAGCTCGGGGTAAGGCCATTGAAATTCCAAAAAGTCCAAAAACTTGCACCGAACAGAAAGAAAATATACTCAAAAGAGCTAAATAGTTGCTTCGCTTGGTCGAAAGTGGTGAACCGCCGAATTTGGTTTTCTCCGATGAGAAAACATTCGTTGTCCAGCAGTTTGTAAACAAACAAAATGATCGTTGCGAAAGAGGTCAACTGAAAATGTGCACCTTCGGTTGGCCACCAGAAGTCAAACGCCGACCATGGTGATAGTGAGGGGCGCCATAACAGCCGATAGTCGCTCTCCGCTCGTATTAATCGACCGTGGCATCGGAATAAATGACGAATATTACCGCGAAAGTATTCTCGAGCCTTGGACACGCAAAAATTTGGACTGCAGACCTTGGAATTTCCAACAGGATTCAGCACCATCGCACTCAGCTCGCGCCACCCATGAATGATTACAAAATGAGGTTCCTCGCTTTTTCAGCGAACAATGGCCACCGTTGGACTATTGTGTCTGGAGTATTTTAGAAATCAAGGTTGGCACTAGAAAATACCAAAGTGTTGATCATCTTAAACAAGCAAGCGATTCGCCGGGAATGGGCCAAAATACCGCAGAGCAATATTCGGGCAGCGTGAGACGGTTTCATTGGCCGTTTGAAGGCCATAATTCGTGCCAAAGGTGACCAATTCTATAAGGTCTTCATGTACATAATTAGTGAATATTTAGGATATTTTTTTTCAGATATTAACAATAATGGGATTAAGCCTGACAATTTTTATAAAGGTTGTCTGGCAAAAATGTGGATTTTTAAGTTTCTCCATCCAAAACTAATGGACTCTTTTCAAAACATGGATTTTTTAAGAATATTTTTGAACGACTTTTTAGGAAAATCGTGAGTTTATCGGTACTCGAGAATTTGAAACCAAAATCTTAAATACTTCCAACAATTAAACTTTTATCATATGATAATATGTACTTACTTTTTGAACTCAATGTAAAAATTCGAATTTTCTTATATATTGAAAATGTTAGTATTTTACGTTTACGATACTATGTTGTAAAGATTTTACAATTCAATATTTAAACTTCTGTGTAATATAACCCGGAGCTAACACCAAATATTAAGACATTACAATCATTTATGCACTTATTGAAATTGCACATTGTCGAATACCTTTTTAATTAGTATCTGCAACTTTTATTATTTTAATACCCAGGTCGAATCTTTAATTTGACATATATCACTTTTTTTAATTAGATAATTTGTTTTATACATTTTACAGCAAATTATTTAAAAATAGAGCATAAAAATCGACAATTTCTAAGTGTGCACCGCTTCGCGCCACTTGAACATTCCCCTCCGGCTCAATAAAGCATTGATCAGCAAGCACTTTGATTTTGTTGTTGTTGTTGGTGTTCGTATAATTCACACGTTCATTAAACATAGTAATTATCCGTAATTGCCTTCAATTGCACGAACTCATAAACAGATTTTGTATTTTCTGTTCCACATAACGAGGGGCCAATCAAAACGTCCGATGCATCGATGATATCCTTGACTTGACAACATCGAGTAGCGAGAATGAGTGCAACAGTTCGTATTGTTTTGAAGCGTTTTAATGCTGCTCGATAAACATAAAAAGTGTTGCGCTATTCTTAAAATAATTGCGTTAAAAGTGCAAATTTCATGTCGAACTCAATTGAGGGGTACTTTATGGCATCCGTACTTTAGGAGTGATCTCAAATAAAAGTTCAGCAAAAAATGACGTACGAATGTCAGTCAGCCCTATAAAAATGTAGTAAAAATGCGGCGTCATATGTACATCGAACAGGGTTGTATAGAAAGCAATAAAATCTTTATTCCGATATTGAGTTTTTGTTGATGGAAATACAATTATTGCAACGTCTAGGTCGTTTGTTATGGGTGTTATATATATGAGTGTGTGTATTTGCATATAATAAAGTATATAGTCCATTTTTTTAAATTATTATAGTACGATAAGTAGATCAAATTGATGAATAAAAGTATCATATGAAGCCATTTAGTTTGGAAACGGGCTCGGGGTTCATCACGTGTTCAACCACCCAAATCAACATTTCCGATGAATATAATTAGTAGAAAGTGCATTGGTGTTATTATACCCTCTACCATACTATGAAGGGTATATTAACTTTGTCATTCCGTTTGTAACTCCTCGAAATACTCATGTCAGATCCAACAAAGTATATATCACGATATCTTTCGAACGAATTGAGATAGAGCGCTAAAATTTTGGACACATGATTATTTTGCTAGTAGGCAGGTTAAGTTCGTAAATGGGTCATGTAGGTCCACGTTTTCATATGGCCCTCATATAACGGTACCTCCGGATATTCGGTTTTTTGATGATTTTGACGACGTTATTCACCGGTAGTGTTTCAAATTTGATATTTGAAGTTCGAAATGGATACTACAGCCTGTGACAGAAAATTGTCTGTGCAGGTGCCCGTTTTTATATAGCCCCCATATAACGGTACCTCCGGATATTCTGTATTTTGACAATTTTGGCGACATTATTCACCGGGAGTGTTTCAAACTTGGTATTTGAAGTTCGTAATGAACACTACAGCCTGTGACAGAAAATTGTCTGTGCAGGTCCACGTCTTCGTATAGGTCCCATATATTCGATATACGATAGTACCACCCTATATTCGATATTTTGATGATTTTAGAGACATTACTCACCGAAATTGTTTGACATGTCGTATTTGAAGTTCGTAATGGATGCTACAGCCTGTGACAGAAAATTATCTATGCAGGTCCAGGTATTCGTATAGCTCCGCTATAACAATACCTCCCTATATACAGTATTTTGATGATTTTAGCTACATTATTCACCGTTCATTTCAAGTTTCGAATTTGAAAATGGTAATGGCTTATGACAAACACGTCGTAGAGACCCCAATATAACGGCCCAACCAGCCCGGCCGAACTTGGTCCAATTATACTGCTTTTTAACTTGTTTTCATACTATATGCTATATGACTACATATGGTATATGTCATCTGATACGGCCAAAACGTACCTCAACGATATAACGGTTTTAGGCCTTTGGACCAAATCCGTTTCAGGATATTTGGGGTCGTTTTAAGAGTGTCCGATGGCTCTCGAAGGGAGTATTCGTTTGGTCCAAACTTAGTAAATCGTAATATTATTGTCAAATTAAGATCGAGTTGGGAGATGGACAATATCGGTCCACTCACAAGGGTCAACATTTTCAAAGAAATTATTTACCTCGTACGAAGAGAGGTCATCATTCGATTTTGTGAAAATTTTGCAAATCACAATATTTTTATTAGTGCTACATCGGGTGAAAATGGATAATATCGGCCTACTCCATCAAGGGTCGAAAGGGTCAACATTTTGAAAAATTATAACTCTTAAAATTATGAAATGCGAGTCCGATTGTCTTCAAATTTCACACATCCTAATATTTCTACCTACACAAGATCTGATATGAAAAGGGAATATGTCGAACCACTCCATCCGTTGGACGGGATCGGCATTTGTTTCGATCTAAACTTTGTATATCGTACTACTATGTTCAGACTTAGATTGTGATTGAATATAGACAATATCAGTCCAACACTTTTGGTACCTTCCCCACCGAAGGTCGAGTGTCTATCCTATATAAAACGTTTTGCGTATCCAATGTCGTAGACCAAAAGAGAAAGACTAGGAGAATTTTTAGTGGAATACAAATAGTTCTCATGACATTAAAGACATAAAGTCTTATTTTTTAGAAGATCAACAGATGAAAATAATGTGTTTTCATAGAAAGCCGAAAAATCTCCAATAAGTCCTTGAAATTCTCTAAGAAGTTTGTAAAATCTTCTTTTAGAGGACCTGAAGCACTTTATAAAAAGCACGAAAAAAGTCTAGAAACACAGAAGATCACAGAGCCTTCAATATCATTTCTGCAAAGACCACAAGATTTTTTCATCAAAAGCCACAAGGCTTGAAGAGAAGTTTTATTTGGCCGAAAGATGGTCTCAAGGACCGCTTATCTTCTCATTGAGATTAAAAACTGCAACAAAGTCAAACGCCATGATTTTTACATTTTTTTTTAAATTTTCTTGAATGAAAGCAAAAAATGTCAGAAATAGCATCAAATTTTAGAATAAGTTTAGATTAGTTCGAATTGGTCACCTTTTGGCACGAATTATTTCCTTCAAATGGCCAATGAAACTGTCACACGCTGCCCGAATGTTGCTCTGAGGTATTTTGGCCCATTCCCGGCGAGGCGCTAGCTTGAGGTGATCGACACTCTGGTATTCTTTAGTGCCAACCTTGCTTTAAAAAATACTCCAGACACAATAGTCCAACCGATTGGTCTCCGGAGATTTTGGTGGCCATTGTGCGCTGGAAATAAAGCGAGGAACCACATTTTGTAACCATTCTTGGGTGGTGCGTGCTGAGTGCGATGGTGCTGAGTCCTGTTGGTGTGTCCGACGCTTGAGTTCTGGTGGCCATCCGAAGGTGCACATTTTCAGCTGACCTCTTTGGCAAGTAAACACCATTATTTTGTTTGTTTACAAACTGCTGGGCAACGAATGTTTTCTCATCGGAGCGGAGAAAACCAAATTTGCAGTTCACCACTTTCGGCTAAGCGAAGCAACTCTTTAGCTCTTTTGAGCCAATTTTCTTTCCCTTGCGGTGTAAGTTCTTGCACTTTTTGGAATTTCAATGGCTTTACTCCGAACTCATTTTTAAATATTTGCCGAATGGAATATTGGGATGTGTTCAGCTCACGAGCCATTTTCGTCCACTGCGACGCGGGTTTCGCTCAAGTCGCTTCTTTACTTTTCGAACCATTTCTGCTGATGTTGCTGTTTTCTTCCGTCCACTTCCTTGACGTCGGGCTACGCTACCAGTATTACGGTAACGGGCGATGGTACCAGACACAAAAGGTTTATTCACATTTAAATGCTGGAGTGCTCTAACGATAGCCACTTGTGGTTTTTCCACCAAATATAAAGAGATCACACTCTCACGCTTGAATTCCATCACGAATAATTGTTTTTTTTCTGGAAAATTCTCATCAAAATGCTTTTGTACGCTTGTAAACAATATAATGAGCTGTCACTGGAATAATTTTAACAGCTGTCGGACGAGTTGCTTTTAAATGACAGCAGTCTGAAGTTGGTTGCAGTTTTTTCATCTCACCGGTATTGAACCTATTTTGATATAAATCCGATATTTTCGCTGTAATGGTTAGTAGTGACCTTTTGATGTATTTGTGATTTCGCTGGAATTAAAAATATTGGCGATTTAGAGGAAATGTTCGTATTTTTTTACATAAAAGTTATTGTTTATTTTACCCGCTAGATATTGTGGCCAGTAGAGCAATAACAAAATCAGGAAATTTTTTATGTTTTTGGTTCATTTTGACCCTAAATATTTTGCGTTCATCTCCAAAAACAATAGGGTTCTATTCTGACCCTACCCCCACCTCAATTTTCAATTTCGTGAGTATCAAACCATAATTGCGACCTGTAGCTTGATTACAACTTAACATGGACAGCCGGACGGACATACCTAGCTAGATCGACTCAGCTCGGCGAGATAGGAATATCCATATATACTTTCCTATGTGGGAAACCAATAATTCGAGTTGTTATATAATTTTTGTCCCAATCAAACTATTTAGTACTTTTTGAACAATTAAAGTGCGGATTTGCACAACCTCCACAAGATTCCAACATAGACCTTAATATCAAATTTCAGTATTCCAGCTCTATACATTCACTCAATACCAAGTTTAGTAACATTTGGTACTTTTCGTATAATTTTAGTGCTCATTTGCATAGCCGTTCCATATCTCAATCCTAGGTACCAGCAGTTTTCGCAATATAAAATTTCACGGTTTCAGCTCTATCCCTTCACCCAATGCAAAATTTAGTTAAATTTAGTACCCCCAACACATAGTGTTGTAGGGTATAAAAAGTGCCATTATAACTCAATATATCTTAACATAACTTAGTCAACATATAGCAGGATCCAGGCAAATTTATATCTTTCTATATTGAATCTATATATGTTATTATTTATCCCTAGTGTATGACTTCGTAATGTCGAGGTTTTAGAATGTGACATTCTGATATGTGCTTACATACGAACAATTACCTTTTAGACTATGACCTTCAGCCATGGGCCTCCACATTCAAGGCTAAACTTTATGAATAAACATAAAGATAGGAAAAATTGTACGCTGTAAACTTAATTGGTAAGAAAAACTTGAAATACATCCAATTTCATTACTTTTGGTGACACTATACCAAGTATAATAAAACTATATTTTTAATACGACCATCGCCATCACTGTCCACAATTTACCACCTAGTTACTTAAAAAAAGCCCATCACAGCTCTTTATTGTTTCTCTGAAATTACACTTTCAATGTTATTCTGAATTATGTTTTGAGTTAAACATAAAAAAATGATCCACAGCATAGACAATTTCTAATAAACAATTTTAAAGTCCAAACTACAAAAAGTTTTTTTTTTGCTGTTGCAATCCATAATTTAAGGTTAAATATAAATGACTTTGTCTAAAGTACAAATTGTTCAAAGATGTTGTTTTTGTTGAAAAACATTTATTCTTTTTTATAGAGGAGTTTCGTTTTCTGACACATGTTTCGCTTCAGAGTTTAACATTCATTTGGCGTTTGTGTTTTTTTTTTTTTGTAATGTGATGTTGTTCTTTGTTAATTGTTTTCTGTTCATGTTACTTATGTAATATTTTTTTTAGAAAATTCGTATGCTGTATGTGTGCAGAATTTACAACAAGCATTGAGAATAATCTTCAGAAATATGCTTTTGAATTGAATTAATGGTCAATTTGTAATTGATCGCACGAGAAACGAGTACAGTAAGGTCCGCCCAACGGATATAAAGGCCAAAATATATTAATTAAGTTTTGGTTAGAGTGTGGACATAACACCTAAATTAATTATGACCGTAGGACTGTGATCTTAGCGGTTGCAACACTCAAAGAGAGGGAGAGAGAGAGAATATAATGTCCATATAAGTAAACAGCGAAAAGTCCACCTTAAAAATGAAAGATTCGTTGCAACAGTTCGTTTTAGGCCTTGTTAGTACTCAAAATGTACATTTTGTTTAGTTTGAAAAATTTTTTATCACATCGTACTTAACTTTCAAAATTTCAAGGTTTTATGTATTATTCAAATTCCGTTTTTCGGAAAGAATAATAGGAAAATGTTTACTTTTTACAATAAAAAGTCTTCAAATTCCCTCATCTTTAAGTTGACTGAAGAGGATATACGTAAAACCATTGCACAATGGATCCACATCTAATTTTTATACCCTCAGCCATATGGCTACAGAGGGTATATATCATTTGATACGGTCAAAACGTGCCTAGTCGAAATAACGGTTTTAGACCCTAGGCCTCTTTGGACCAAATCCGTTTCAGAAAATTTGGAGTCGATCTACCGATGTCCGTCCGTCCGTCTGTCTGGCTGGTGCGCACGATAACTCTTGATGGGAGTATCCGATTTGATCCAAACTTGGTACATCGTAATATTTTTGTCAAACTTAGATCGAGTTCGGAGATGGGCAATATCGGTCCACTCCTTCTGGTACCTCCCACACAAAAGGTCGAAATTTTCAAAAAAAATATTTTTTGCACAGAAAGAGAAGGGATAATTCGATTTTGCTCCAAATTTTACAAATCCTAATATTTGCAATAGTGCTAGGTTAGGTGTGAAAATAGACAATATCGGTCCACTCCATCAAGTACCTTCCCCACAAATGGTCAAAATTTGGAATAATTACAACTCTCATAAAATGTGATTTAAGAGTCCGATTGTCTTCACATTTTACACATCCCAATATTTATATTGGCCCAAGGTCTGGTGTTAAGATGAGTAATATCGGCCCACTCCTTCTGGTACCACCCCCACAAATGGTCGAAATTTGCAAAAAAATATTTTTTTGCACAGAAAGAGAAGGGATAATCCGATTTTGCTCCAACTTTGCAAATCCTAATATTTGCATCAGTGCTAGGTCTGGTCCGAAAATGGACAATATTCGTTCACTCCTTCAAGTACTTCCCCCACAAATGGTGAAAAATTTTTAATAATTACAACTCTCATAAAATGTGATTTAAGAGTTCGATTGTCTTCAAATTTCACCCATCCCAATAATTTTATTAGCCAAGGTCTGGTGTTAAGATGAAGTATATCGGTTCACTTCTTCTGGTACATCCCCCACAAATGGTCGAAATATATTCTGTACAGAAAGGGAAGCAATAATCTAATTTTGAAAAACATAACACTCAAAGAAAGCGAAATAAGGATCCAACTCTCTTCAAATTTCAAACATACCATAATTTTTTGCTAACACCAGATCTGTTGTGAAGATGCTATATATCTGCGAACACCTTCTGGTACCTCACCCACAAAGGGACACAATTTTCAATATTATTATCTATCATAAATTGCGAAGCAACTCATCGATTCTTTACATTGCTATATCCATCTGCTATAATTTATTTTTTATATAATTATTTTATCATATTTATTTAGGTGGGATACGAAATGGATAATATTGACCGATTCTTTCAGAACCCACCCCATAGAGGGTGAAGAGGGCTGAGGGTATACATCTGTCGGCAAAACCGACCGATACTTTTTTACTTGTTCTGTTTAAAACTATTTCAACGTCTCCATGTATAAACCCAGGAAACCAATAGAGGCTTAAAAATCAAATTTTAGAATTTCAGCTCTATCCAACCAATAACCAATACCATATGTAGAGATATTTAGTACGCATATCAAAAACAATATACAGGGTGAGATGAAAAAACTGCAACCAACTTCAGACTGCTGTCATTTTTAAGCCACTCGTCCGTTAGCTGTTAAAATTATTCCAGTGACAGATCATTATATTGTTTGCAAGCGTACAAAAGCATTTTGGTGAATGTTGACGGGACAACTTTGCTACAGTCGGTCACCACGGAGTCAGTTTCCCTGATCGACTGGTTACCTGCACTTCTGGCTCGGGTAAATACTCCTACTTGGGCAAGGGTTACTATGCAGCCTCAACAAAATGTTTCCAAATAACTTCACTTTTATTCTTTCGCACAATTTTATTATAACGACCTTCTTGGTCAAAGGCAAAAATACAATGTCAAAAACTCCAAAGAAAAAAACTAATAGAAGATGATTCTTCTTCTTCTCCTCGAACCCTTGTTCTTACTCTGAGAGCAAGAAAGCCGTAAAATGTTAATCAAAATAAAACCAGTGATATGGCATTGCCAGTATAGAAAAAAGGGAGAGACGACGTACATGGGAATTGCCTTCGAGGGCGAACATTAGTGCTACGCTTGTAACGCTTTTCCCATGAATAGTGAGAATTGCCAGAAAAAAAAAAAAAACTATTCGTGATGGAATTCAATCGTGATAGTGTGATTCCTTTATATTTGGCTGGAAAACCACAAGTGGCTATCGTTAGAGCACTCCAGCATTTAAATGTGAATAAATTTTTTGTGTCTCGTTCCATCGCTCCTTACCGTGATACTGGTAGCGTAGCCCGAACTCAAGGAGGTGGATGGAAGAAAACGAAACCCGCGATATTCCATTTGGGAAATATTGAAAAATGAGCTCGGGGTAAAGCCATTGAAATTCCCAAAAGTGCAAGAACTTACACCGCAATAGAAAGAAAATAGACTCAAAAGAACTAAAGAGTTGCTTCGCTTGACCGCAAGTGGTTTTGTCCAGCACTTTGTAAACAACGAAATGATCGTGTTTACTTGCCAAAGAGGTCAGCTGAAAATGTGCACCTTCGGTTGCCCAGCAGAACTCAAACGCCGGACATGGTGATGGTGTGGGCCGCCATAGCAGCCGATGGTCCCTCTCCGCTCGTATAAATCGACCATGGCATCAGAATAAATGCTGAATATTATCGCAAAAATATTCTGGAGGATGTATTAAAGCCTTGGACATGCAAACATTTTGGCCGCAGACATGTTACAAAATAAGGTTCCTCACTTCATTTCCAGCAGACAATGGCCACCAAAATCTCCTGATACCAATCCGCTGGACTATTGTGTCTGGAGTATTTTGGAAATCAAGGTTGGCACTACAAAATACCAAAGTGTCGATCACTTCAAGCAAGCGCTTCGCCGGGAATGGGTCAAAATACCGCAGAGCAACATTCGGGCAGCGTGTGACGGTTTCATTGGCCCATAGTTCGTTCCAAAGGTGACCAATTCGAATAAATCTAAACTTATTCTAAAATTGGATGCTATTTCCGACATTTTTTGTTTTCATTCAATAAAAAATGTAAAAATTATGGCATTTGAATTTGTTGCGGTTTTTTTATCTCACCCTGCATATAAATACCAAATTTCAGGCTTTAAGTTCCAAATTGTACGAATATTATAAGTTTAGTACCATTTTAGAACTTTTTGTAACCTTAAAGTTCGAATTTCTAAAAACCCTATGGTACATCTATGTTGCGCTCCATCAGTAACTCTCATTCCAAATTTCATAATTCAGCTTATGTCCAATACAAATTTCATATTTCAAACACTATCTGTTTAATTAATTCCAAATTGTACCAAATATTGTACTAGTTAGTACTTTTCTTCCACATGTATACATTTCCAAAACCACGTCTTTATCACAAACCTACCACCAACAGGGACCCCAATACAAAATTTCAAAATTCTAGCTTCATCTTAGATAAAACTTTTCAAAATTTTAGTACCATCTAGTCCAGTTCGCACACTTAGTACACATTTCGAAAACCACCTTCATATATCAAACTTACATTCTAACCTTGATTCTCGTACCAAATTTCAAGCTTTTAGCTCTATTCGTTCACATAATACCAAATGGTACCTTAGTAGAATTTTAGTACCATTTTAGAACTTTTCGTTACCATAAAGTTCGAATTTCCAAAAACCCTTTGGTACATCTATCCTGCACTCCGTCAGCTCATTTCCTTTGCCCAATACAAAATATTAAATTTTTAGTACATTTTAGTACTTTACAAAAAAAAACCTATCCTTGTCACATGCTTACATACCAAGACTGGCCCTCGTTTCCTTTGCCCAATACAAATTATTCAATTTGTAGTACATTTAAGTACTTTTGGTACTCTTTTAGTACGAATTTCTATAATTCCATCCTTATCACACGCCTACACACCAAGGCTGGCTGTTTAGTATATTTTAATACTTTTTGTACATTTTTAGTACGAATTTCCAAAAACCCCATCCTTATCCTGCACAACAAGACTAGCCCTCATGCGAAATTTCAAGATTCTAACTTCAGCCGCTTGGTCTGGCCTCAACATGTAGGGGGTCCATAACCGCAATACTGCAAATAATGGGAAATCGCTGGAAAACGATTGACTGACTGATTGAGAATCAACATCAGTTAGTCAGTCGATTTCCAGCGCTTTCCCATTATTTGCAGTATTCCGGTTATGGACCCCCTATATGTTGAGACCTTGATGTCAAAGGGGTCGCTTTGTCAGGTCTCAAGGTCAAAACCAACATTGTCACATTTATTTTATAATTTGTTCTCGGAATTAGAAATCCGAGAAAGAAAAACAAATACGAAAATGTATTTAGATCGAAGATCTTACTTTTTGGAATTCTAGCGATGATCGGCACCATGTTCATTTACAATAGTTAAACAAATCACCAACAAAAGATTCATATTCTATTAGTCCCAAAATCTGATGACAAAAAGTGTGCATTTTTTCGAAATTGCACTTTTTATATCATTTTCAAGGTTACTTCTTTCGGACAGACAAGGTCTTTGACAATAACTAAAACCACTAAAGATATATATCAACGGTATTCCATTTAAACTTAAATTCCCCCCAAAGAAATATTCATAAAATAAACAAAAAAGCACAAAACTAATTTTCAAAAATGTTTTTGTTTTAAAGACAATCGTAAAAACCAAAAAAAAAAAAAAAAAACTACTCCACGACCAATCATCATTCACTTACCTGGCGCACAACAACAATGGCAAACAAACAAAAAGTTAACCGCAAATTTAACACTTTTGTGACCTCTAAATACAAAATTTGGTAAATTAAAAATCCCAAAAAACTAAAATTACAAAAATCAAATGAAGATGAAAAAAAAAAAAAACAAATTCCCAAATTTGTAACAATCAAAATGCAATAAAATCCTCCAATGCTAGATGGATGCAACATTTCTGATATCATCCATCGCCGGCATTTTCATCACCATCACCATCTCCATCATCAATTGTTTATTGGTCAATAGCTAATTTGAATAACACGATTCACATGCGATCGCTGTATAGGTTGCATTGCAAAATTCGTTAATAGCTCAATAAAAAAAAACTATTGCCGTAATATTCCATATTTAGTGGTATGAAGATGCTATGCTGCCAACCACTCCCTTTCAAATCGGTCAATCAACTTTTATGGTTATGGGTTAGGTGGAGTTGACACCAAATCCGCTCCCATTTGAACATTGCCGTTTTGCGTTATTTTGGAGGTTTGACATAATTTAGGGTGTTAAACGATTATGCTTGTTGTCACAACCATAGGTTGTAGCAGTTGCAGTTGTCTATTGTCCACAAAAAAATTTGATAATGGAAAATTTTCTAACACTTACTTTAAAAGATACATGGGGATTTCATTCAAAATTCTTAACTTAATTATTCGTCTTATTTTAGTAGATACTTAAAAAAATGTTGAAAATGTTTTTGAGCCGATTTTTTTTTGTTGCACAAAGACAAACAACTATTTAGCAAGCAAAAACAAACACATCGAGTATTCTGGCGATGAAACACAAAAAAGAAAAGCATTTTAACTAAATAATTTAAATCGAAAGTTGGCACTGTCGGTCAATTTTTTATTTCATTAGAAATTCAAAAATTCACCTGGCGATCCACTTCTTAAAACTTCAAGAAGAAAAGTGAATGTATTAAAATTGATGGTGTCCCATCACCATCCATCCCATTGATTGTTATTTATCCAGGTCAGTGAGGTGCATATCGATGTCAATGGTATAAATATTTTAAGGCTTAACTCTAGCTTAGTAAAAACTTTCACATGCTTTGAATTATTTTCCAGAGGTAAATATTTATACCCTGATTCCGGGAAAGAATTTTTTTCTTGTGAAATGGACCCAGATACACGGATATTTGACCCGAAATTCCGTCTCCCAGACCGGGGTTAGGACCGGGATCTAAAAAACCGACGTGGATAATATAAAGATAAAAATAACTCCAACAAAGTCAAACGCCATAATTTTTACAGTGTTTTAAATTTTATTGAATAAAAACAAAAAATGTCGGAAATATCATCAAATTTTAGAATGAGCTTAGATTAAGATTTAGATCGAATTGGTCAACTTTGGCACGAATTATGGCCTTTAAACGGCAAATTAAACCAAATTTTACTCTGCGGTATTCTTAACCCATTCCCGGCCAATCGCTTGATGTGATCGACACTTTGGTATTTTCTAGTGCCAACCTTGCTTTCTAAAATATTCCAGACACAATAGTCCAACGGATTGGTATCCGGAGATTTTGGTGGCCATTGTGCCTGGAAATGAAGCGAGGAACTTCATTTTGTAACCATTCTTGGGTGGCGGGTAAATTCGGTAGTTCACCACTTTCGTTCGAGCGAAGCAAGTCTTTAGCTCTTTTGAGTCTATTTTCTTTCTGTTGCGGTGTAAGTTCTTGCACTTTTTGTAATTTCAATGGCTTTACCCCGAGCTCATTTTTCAATATTTGCCGAATGGAATATTGCGACGTGTTCAGCTCACAAGCCATTTTCGTCCACTGCGACGCGAGTTTCCATCAAGTCGCCTCTTTATTTTTCGAACCATTTCTGCTAATGCTGCAGTTTTCTTCCGTCCACTTCCTTGACGTCGGGCTACGCTATCAATATAACGGTAACGAGCGATGGTACGAGACACAAAATATTTATTCACATTTAAATGCTGGAGTGCTCTAACGATAGCCACTTGTGGTTTTCCCGCAAAATATAAAGACATCACACTATCACGCTTGAATTCCATCACGAATAAATTTTTTTCTGGAAAATTTTAACAGCTGTCGGACGAGTCGCTTAGAAATGACAGCAGTCTGAAGTTGGTTGCAGTTTTTTCATCTCACCCTGTATACCATATCGATTTTGGACCTGGACTTTCGGTGTAAATATCCGTGTCAGTCTCCAAGAAAGAAATAGTTTCTCGGAATCAGGGTACAGATGCCTAATTCTGGTTAAAATTTCAAAAAAATCCGAGAGTTTTTACTGAACTAGATTCTTCCCATTTTTATGCCCTCAACCATTCTATGGAGGGTATATTTAATTGGTTATTATATATACAGGGTTGCCCATATTCGACGGACCCATCTGGCAACGCCATAACTTTTGACAGAGATATCACATTGCTTAATGACATACCGCGGTTGAAGCGTCAGTCCAAGCAGATTTTTACCATGAACCAATACACGCCACGCGAGCGCTCTGAAATAGTTGAAATTTACATTCAACAGAAGAAGTCACTTTTGAAAACTCAACGTGCTTTTAAAACATTGAAAAATATGAGAAGTGCGCCTTCTAAGAACACCATTAAGCGTTTATACGAAAAATTTTCGACTGGTAAGGCTCTTTCTAATCCGAAGAGGCCATATAAAAGTCGACCAAGGCGATCGGCCGAGAATATCGCTGCCGTACGAGCCAGTGTTCAGAGGTCCCCATGAATATCCCAAAAACGCCATTCTCAGCAGTTGGGCATGGCTCGGTCCACTTTACAACGGATTATTCGCATTGATTTGCATTTGTTCCCGTACAAAATTCAATTGACGCAAAGAATGTTGCCTGTGGCCAAGCCTCGTCGATTGGAATGGGCCCATGGGTCCGTCGAATATGGGCAACCCTGTATCATGTTAGGATTAAATGGGATACCCCCTTCGATAGGTAACATGAGCACCAGCTAGCCAGATAGGCACACGGATGTATACCCTTTGTATTTATTTGGCAGAGGGTATAAAAACTCTATCATTTCTTTGCAATTTTGACCTGCACTTGAATATTGACCTGCACTTAAAGCGTAAATTCCACCTCGAAAGATATTGTAGGAGTATTTGGCACGTTTTTGGCTACTTTACAATTTTTTTTTAAAAAAAAATAAAAAATTATTATTTTTTCAAATAATCATCATGTCTATAGGCTGTTGCATAAAAAATGCTACTGACAAAATTACCAAAAATTAATGACAAATTTTTTAGAAGCCCCTAACTAAATTATATTGACCTTTGTGTAAATCCATTAACTACAACGTTTAAGAAACTGATGATTTGCTAACATTTTCCAATTGATTATTGATGTTAGAAGTCATGTTTGGGCATTCGATGACATTCAATCGTTTCCAATTTTGTAGAATAACACAGTTTTACATAGCCTCTGCACATGTCTATAATCACACATTTAAATATGAACTATAAACATAGATACCAGCCACTAACATCTTTATGAGCATCTTCGTTGTCGTCATCATCATTGCCATCGCTATTACCATCGCGAGCATCATGGGTCTGTTACAATTCCATTGCCGCCTCTCCAATCAACTCATTTGCTTAATGACCTTGAGACTATTACCGGTTTTTTTTGATATGAACTTTATCTCTTTTCTTTCCCTTTTTTAATCTGGCATTCTTTTATTTACCTGTTGAGAGATGTTGAGATGCTCCCCGTATTTGATGTTGGCTTTGTGGATTTTGTGAATTTTTTTTGACGAAATAGAGGTTTTTTTTGTCTATTTTATTTAGACTTTTAGTTCATTATTAATGCCATGTTAATCAATTTCGTATCCATAACCCAAATTTGGTATGTGAGCCGTCTGTCCCATTGTTTACCGTCTAAACGTCAGCAACCATCATCACCATCATCGTCATCCATTGATCTTTGGCTGTCTTACGTTTATTTGAAAGCCTTTTTATTTTATTTACGATATAAATGGTTTTGTAAGGCGTTGTTGTTTATGATGTTATTTTTTTGTACTTTGCAAAATCGAAATAACCATATCTGCAAAAAAATTCAATTAAAAGCTTCAGTTAGGAAAGTGTCGGAAAATAAAAGTAAATTTTATTATTTGCATTTTGTTTGCAAATTTGGCACATCCGTTTCGATGATGGTGATGTTGCAAGTTTTTTTTGGAATGTCTAATAAAGGTCACATGATGCGATGCGTTTTGCAGTTGTATGATGGGAAAAATATTCCGAAACGATATGAAGGGAACTTTTACTTTCAAATTGATGAAATAATTTACAATAATTAAAAAATGTTGAATGAAATTAATTCGAAATGAGTATTATAACTACTATTGGAATGGAAAAATCATTTCAGTTTTCAAAAATGATGTTAAAGGAAATTTTAATATATTGTTTTTTTATTGTTGTACCCTCTATCACAAAATAAAGAGCATATTAAATTTCGCAAACATCTTGAAATGTCTGTCGAAAACCCCATAAAATTCATGATAGGCGTCAAAGTCTATGTCGACTTAGCTATATCTATTTATCACTATGTCCGTCGTTTGAAATAATCCCATAATCGAGGATATTTGAGGAGGTTGTTTCCAAGAATCGTCTGATCTATAATCGAGGCTATTTGAGTAATATTATTTCGAACACCATCTGACCTACAATTGAAAATTTTTGTAAATAATTTAAAGAGCCATTTAACTTGAGATTATTAGCTAAAATTATTTTAATAAAGTTCAACAAATGTGTATTTTTTAAATAATAACTTTTCTGGAACTGAAAGGATTTGAGTGATATTATTTCTTAGACCAATTGTCTAATAATTCAGGATATTAAAAAAAATATTTTTTAATTGTAGCTTGACCTATAATCGAGGATATTTGAATTTTTTTTGGCCAATGACCAATAATCTAGGAGGTTTGAAGAATATTTTTTCCAGGGCCATCTGACCTACCATCGACGAAATCTTGCAAGAACATCTGACCTTTAATCAAGGATCGCTAAAAATTAAATGGGGATTTCAGAAATATATTTTGCTAATGTAGTCTACAGTGTACCTACAAAATCATGGATTTTTATACCCTACACCACAAGGTGGTATGATGTCTTTGTGCATTTGTTTGTAACGGGCAAAAGGAAACGAGATAGACCCATAGTTCCTTTTGATGATCTGCATAGAATTACATTCTGAGTCGATTAATGCATGTCCCTCCGTCCGTCTGTCTGTGCGTCCGTCTGCCCATGTATTTTGAACCCAAACCCTATTGAAATTGGATAATCGGTCAAAATTTAGATAGAGCTCTCATATATATATATATATTCGTTCGATTTACTTTTTATTGTGCACCTAACGTCTAATATTTGTCCAAATGGGATGGAATTTGACACTTACGACCGAATTTAGTCTAGAAGCTAGTATGTCAAATTTGGATCGATCGAAGATCGGTTCAGATATAGCTATAGCTCCCATACATATTGTTCATCCGATTTGTTATATTTGTTACCCACAGCCGTAATATGAACTCTCCAAAAACATGGATTTATTTAATAATCGTGCTTATTCAGAATTTTGAAGGACTAATGTCCAATTTGGAATTTGTAATAAAAATTGACATACATTTCAGATTTGTATTTAAAATACATAACTCTTTTTAATTGTTGTCTAAAATTTGTATGTCTTCATAAAACCGCAAGTCCCCAAAAAAAATCTCTCAAGTATTAAATATAGGTTTATCATTTCAAAAATATTTTAAATTCTTTGAAAATCCAACAGATTTAATATAAACACTTAAAACAAAGTCAATATTGTATATTGCAAAGTCAATCTTGTATTTAGAAAACGAACAAGTGTTATTTGAGAGCGAAGCTGCAACCAAAACTACCAGCTTGAACCGATTAGTTTCTAAAAATCTTGTTTTCCAACAATTCTCAATTAATCTGCCATAAAATATTATTGCTAATGTCACACATCGTCCAATCATGGCTTAGGCGTAATTAACATTTATGAAAAATATAAACAAGTAATTCCAATTTGATGCTACATTTTCAATTTGATTTGAATTTCAATTCAGAAAAAAATTTTCAACACAGATTCATACATTAGATGCAACGCATAGCCACGGAGAAGGCATTGTGGTGTCCAATTTCGATTCCTTGAACTTAGAGTGATGATAACTTTTTTTTTTATATAAATTATAAATTAAAGCGTATTGCCACATACATATAAATTGACCACTTTTTTTTTTTTTTTTTTAATGCCATCACGCAAAAATGACTGCGTTATCAAATGCGAAATTTAATTATGCTTCAGAGCGCGAACAAAGTCTATGCAAACTCCGATTTTTTTTCTTTTTTGGCGGTGAATGATCAAAGATGACTTCTCAACTATGCAAGGTCCAGTTAATTGACAATTAATTATTGATGTGATAATTTAATAATATTTTATTGCAATTATCAAATTTGTTTGTAGATTTTTTATATTTATTCTAGTCTCAAATGTCGCATGTTGTGATACAAATGGCTAGCATTAATTTTAATAGTTATTATCATAATTTTATGCTGGAACCTGTTACAGAGAGGGTTTCGTAGCATGGGGAGGTTATCAGATGCATCTTTATAATTTTACGTAAAAGCCAGTAAAGAAAAGTCAAAAGTCGGGCGGGGCCGATTATATGATACCCTACACCACTATGCATATATAGTAGAGCTACCGTAACAAAAGAATTTATTTGAAGTAGATCATACCGCCTACCAACAGTATTTAGAACTGTTATAGTTTGGTTTCAGAAGGAATATATATATGGTAGGCATATCCAATTCTGAATCGATTTTTACTGAATTTTAAGGAGAAAATGCGTATCGGATCCGAGTTCCACCAAATGAAAACGTACGTCCCAAAATTCACTCCATTTGGGTTGATATTAGCGATTATCTGCAAAATAAACCTGAAATCGGATTAGGGATATATATGGGAGCTATATCCAAATCTTAGGCGATCTCGATAAAATTTGGCAAACGTATTTCCGACCTCTATAAAATATCTGGTACCAAATATAATTCTTGTGGGGTGCCTATTACTAATGTGAGGGACCTTAACACCAAATCGGATGAAATATATATATATAGCTATATCAGAACCTATTTTCACCAAATTTGATGTGATTCCTTCTAGACTGAATTCGGTCGGATGTGCCAAAATTCAGGTCTTTGGGCTAATATCGGCAATTTGGTCCACAATTAATCCGAAATCGGTTGAAGATATATATGGGAGCTATATCCAAACCTGAACTGATTTTAACGCAATTAGGCAGAAATATTTCTGGGCTGTATCTGATATCTGCTACCAAATATTATTCTTGTGTGATGCATATTACTAATGTGAGGGACCTAAACGCCAAATCGGATGAAACATATATATTGAAGCTATAGCTATATCTGATATCACCAAATTTGATGTACATGGCTGAATTCGGTCAGAAGTGCCACAATTCACTTCATATGTGCTGATGTTAGCCATTTGGTGCACAATAAACCTAAAATCGGATATTGGTATATATGGGAGCTATATTCAAATCTGAACCGATTTTGATCAAGTTTGGCAGATGTACCAAAATGCAGGTCATTTGATTTGATATTGGCCATTTGGTGCACAATTAACCCGAAATCGGTTGAAAGTGGAATAAAAAAAATAATTTTTACTTTTTTTTCAAATTTTGTTGAATGAAAACAAAAAATGTCGGAACAAGCAAAGGTGAATTTTAGAATAAGTTTAGATTTGTTCGAATTGGTCACCTTTGGCACAAATTATGGCCTTCAAACGGTCAATGGAAACGTCCAACGCTGCCCGAATGTTGCTCTGTGGTATTCTGACCCATTCCCGCCAAGCGCTTGCTTGAGGTGATCGACATTTTGGTATCTTTTAGTGCCAAACTTGCTTTCCAAAATGCTCCAGACACAATAGTCCAACGGATTGGTATCCGGAGAAGCGAGGAACCTCATTTTGTAACCATTTTGGGTGGCGCGTGCTGAGTGCGATGGTGCTGAGTCCTGTTTGAATGTCTAAGCTCTGCGGCCAAAATGTTTGAGTGCCCACGGCTTTAATAACCCTCCAGAATATTTTCGCGATAATATTCGGAATTTATTCTGATGCCACGGTAGATTAATACGAGCGGAGAGCGACCATCGGCTGTTATGGCGGACCTCACCATCACCATGGCCGGCGCTTGAGTTCTGGTGGCCAACCGAAGGTGCACATTTTTAGCTGACCTCTTTGGCAAGTAAACCCGATCATTTTGTTTGTTTACAAACTGCTGGGCAACGAATGTTTTCTCACCGGAGAAAACCAAATTCGGCAGTTCACCACTTTCGGCCAAGCGAAGCAACTCTTTAGCTCTTTTGAGTCTATTTTCTCTCTGTTGCGGCAAAAGTTCTTGCACTTTTTGAAATTTCAATGGCTGTATCCTGAGCTCATTTTTCAATATTTGCCGAATGGAATATTGCGAGCCAGATAACGAGCCATTTTTCGGCGCTTCTTACTTTTCGAATCATTTCTGCTGATGTTGCTGTTTTCTTCCGGCTACTTCCTTGACGTCGGGCTACGCTACCAGTATCACGGTAACGAGCTATGGAACCTGACACAAAAGATTTATTCACATTTAAATGCTGGAGTGCTCTAACGATGGCCACTTGTGGTTTTCCAGCCAAATATAAAGAAATCACACTATCACGCTTGAATTCCATCACGAATAACTTTTTTTCTTGAAAATTCTCATCAAAATGCTTTTGTACGCCTGTAAACAATATAATGAGCTGTCACTGTAATAATTTGAACAGCTGTCGGACGAGTGGTTTAGAAATGAGTATGTATGGTGTAGGGTATGAAAATGAACTAAAAGTACCCCTTCGTTGACTCGATTGAGGCTTAACATTTTCGACCATATGTTCTTCTTATTATATGCAATATTGCCTAAAATGCACGGATTCCGAGGAAAATTTCTAATTTCTGCACTTTCTATTTTGGTTACTTTTCGATGCAAGCTTTCAAAACGCCGATACACTGCTGCTAGATTTTACTCCTATTAATTTTTTGTGTTGGACAGTGTTATCTATGTAAATTAACGTTTTTGTATAGTCCACATACATATAACCCTACCATCCACTTTATGGTATTTTCCTGATAGTTTTATTTTGAAGAGTATTTTTTACCTCGGGGCCTTTTTATACCCTACAGCACTTTGGTTGGGGTATTTTTGATTGGGCCAAAAATATTGTAACACCTTGAAATATTGGTTTCCCACATAAGAACGTATATGTGGACCTTCCTATCTCGCCGAGCTGAGTCGATCTAGCTATGTATGTTCGTCCGTCCGTCTGTCCATATTAATTTGTAATCACACTACAGGTTGCAATTATGGCCCGATCTTCACGAAATTGAAAATGGAGGTGGGGTTATGGTCAGAATAGAACCCTATTGTTTTTGGAGATGATCAAACGATATTTTGGGGTTGAAATGAACCAAAAACAGAAAATTTTAATAATTTTGCAATTGCTCTGATAGCCAAGAAATCGGATATATAGCAAAATAGGTACAATATATATGTAAAAGAATAGATCTTATTTATTCTGCTTATAAGTCAAGAACCGCTGGCCCGATTTTCACAATTCCCATTAATTCGAAATGGTCTCTTGCCAGAAACGGATAAACTCTATTTTTCAATTTATGTCATATTTTTCATCGCATGCGATTTTTTCAACTTGGCTTACAATTTTGAATTGTAAATTTTTAAAATTTTTACACCCCGCAACACTACGTTTTGAGAGTATTATATGCATGTCGCAATTAGGGTCAGAATTAAAGCCAATTGTTCTTAAGATGTACGTTTAGGGGTTCAAATGGACTAAAAATTTTAGAAAATTTTCTAATTTTGTAAACTAAACTAATTTCAAAATCGAAATCTTCCAAAATGGATTTGGACATAAGGGGCTTCGAAGGGGCTTTGTAGGTCCTTATCAAGCTAAAACAAGACCTTTTAAGATTATGTCAGGAATTTGGCGCGTACTTGATATTCCGAATATTTCTGGCAGTCTCAATTATTATATGTGTTCTTAACATAATTCAATGATTGACAAACATGTGCTCTTATCAACATCTGACTCTGCCAACTAATTCTTCTCTTTACAAAGTTGCTATCTACAACTAATTTGTTAAATAACAAATAAATAACAAAAAACATTAATTGCGTAATTAACGCATACACCTTGCGACTATTCCATACAAAAACAAATCTCAGTTAGAACCTTTGATCAAACAATAATAAATTCTGCAAAAAACAATAAACGCCACATCAGCCATCAAATTGCAGTAGCAAAAAATGTTGATTGCAAAAAAACGCAGATCCCAACGAGTTGGGTTATTAATGTCACATAATTAAATTATCAAATGAACAAAAATAATAAAAACAACAACCACAGAAATTGAGATGGACTTATGGATGGGGTCACTTGGGTTGGATTCGCAACGACAAACAAACCAAACAAAAAAAAAAAAACGCAGACTCTACACTCAAGACGAATGGAAATGAAAAGTTGTGCGAAATAAATCCATGAATAATTAATAAAGCAACCACAACAACAACAGTAACAGAAATGGTGACAAAGCGCAAAATCTCTCAAGCGAATGCATTCACAAGATGCAAATGGTCAAGCTCCAGCTATGATGTTTGTGTATGAGTAAATGATCGACAACACGGCATCGCCTTTGTGGGGTAGCTCGATATGGCGCTGGTGGTGTTGGTGGGCAATGATTTAGCCGCAAAAGCTTTTGAAATAACCACCAGCTGCCTGATTTGTTGTTTTTCTACCGAAATCACTCAATTTTTTGAGTGACTTTGCATTCTCAAAGAAATCAAGAGTTTCGATGATGCTTCGATGAAAAGAGAGCGGCTTGAAACCAATACCATTGCATGTCTTGTTTATTGGTCATCAATGACATTCGAATGTACAGAGTTATTGTTGTTACCGGTTGTTGGGAGAGGGAGAGACAGAGAATGAGAGTACACGACTACTAACTCTTCAAATCTGGCTAAGCAGTTTTAGCGGCCTTAGCGTATTAATGCTCTTAGCCAAAGCGCATTTGGTTCAATACAAGAATGAGAAGACACACACACATATGCACTCACACACACACACACACATGACAGCTGAGCTTCTGGAAGTTTAATAAACTCTTGTTTATTACACTATGCGATAACACCAATACCAATGACCTCCCCCTCACTTCTTACGAGAGATTGCTTTGCCGCTTATCCATCAACTGCCTACCTTCTCCTCCCCTGCTGTTGGACTGTTGATGGCGGCTCGGGTGGTTTGCCTTGTGCTTTGGGGCAACGTTGCAGCCAGCCAGCCACTAGCTATATTGTGCCAAGCAGCCAAATCGCATAATTTTTGGGGCTGACTTGGTTGAGTGCTAGCTGGCTCGATGTGTGAGGTGTTGAAGTTTTAATGGGCAATGTGTGATGGTGTTGGTGTACCAACAGGCTGTGGGCCGTTGTAAGCGCAATTTTTGGCCACTGCTAAATCACTGGCAAAACCAATGTCTGCAGTCATTTGCTTATAGTTACTGAACGCAGTAATAACGTAAAATTTAGCTACCACCGCTAACACCAAGTTGCTCCTGCCGAAAATTAAGCGTGTCGTGTTTGTGATTTTGGTAAAGTTTTACAAGATTTAGTTTTTTTTTCTGTTTCTGATTTTTTTTTCCAAAAACAAAAAGAAAAACATTGAAGTTTTAAAGAAAATGGCTTAAGACAAGCCAAGGCAAACAAAGAAGAGGAATTCGATTTAATTAGCAATTTTTTCATGATTTTCATATTTTTCTTCTTCTTCTCTTTTTTCTTTCCAGTGTTAAAGAAATACAAAAGAAAGAAAAAAAAAATACCAAAAGTCGATTACATGAAATTTGTATTTTTTCTTGGCAAATCCCAAACCGACAACAAGTAAAGCAATCAAGCTCAGAGCCAACTAGTGTAAAGAGAAATCAGCAAATTTTTTGAAAACAAAAAACCCTCCATACGCCTACACATCCCCCCTCACAGACACAATGCAACCACTGAAATGCAGTTTAGCCTTTGTGCTAGCTTTGGGTTTGTTCCATGTTAGCTCAGCCATGCCAGGACGTTATGTGCGAGCCACCGACAGTGATGATGGATCACTGGTAACCCTACAATTTGCCGACAATGAAAGTGATTTGAATCCCATTAATTCGGAGGTAAGTTCAAGATTTGTTTTTTTTTTTTAACAGTTTTTGCGATTTCCTGGTTAACACATATGTCATATGTAAATGTTTGAAGCGAACATTTCGGCAAAACATGTTTCATACTTTACTAACAGTGCATCGAAATTCATAAGAAAAGTGATAATTAATAAGATTTTTTTCTTAATCTATTTGCTGACATTACATTGTGACAGAATAACCCTTGGGGATCAGTGTCACCTTAATTTTTGTATTATTTGATCATTTGAAATGTTGGAAATAATTTCAATGGAAGTGGTCTTTTATTTTCTACAATACATTTCCGGATAAGGATTTCTCTGAATATTGAAGATTCCGTACAAGAAGTATAAGATTTTTAAATTGTCCGAAAATTAATTACCGGGGCTACCCATGTCAAATGGGGAAAAATGGTCTAAAGATTAACCAACAAGACTAAATTGTACAAACACAGCGTCATTCTCTCATGACCAAGTTTTGTTAATAATTGTATAATTATTAAAAATGTCAATTTGTATTTTTTCACAGAATATGATGGTTTTGGCGCCCAAGCAAAATATAATGAAAAAATCAAAATCTTTGACCTTTAAAATTTATATTGTATTATTAAACTAAGTGGCTAAATATGATTGTTATATCAAACGATATTTAGCCCTTTCCTAATTAATTGTTTTTTTGTTTTTTTTTTTTTTTAATTTAAAGCTTTTGAGTTAGTCGATATTAAATTTTAGAGGATGATAACGAATTTGTAAAGCATCCATCAAAATGTGTGGCCTATGTCACTAAAAATATTAGCTAATTTTATTTTTAGAGCACTGAACTTCAAGGTCGTACCAAGCTACAACAGAGTTCTAATTTATCTCAAAGTACCTCGGCATATTTTGAGGCCTTTTACATCGGACATTCATAGTACGCATATCCAAAACCAGCTCCTCAGAGCTCCCAGAGACCTCAATATCAAATTTTAGAATTCAAGCTCAATACCACACCCAATAACAAATTTAGTACTATTTAGTACATTTCATACAATTTAAAAAAAACAACCTCCATATTGGAGAACTCAATAATCCCAGAGACCTCAATACCAAATTTCCTGATTTCAGCTTTATCCCTTCACCCAATGTTCAAATTAGTACCACTTTGTTCATTTAGAATAACCAACACCTCAAAACCACTTCCATATACTAACAGAGACATTGATGTCAAACTTGAGAATTCCAGCCCTATACCTTCACCCAATACCAAATTTAGTACTATTTAGTACTTTCGAACGGTTATAGCACATATTTGCAAAAAAATCTCTTCTTATCTTAACCACAGACAGAAATGGGCACATCTTCAGGATTTCACCTTCCTTCACCCAATACCAAGTTAAGTACTATTTAGTACTTTTCATGAATTTATAGTAGACGTTGCCAAAAACACCTGCATATCTCAATTTCAGATACCAATGGGGACCCCAGTATCAAATTTGAGGATTTGAGCCCGATCCCTTCACCCAATACCATATTTCGTGCCATTTTGTACTTTTCGTACAAATATAGAACGGCCTTTCAAGGCTCTGCCAAATCTCAAACACAGATACCATCAGTAATCTAAATGTCAAATGTCAGAATTTTATCTATGTATTTGATACAAAATATGTATAGTACCATTCCGTACTTTCGTACAATTATCGTACACATTTCCAAAACCACACACATAGTTCACATTTTGCAAAATTGAATACAAAATTTCAGGATTCCGCCTCTATGCCATCACCCAACAGCAAAATTAGTACTATTTTTCTGATTTTCGTACAATTATAGTAGACATTTTTCGTACAAATATAGGACGGATTTCCAAAGCACTGGTAAATCTCAAGCACAGATACCATCAGTAATCTAAATATCAGATTTCAGAATTTTATCTCTATCCCTTCACCAAATACCAAATTTTGTACTTTTCGTACAAATATAGGACAGATTTCCAAACCATTGCCAAATCTCAAACGCAGATACCATCACCATCATAATCTAAATATAAAATTTCAAAATTTTATTTCTGTCCCTTCAACCAATACAAAATTTGGTACCATTTTGTACCTTTCGTATAAATATGGTACACATGTCTGCAATCACATTTCCAGGCTACACATGAGCAGCGAGCCGAATACCAAACTACTATTTGGTACTTTTCGTGCACTTGTAGTACACATTTCTAAAACCACCTCTTTATCACAAACCAAGCAGCAACATGGGACCCCAACACAAAATTTCAGCTTCATTAGTCCACCCGACCAAACTGTTCCTAATTTAGTACAATTAAGTACGGTTCGTACACTAAGTACACATTTCTAAAATACCTTAAAATTCAAATTTCCAAAAATCCTTTGATACATCTATCCTGCACTTTATCAGTGACTCTCATTCCAATGCTCATTCCGTTTGTCCAACACACTATATTATTTTTTTTGGTTTTAGTACTTTTCGTACCCTTTTCGTACGAATTTCCAAAAACCCAGCCTTATTACACTCCTACGCACCAAGACTGACCCTCGTGTAAAAATTGCAAGATTTTAGCTCCAGCCGTTTCGTTTGGTCGTCGATTTTCGATCAGTCAGTCAGTTATTTCACTACACTTTTACATAGGTTAAATATTTGTGTTACGATGTAATAAACAAATTTCCTTAATGTTATGTGTACATACAAGTCTTGTAGAATATCCCGTGTTTATTCAAGTCAAATATATCCTTCATTATTTTTTTTTTTAATTTTTCTATTTTTACTCAGCCACACATTTCCTATTGTACAAATTAAACTTTGTATAATTCCGGTTTTTTTAATTTTATGCTTTTTCTCTCTTTCTATTTTTTTTTTTTGCAAAATTTACCATTTTGCTTGCACATTGTTTGGTTATGTTTATTTTCCTATGTTTTTTGCCACCTATATAAAGGAGTAAAACACAAAAATTGATATTTTTGTGAACAAAGCAAAAGTGAATGTCAGTGATGTAAAGAAGAGGAGTGGGGATATAGTTTAATGGGCCAATGCATTCATTGTTAAATTTTGCCATACGAAAAAGATCACAATAATGAGAGCAGAGCAGCAGCAAAAAAAAAAAAAAAAAACCTAACAGAGTTCATTTATTCGATTTTTGAAAGTAGGTTTTGTAATCGAACGAATTAAGAAGAGGAAAAAAGTAAAATAAAATAAGACAATGAAAAATAGTCAAAAAACAAAATAATGAAAATAAATAAAAACAATGAACAAATAAATGGTCTGCAATTGTTGTTGAAGGCTGTAACCCCTAATACAATTTTGTTGGGTTACTATTTTTGTTTTGGAGATTTTTAATTGGCTATTAAACACAAAGCAGATAATTACCAAAAAAAATTAAATTAAAAAGAATTAATACGAATAATATTTGTTGCGAAGTGGAATTTTTATTTTTGAAAATGTGGAAAATAAATCACTTGGTTATATATGTGAAAATATATATTTCATTAAAGTTTCTGAAATTCTCAGTTAAATATATGTAAAATGTTGTTTTATGTGCACACTTTAAATTCATTATTTTCAAAATTCTGAAAAAAACTAATGTTGGCCCACCTCCAAAAACTGACTACACATAAAAGTACCTCCCGGCTTTCGGCACTTTGTATTTTTTCAGCCTCGGTCTCTAACCGATAGAGCTAAGAGCCTAGTATGCAGACAAGCTTCTTCAGCGAATTTTTCAATTTTGATCCACCTATATCTATACCACCCAGTTTTAAGTATTTTGAAGATATAAATAAAAAAACTGAAATAAAAAAACTGCAACAAAGTCAAATCCCATAATTTTTATTTTTTTTTTAATTTTATGGAATGAAAGCAAAACATGTCGGAGATAGCATCAAATTTTAGAATAAGTTTAGATTGGTTCGAATTGGTCACCTTTGGCACAAATTATGGCCTTCAAGCCGCCAATGAAACCGTCACACGCTGTCCGAATATTGGTCTGCGGTACTTTGGCCCATTCCCGGCGAAGCGCTTGCTTGAGGTGATCGACACTTTGGTATTTTTAGTGAAAACCTTGCTTTCCCAAAAAATCCAGATACAATAGTCCAACGGATTGGTATCCCTAGATTTTGATGGTCATTGTGCGCTGGAAAGCGAGGAACCTCATTTTGTAACCATTATTGGGTGCCGCGTGGTGAGTCCTCTTGGAATGTCCAAGGTCTGCGGCCAAAATGTTTGCGTGCCCAAGGCTTTAATCACCCTCCAGAATATTTTCACGATAATTTTCTGCGTTTATTCTAATACGAGCGGAGAACGACCACCAGCTGTTATTGCGGCCCTCACAATAACCATGGCCGGCGCTTGAGTTCTGGTGGCTAACCGAAGGTGCAAATTTTCAGCTGACCCCATTGGAAAGTAAACACGATCATTTTGTTTGTTTACAAACTGCTGGACAACGAATGTTTTCTCATCGGAGCGGAGACACCCAAATTCGGCAGTTCACCATTTTCGGCCAAGCGTAGCAACTCTTTAGCTCTTTTAAGTCTATTTTCTTTCTGTTGCGGTGTAAGTTCTTGCACTTTTTGGATTTTTAATGGCTTTACCTCGAGCTCATTTTCCAATATTTGCCGACTAGAATATTGCGATATGTGAAGTGAAGCTCATAAAACGCGAAATAAACATCCGATTCCATTCATATTTGACAAATTTCAGCATTTCTATCAATACAAGATTTGTTATAAATATGGTAGAGATCGGACCACTTCTTCTGGTACCTCCCCATCAAAAGGTCAACGTTTTGAATAACCAAAACATTTATAAAATCCGAAATAAGTATCCGGTTCTCTTAACATTTCACACATCACAAAATTTTTATTAACCCAAGAACTACTGTAAAGATGGAATATATCGGTCTATTCCCTCTGGTACCTCCCCCACAGAGGATCAACATTTTGAATACGCATGAAGCCCATAAAACGCAAACGATTCCATTTGGACTTGGCGCATTCCATTATTTCTACTAACACAAGATCTGCTGAGAAGATGGGATATATAGGCTCATTCCCTCTGATACATCCCCCACTAAGGGCCAACATTTGAATGCCCATGAAGCTCATAAAACGCGAAATGAACATCCGATTCCATTCAGACTTGGCACATGTCAATATTTCCATCAACAAAAGATCTTTTATAAAGATGATAGAGATCGGACCATTTCTGTTGCTACCTCCCCCACATAGGGTTCAAGATTTTGAAAAAGAAAACGCTCAAAGAAGGCCAAATAAGCATCCAACTCTCTTCAAATTCCACACATACACACATTTTTTGCTAACACTAGATCTGTTATGAAGCTGGTATATATTTGCGAACCCCTTCTGGTACCTCATCCACAAAGGGTTACATATTTCAATTCATTTATCTGTCATAACTTGCTAAACAAGTCAGCGATTCTTTACCACTTGCTATATCTAAATTTTTCTCTCGACTTGAATTCCAGATTCATCTCATGTTTCTGAAATGAATCTGAAATTCATGATTTCGCATAAAATTTGGATATAATTGTTCGATTTTCTTGTAATTTTGCCCATATCAATATTTTTACCTTTATTTGATAAAGTATTAAAATGGAATACTTTGGTCGACTATATCTGGTACCTCACCCACATTTGAATACTCGTATTTTCTAACAATTATCACATATCTCATATACAGTGAAGGAAATAACCAATATAGCCCAATCCTGGCACGTCGCAATATTTTAATCATATTTATTTAGGTCCGATACGAAATTGACAATATTTGCCCATTTCTTCGGAACCTACATCATAGAGGATTTGAATGATCATAACGAAATATATTTAACAAGTAAGCAAAGGCTACAGTCGAGCGGGCCCGACCGTTGAATACCCTACAACACTGTAATAAACGATACAGTTTATATAGGCAAGATACTCGAAAGAATTCCACAAGATATTGTAACAAATAATAAAAGAAAACCATCAGGTTTCGTTCTCTAATTTTCGAATAATAGCAACTTAAACTAATTTGCTCATTTCCAATTAATTGGTAGATGTTGCACTTAAATGGTCTTCCTAGATCTGGAACCAATATTTCCCAAAGACCTATAATCTCTCAGAAGTGGCAAACGATTAACATTTATTATTGCTTTTTGACTGTAACGCATCTATATGAGATACACGAAATCAGACTTAACAAAATAGTCAGAAATGCGTCTTTCCTGTATTTGTGAATTCTCCAAAGAGTCACTGGAATGGACATTTTCGTATTTTGTCTACAAAATTTGGCAAACTATTTCGCACATTGAATATTTTTGGATGGCCATCCAAAACTGTTTGGCTTTTGCAATGTCCGGTATCCCCCATTCAAATGTGCGTGTGGATCGGGCGATAATTACGACCTGCTGACAATTTTGCAGTTTTTTTGGTCCATTTCAACCCCTAAATATATGGCGATCATCTCCAAAAAGAGTAGGCTTCTATTCTGACCCTCATCTGACCCCATGCAGAATTTCGTTAGGATCGGGCCATAAATGCGATCTGTATATGATATCCTGATATCCTAACTACTTAGTTTTGTTAGCTGTAGAAAAATTACCAAATGTTTAATTCAAAATGAAAATATGCCAAAAATATGACAAAATGGAAAAAATATGAGAAAATATTACAAAATCAATATTTTCATCTTTAGAGAGATATTTGTATGCGCATTTTAGACGTTTTTCCTTTCCTGCCAAGAGGCCATTCTGAATTAATGAGAACTGTCGAAATCAGTTCAGCCGTTCTAGACATATATGAGATCTTTCAAGCATATCTTCTTTGATAGACATATATATCGCACATATTTTGCTATATATTCGATTTTTTGGATCTTAACATCAATGTAAAGATCAGAAGTAACCTTGTCATGGCTTTGTGATTTCGCCAGGATTTAAAATATTCGCGGTTTAATGAAAAATTTTGAATTTTTTCAACAAAAAAGATATGGCCTATTTTACCCGCTAAATATTATCCGATGACCACCCAAATTGGTAGGCTTTTTCCCCGCCCTAAACTCTTGCTACGTGCGAAATTCCGCGTCGATTGGTCTATAATTGCGACCTGTATAGCTACTGCAAAATCCGAAATTTTTTCAGTATTTGGTCCATTTCAACCCCTAAACATTTGGCGAACATCTCCAAAAGAAATAGGGTTCTATTCTGACCCTAGCCCCACCTCCATTCTAAATTTCGTGAAGATCGGGCCATAATTGCGACCTGTAGAGTGATTACAAATTAACATGGACAGACGGACAGACGGACAGACGGACGGACGGACATACATAGCTAGATCGACTCAGCTCGGCGAGATAGGAAGATCCATATATACTTTCCTATGTGGGAAATCAATATTTCGTGGTGTTACATAATTTTTGGCCCAATCAAACTTATAATACCCCCAACACATAGTGTTGTAGGGTATAAAAATCGAATATTGGCTGAGGGTATAAATATGTCGGCAAAACCGACAAATACTTTATGACTTGCTTTTTTTTTATCAAATTCTGTATCTTTTTATTAATTCAAATCGGTTTGTATTAAATTCAAAGAAATAATTTTGAAAATTGAAAAACAATGCTGACACAGCTGTTCATAAAGACATGTTTCTCATAAATTCAGTACTAATCAGTTGTCTAGACACTGTTACCTTCTGTACGTTCAAATATCCCAACTTTTAGTTTTTGTTTTCATATCAAAATTTCAGCTTTATATTTTATTGATATCACACATTTCAAATGTTATTTGTCTGGTCAATAATTTAAGACATTTCAAATTCTCGTCTACATTGTAGGCCACATATTAGAATTTTGTGCGTACGCAATAAA
Organism: Musca domestica; assembly: GCF_030504385.1. NCBI lineage: Eukaryota > Metazoa > Arthropoda > Insecta > Diptera > Muscidae > Musca > Musca domestica. Next base: position 7,750,346 of record NW_026712238.1, on the reverse strand, counting down.
TTACTTTGTAGCCACATTAAAATTCTCCATTTATACACATGGAGAACGATAAACTCTTGATTTGCCTTCAAAATCAATGTTATTTGGTTTTTTGATTTACCAACAAAAAAAAAACATACTGTGACTAACAAAACTTACCCTACCTCTAAGGTGACATTTATAACAGAACAAAAATTGTCTTTTTGTTTTTGGCAAAAAGTAGCGTGTAAGTGTGTGATATGAATTTAAACGTGCAGTTTTAATTAAATTACGCGAGGAATTTTAAGTGATAAGGAAAAGAAAAACATTTTTAAAGACTCAAAAAAAAAATTAAAAAAAAAAAACAAAAAACGTCATCTAAGTAATAGCTGAAAAAGGACAAAAATTAAGCCACAAAAGAGATTAGTGTATATTTCGGAAATTTAACGTACACTTTCCATTTCAATGCGGTGGTAGTGCCATGATATGTACACACGCACACACAAACATCCTACAAATGAAAACAATGAAAACCAGCAAGCAAATAGAAATAAAATGAAGAAAACCAAAAAAATTGCATAATTTCTATTGAAAATATTTCAAGCGTTCACTTTTAACATATCTGTGTTAATACAACGCTCAAGCATGCTGCTGTTGAGTGAAAGAGTAAGCATTGGAAAATACAATGTTAGGGACGGGAAGAGAGTGTGTGGGGAATAACGTTTACCCTACAATTCAAAGTACCAAATCTTTAACATTTTTTATATTAGGTACAAGCAGTAGAAGTTTGTGTCTTAAGTCTTTTGTTTTAGAAGGAAGAAGTTATGAAGGCACTTGAAGAATTTTTATAATATTTAATTTTTCATGATTTTACAATAAAAACAAGTAAGCAAAGGCTACAGTCGAGCGGGGCCGACCGTTGAATACCCTACAACACTATAATAAACGATACTGTTTATATAGGCGAGATACTCGAAAGAATTCCACAAGATATTGTGACAAATAATAAAAGAAAACCATCAGGTTTCGTTCTCTAATTTTCGAATAATAGCAACTTAAACTAATTTGCTCATTTCCAATTTATTGGTAGATGTTGCACGTAAATGGTCTTCCTAGATCTGGAACCAATATTTCCCAAAGATCTATAATCTCTCAGAAGTGGCAAAGGATTAACATTTATTATTGGTTTTTGACTGAAACGCATCTATATGAGATACAGACATTTGACTATATTCTTCAACGAAATCAGCGTTAACGAAATAGTCAGAAGTGCGTCTTTCCTGTATTTGTGAATTCTCCAAAAAGTCACTGGAATGGACATTTTCGTATTTTGTCTACAAAAGTTGGCAAACTCCTTCACACATTGAATATTTTTGGATGGCCATCCAAAACTGCTTGGCTTTTGCAATGTCCGGTAACCCCCATTAAAATGTGCGTGAGGATCGGGAGATAATTACGACCTGCTGACAATTTTGAAGTTTTTTGGTCCATTTCAACCCCTAAATATATTGCGATCATCTCCACAAAAAGTAGGCTTCTATTCTGACCCTCATCTTATACCCATGTAAAATTTCGTAAGGATCGAGCCATAAATGCGATCTGTATATGATATCCTGATATCCTAACTACTTAGTTTTGTTAGCTGTAGAAATATTACCAAATGTTTAATTCAAAATGAAAATATGCCAAAAATATGACAAAATTGAAAAAATATGAGAAAATGTTACAAAATCAATATTTTCATCTTTAGAGAGATATTTTTATGCGATTTTTTAGACGTTTTTTGTTTCCTGCCAAGAGGCCATTCTGAATTAATGAGAACTGTCGAAATCAGTTCAGCCGTTCTCGACATATAAGAGATCTTTCAAGCAAATGTTCTTTTATAGACATATATATCGCACATATTTTGCTATATATCCGATTTGTTGGATGTTAACATCAATGTAAAGGTCAGGAGTAACCTTGTCATGGCTTCGTGATTTCGCCGGGATTTAAAATATTCGCGGTTTAATGAAAAATATTGAATTTTTTCAACACAAAATATATGGTCTATTTTACCCGCTAAATATTATCCGATGACCACCCAAATGGGTAGGCTTCTTGCCAGCCCTAAACTCTAGCTACATACGAAATTCCGCGTCGATTGGTCTATAATTGCGACCTGTATAGCTACTGCAAAATACGATATTTTTACAGTATTTGGTCCATTTCAACCCCTAAATATTATGCGATAATCTCCAAAAGAAATAGGGTTCTATTCTGACCCCAGCCCCACCTCCATTTTAAATTTCGTGAAGATCGGACCATAATTGCGACCTGTAGAGTGATTACAAATTAACATGGACAGACGGACAGACGGACGGACGGACATACATAGCTAGATCGACTCAGCTCGGCGAGATAGGAAGATCCATATATACTTTCCTATATGGGAAACCAATATTTCGAGGTGTTACATAAATTCTGGCCCAATCAAACTTATAATACCCCCAACACATAGTGTTGTAGGGTATAAAAATGAAAATATGTTCTAGACGATATTTGATGTATTGTGGGTAGCATAAATGGACGTTTGTGTCTTAAGTCTTTTGTTTTAAATGGAAGAAGTTATGCAAACACTTGAAGAATTCTTATAAGATTAAATGTTCATGATTTTACAATGAAAATATAAGTTAGAAAACATTGATTTTCTTGTGAAAATATTTTCAAGACGATCTTTGATGGTAAAAATAAATTTCACAGAGCACCAGTTTTTAAACATGGTCCATTGTGGGTACCATAAATAAACAATTGTGTCTTAAGTTTTTTTGTTTGAAAAATAAGTTATGAAGACACTTGAAGACGATTTAATTTTCATGGTTTTCCAAAGAAAATATAAGCTTAGAAATATTGATTTTTTTATGAAAACATTTTCAAGGCGATCTTTGATGGTAAAAAATAAAATTTCACAGAGCACCAGTTTTTAAACATGGTCCATTGTGGGTACCATGTCCTAAGTCTTTTGTTTTAAATAGTACATATTATGAATACACTTCGTATGCGATTAAATTTTATGATTTTACAATAATAAAATAAGTTTAGAAATATAGATTTATCTACCAAAATTTTTCCAAATCTTTTTTGGTAAAAAAAAAAAATAAATTTTACAAGACATCAGATCTTAAACATAGATATTTTGGGTACCATCCATAGAAGTTTGTGTCTTAAGTCTTTTGTATTCTAATGGAAGAATTTCTGTACACACTTGAAAATCTTTAAATTAATAAAAATGTGCATTATTTCCCATTGACATGATATTATTAAAAAAATTGATTTTTCAAAAAAAAAAAAACGATCTTTGATGTTCGAGAAAAAAATCAAACTTTGCGATAGACTTGCATGTATGCTATAGACAATGGAGCTACCTGATCATCACATCCCAGCTGATTGCGTGATGTTATTTTCTTAAATTATCCTCCGCGCTTTCAGATTGATTTATTTTTTATGTCCGCCTGTTCTTCTATTGAAATCTCGGTAAAGTTTGTTTGGAGTCTTGAAATGTCGCTCTGTCATTGATTATAACCATTAGATATTTGATAAATGGAATATATGGGTCTTAGTTTTGGAATAACCTCCATAAACCTAGCTTTCTATATCTTATTTTGTTATTTTTTTTCAGTAGGGAGAATCCCTTACAAATTTTTTAACGATCGTGCCTTCGAATGTTTTAGCCATAATTTTTATCGAAGATACATACAGAGTGTTTATATCATTTGATACAGTCAAGTTGTGTCTCATCGAAATCATGGTTTTAGACCCTAGCGATTTTTGGCTTAAATCCGTTTTAGAACATTTGGAGTCGATCGAACTAGTCTGGCCTGCTGGAGTGCCCGATAATGTTCAAAGGTAGCACTTGAATTGCAGTAATTTTTAATGTTTTTACAAAATTGATATCAAGTTTGAAGATGGGCCGTATCCATCCACTCTTATTAGGGCAAGTCTTAAAATCGAATATCCAGAGAATAAAAAAAAATGTAAAATATAAAAATCTCATATTGAGCGAAGTAATTCCCGATGTAGTTTAAACTTGGTACATAATATTATACATAATATTCAGTTATGGTTTAGGCCAAGTTCGAAAATATAGTTATATTCCTTCTACCACCTTGAATAACAGGTTTCTCAATTCCCAAGTTCTTCAAAATTTTCGCATCCCAATTTTTGTCCACAATGGTGCTGGTGTGAAAATGTAATATATCGTCCCATTACTTCTGATACCCTTCTAAACTTTAAAAATTTCCTCATATAGAACGATTTGAGTACGCAATATTGTCAAAACTTCGTTCGTGGTATAATTTTATCAAACTTAGGACAAAAGCGATTATGGAAAATGTTGGCTTATTATGGAAAATTGGCTTGGAAATCGCCACTACATACCCTACATAGAATATACACATTTTTTAATCAGAGAAAAAGTCTTAGTCGATTAAGCGATGTCTATCTCTCTCTGTTGACTACGAATTGAGATTGAAGACTAAAATTGGGCTCTATCGTTCTACGTTTTCGTGTTGCCCCTATATAACGGTACCTCCCCATATTCGGTATTTTAACACTATAAATTCAATTTTTTGACGAAATCGTTTAATATTCAATATTTGATATTTACAAAATATACCATCCACTGAAGCAGAAAAATTTTATATAGGTCCACGTTACCGTTACCCAATTGACGTTACCTATATATATATTCGATATTTTGATGATTTTAGCCATATTTGTCAAAACTAGCTTCAGCTTAAAATGGAACCTGAAGGAATATTGAAATCCGATACTTTCCTAAAAAAAATTTAAGAAATTATAAATTCAGGAATAATGAAACGTTGAGACCTATTGTCCTCCAGGATTAACTCTGTGTGATATTTCGTCAGGATCAGATTCTTGGTGATATGTCTCGGAAATCTACATTTTTACACATTTTGTAGGGAAAACTAAATATTGGGCACTCACCGATATGAATTTTATATATCTTGGTGGTTTTTGTACGTACATTTTATCAAATTTGTCCTTTGGCGACCTCCAAAATTGCCACCTAGTTTTATATGGTTTGGGAATTGGTCAGTCGCCATTATATTCTACATAATTCATTATTTTAAACGAAACGTTTATTATTGTTCTTTGCAGTACATATCTGGTTGTTTCGTTGTGTTTTTGCAATAAACTCAATTGATAATGCCGTTTAGACTGTAGGGCTTCCTTATTTGATAAATTTTCCTTATTGTCTTTTACTTTTCCATAAAAATAAAACAGTTCCCGAATTCAAAAATTTGTAGGTGTTTTTGCCTTAAACTGTGTCAAGATAATTCTCATTGGCATAATAGCTACTTTTATTTCGTGTGACTTAACTCTATTTTTCAATCATAATGTACCGCCATTGGTGACCTTTATGTAACCAAGTTTAACATATTTTAAAGGTTGGAACAAGTTCCAGTTCTTTAATATAATATATATATTTTTCGAGAATTCCAGGCTTTTTTCATAGAATTCCCAATTTTTCCCATATCAATTAATATTATTATTTCTACTGTTCTCACCTGATTGCCATACAATTCACATATTGCTTCTCCATCCCAGCTTACCGTAGTGTACCAAGCGAATCAGAAAAGGGTAAAGCATAACCAACGTCAACCCGAAAGATATTAACCTAGGTCATAGCCACTGCTCGTGAATAAAATCACACAGACACTCATATGCACATAACGTAAATAACATTATTTCACTTCTTTTAAATCAAACAACAACAGCAGCAACCCCAAAAACTGAACTCATTGCTAGTTTTGATTTTTATGTGTTGGTATTTAACATGTCTTTATGTGTGTGTGCGAGTGATCATTTTTACATTTCTTGTTTATTGGTAACACATTTGTTTTTTTTTTTTTTTTTGTATTAGCTTTGTTAGCCATTTACTGGGCTTTCGAGTAGTATTGTGTGTGTGTTTACCAAGAAAATTATTTCAACTGACTAATATAATAATGCCCATGTTATTGGTTTGGTTTTCTGTGCTCTTTTATTTTTGTTTTTGTATTGCATGCTGAAGTAGCGGCGACAACACCAATATTTGGCCAAAACATTTATATGGTTTTGTACGGGTATTTTGTTGTTGTTTGCGTTTGTGTTTTCTTAACGTCTTTTTCTCTGCCTGTTTGGTTTTTACGAATTCCATACTAGTTATAGGGTTTTTTTCTTCTTTTTCATTCATTTGTTTGCTTGGGGAGTTATGTTTACGTTGTTGTTCAACATCAAGGTCATTGATTCTGATACGTCCATCCCATGGATGGTTAGTTAGCACAATAATACGATATGATGATATTGGTAGCATGTGTTTTGATTTGGCTGGTTTATGATGTCAACAATGATATTGCATATTTCTGTTTAATTTTTTTTATATTTAGATGTTGACACATATTTTTGTGGTGTGCTATATATTAACTTGTCGAATACTTATTTAAAATTTTTTTATCTTTGCATCTTCTTGTTGACTTTTATTTGTGGATTTTTTTCTTTCAAAAAAGCATGATTTGTTATATGGTTTAAATTAATCGCATATTTTTAGGTAGGAAATAAAATAAGTTTTAAAAATGCCCAAGGGAAACCGGTAGACCTACATATTATTCACCTGTCTCATTGACCTAGTTAGCAAGTGAGATGATTGTCTAGTTTTTGGAGATTGGGGATAAGTCATATGACTATAAATATTAAACGATGAAGATGATATGTTTTGCCAATTAAAAAGAAGAGGAATTATCTTTATATAAATCAAAAATTAATAAATTGCAATTTAATATTCGTAAATTCCGAAAATATAACGGATTTGCAGACATATGCGTGTGAGATCTTAACATTCTCATTTAGAAAGGTTTCCGATTTTTAAAATGTTTTAAATTATCCTGGTCTTTGACGATCATTTATGTAATGTTGACTTATTTTTCTTTGTAATTTCAACTGCATTTATACAACAATGGAAGAATTCAAAAATTGTTCCTAACCTATAGGACTAATTCCAGTACCAGTAATAAGTTGAGAAAACGTTTTCAGCTCCTAAGTTCTACACCAATATTTTTTTCCATTTTTTTCCAAATAATTACGGGGAAAATTCAGCAGATTAGGAAAGACGAGCTAAAAATAACAGACGAGTATATCGGCGTTTTGAAGTTCTACTTCAAAAAGTTTCCTCTCAGCTATAATTTTATTCTGAATTCTTTCCGAATTTGTTCCGAGTTTCTGCTGAAATTAAAAAAAATCTGATTTCGAATTTCTTCAATTTCGGAACGAAAGTTGTATGCATGTGGTCACTTATAACGGAAAGTTTTCTAAATTGGCCACTTTCTAGAAGGAATTTAGAGAAATCGGAAACTTTTTAAAATATTAAATGAAATAGATTTTTTCAAATTTTTCCGAATAAAAATGGAAAAATCCGACAGATTAAAACAAATGAGCTAAAAATAGAAGACGAGTCTATCGGTGTTCTGAAAATTTACAACTAAAAGTTTAGTTCCACCTAGCATTTTATTCTGAATTCTTTCCGAGTTTCTGTTGAAATTTTCGATTTTGTTTCCGAAATTCTCCAATTTCGGTACAAAAGTTGTCACATTGTCACATAGCAGAAAGTTTTTCTATATTGGTCCAACTTCTCGAAGGAACAAAACCGGAAACTTTTTAAAAAATTAAATGAAATATCGGAAAAAAAAACTAAAATCAGAGCTCTCGGAAAAAATTGTGGACTTAATAAAGGGCCTACCCCTCTTCCGCGCATTTTTAAAATTTTCAGATTAATATTCCTCAGAATCTTTGTATTTCAGGCATATAGTGTCTTCGGAAATATTGCAGATAAAAATACGAGGAATATTTTCATCGGAAAATTCAACCCTTAGGCGAGTCAACAAACGGGGTTTTTTTAGCAAGTCAAGATATTCTACAACTATATTTGTCATAAAATTCTACTATAAGTCCTAGATCTTACCGTAAGGCCAGGAATACATACAGGGTGAGATAAAAAAAAACTGCAACAAAGTCAAAAGCCATATAATAAGTTTAGATTTGTTCGAATTGGTCACCTTTGCCACGAATTATGGCCTTCAAACGGCCAATAAAACCGTCACACGCTGCCCGAATGTTGCTCTGTGGTATTTTGGCCCAACCTTGCTTATCAAAATACTCCAGACACAATAGTCCAACGGATTGGTATCTGGAGATTTTGGCGGCCATTATCCTCTTGAAATGAGGCGAGGAACCTCATTTTGTAAGCATTTATGGGTGGCGCGTGCTGAGTGCGATGATGCTAAGTCCTGTTGGAATGTCCAAGGTCTGCAGCTAAAGTGTTTGCGTGCCGAAGGCTTTAATATACCCTCCAGAATATTTTCGCGATAATATTCGGCATTTATTCTAATGCCACGGTCGATTAATATAAACGGAGAGCGACCATCGGCTGTTATGGCGGCCCACACCATCACCTTGGCCGCCGCTTGAGTTCTGGTGACCAAGCGAAGGTGCACATTTTCAGCTGACCTCTTTGGCAAGTAAACGCGATCATTTCATATCATAGAGTTCGCTCTCTATCGGGATGGTATGCACAGTTACTCTCTAGGGTAGTTCAGAATTTAAATATCTCAATATATCAAGTAGACCATCATTTCAAACTCTTTCAAAATCTTCCAGACATTGCATTAACACTCTCTGCTGTCCAAATTTTTGTCCAAATATAAGCCAGTTTTAAATATGGACTTTATCTGTTTTTCTAGAATTACAAGTCATAAAAAATTAAAAAAAAAAAAAAAAACTACCAATGTTTCAAAAATAAATTATGAAGTGAAAAATTACCTTCTATGAAATCAAATGTAATTAAACATATTAAACCATTAACTTGCGTTGTTGTACGTTGTTTCATGATCGATATTTCTTAATTTCATATAAACAATTGAACCTCGACCAAACACCACCTAACAACATTATAATCTTTGTACATCATTAAACCATGAACTTAAAACATGTTTCTATTTCGATCTTTCGTTTGCCTTAACGAAGACATAACATCTAACCTTTAATTAACGTCATCAATTTCTTAATGGCTGTCGTTTCGTTTATTATTAGTTACGGTTTCTCTCTCTCTCTCTCCTTCTCTTTCCAACTCTAACCAATTTGCCATGCCATACATTATTTGTTCGCATTTAATTATTCATTTCAAATTCATGCATAATTATACATACACGCAGACAAGAGAAACGAAATGAAAAAAAAAAAAAATGAATTCATTTCAGTTTCTCTGGCTGGTTAAACTTGACCTGATTTCGATTGAAATTCTTGATAAAATTTTTTTATGGCTTTAGCGAAACGTTTTAGTTTTAGTTAATTCAAGAGATTTGTTTTAAGCTAATAATTTTTGCTGCTGCTGCTGCATTTCATACATTCGGGTTAATGCCGAAGAATGTGACTTTGATCTACATTATTGTAATGAAACATAAAATAAATAAAAACTGAAATATTTATTTAGCAAAAGGTGGGTGCGGCTTCTGGTTGTCCCTGGATTAATGGTGGACAGGTGTTTAGTCTGGGCTTTTAAAAGCAACTTTGTGGTTGACAAGTCCTTGAGGTGATAGAGTAGACATATGAAATGCGTATGAAATTAAAATCAAACCGTTGGACGGTTACATTTAAATATGAGACCATTAGACATGATTAAAGAAACATTAATCCAAACAAGAAATTTTTCGGGAAGAAATTAAACAAATTTGACAAATTTTCTAGAAATTAGCCAATCTGAGATATTTTGAAAATTATTAAAAATTACTCTTAAGGAATTGATAGACAAGCCTTTTTTGAATAGTAATGCTATATGGGGTTTCATTAAGATAATATGTATCTTTAAAAGGGACTGTATACCATAAGTATATAATTATCTCTTATCAGATTATTAAATTTTTCGAAAATATATTTTTTACTATATAAAATATATGACTTTTATGGCACATACTACATATACAAATTTCTTTTGTTCAGAGACTTACAATGAAATTTTATGTTGCCTTTTGTCATCCACTCGAAAAAAAAGACTGGGAAAAAATTATCAGAAATTTTGAAATATTTTTCCCTGTTTTATTTTTTTGGCAACATTGATGTACATATATTCTTGATATATCATAAAAATGGAGACTTCTTTTCGTTGATGAATTTGATGAAAAATTATTTTGCCTTTGCCATTATCCTTCATAAATGAAGCTTTATAGGAGTATTTTGCCTAAACTCACTTAAGGTAAAGATTTAATACTAAAATGTCCTGGCTTTTAGGTAAGATTTAGACTTTTGATGTCTTCCGGGACTTACAGTAGAATTTCACAGCAAATAAATTTGGAGAATTTAAATCTCAATTGGATCTATAGTATACTCCAGGATAATCAAGATAGTTTAAAAAAATATATAAAAACTTGCATACACTATCTGAGCTATAAGGGATATGTAGGGTGGAGGCTTATTTTTAGAGATGCTTTCTTTTAAACATTTTTCCAAGAATTTTTTGTAATTTTTAGGATATTTTTTAAAGTTGAATTTTTACATTTTACAACAATATGTGTTGGGGGTATTATTTCATTGGGCCAAAAATTATGTAACACCTCGAAATATTGGTTTCCCACATAGGAAAGTACATATGGATCTTCCTATCTCTCCGAGCTGAGTCGATCTGGCTATGTATGTCCGTCCGTCTGTCGGCCTGCCATGTTAATTTGTAATTATGCTACAGGTCGCAAATATGGCCCGATTCTCTCGAAATTGAAAATGGAGGTGGGGTTAGGGTCAGAATATTACCCTATTTTTTTCACGAAAAAAAATTTGGGTTTGTACAATTATAGACCAATTGGCACGGAATTTTGCATGGAGCTAGAGTTTATGACTGGTCAGAAACGTACCAATTTGGATAGTCATCGGGCCATATTTAGCATGTAAAATAGGCCCCAAATTTTATGTAAAAAATACGAAAATTTCCACTAAACCTGGCGAAATCACAAATACGCGAAAATGTCACTTCTGACCTTTACATTGATGCTCATATCCAATATCTCGCATCTATAGCAAAATATATACAATCTCATATATTAAAGAAGGTGATGTTAGTTAGACCGCTGATACGTCAAGAACCGGTGGACTGATTTTCACAATTCTAATAAATTCGGAATGGTCTTTTGCCAGAAAAGGATAAAATTTAAGAAAATCGCGTAAGCATATGCGAATAAAAAAGTGTATATTTTTTGTTAAATTTTTTTCAATTTTTGTCACATTTTTTTATCGCATTCTATTTTTTTAATTTGACTTGCAATTTTGAATTGTACATTTTTTTAAATTTTTAAACACTATGTTTTGAGGGTAGTACATACAGGTGGCAAATTGAAAATTAACATTTATGGGTTCAAATGGACCAAAAAATTAAATTTTCCTGATTTTTAAAAACCAATCGACACGAAATTTGGCATGACAAGAGGGCTAAGGACAGGGAAGAAGTCTAGCATTTTGGATGACCATTGGATTATATTTAGCTATAAAATGGAGAACTTTCATGTGAAATTATTTTGAATACCTAACAACACGACAGAGAACGTAATTATTGTGGCAATGCCCCCAGTCAAAAAGCTAAGGGTAGGGCTCTATGACATCATATCAAAAACGAAATCTTCCAAAATGATTTTGGACATAAGGGGCCTTTCAACATATTGTAGTGTTGTAGGGTATCACATGGTCGGCCTTTGCTTACTTGCTTATTTATGAAACTAGATCTTGGATTTGGAATCATTTAAAGACTTTAATTGTAGATAATTTATGAATTGCGTAAATCTTGGATTTGATAGAATTTTTAATCCCGGATCTCTGGAATTTTAATGTTGTATTTTTTAAGAATTTTTACGACGGATTGTTAAAAGATTTTTTTAAAGACTCAATCGTGGAGTTTTAGGAAATGAAAAGTTTTAATAGTTCTTTTCAGGATTTCGAAAGATTATTTCAGAAATACTTGTCGTATTTGTTTTGAAAAAATGTTTGTTTTTGAAAAAAAGAAAAAACAAAATAATCTTTGATTCAGATTCCAATTTGTATCTGTGCGAGCGGAGGTATAATCTAAAATTTTGGAAGAAGGTTTTATGGAGGAGCTACTTGTGCAAATTTTTAAATATTTTTCGTGGATTTTGTGTGAAGAATATACTCTGCTATTAGTTTGGGATTTATACAACCATTGTGTTTTCTTTTCCTGAAGAATTTTTGGAAAGGAATGTCTGGTTTTTACAGAATCGTGCCTAAAGGACCACCTTGACTATGAATGTATCGTCAGTCATATTTGGTGTAAGAAATGGCTTACTCAGGCCCTTCTTTTGGAAAGTCGAAGGTATTGCGATTACGAATGTTATAATTAGACACCAGAAACCATCCGAGTTCGACTCAAGGTGAAAACTTTTTTTTTTATAGAAAAGCTGGTTTTTGTAGCGATGGTTTTTTTCCACCACAATGACATTGCTTTTAATGCATAGTGGAAAGACGGGTTAATGTCATTGAACGTTGAGACGCAAACTTCTAGTTAGCTGCATACCGAACTCCGTGGTTCAAATCCCAGCCAGATACAGCTGCATTTTTTATTTGGCTTATTTTTTTCAAAGAATTATATCTTGGACGGAAAGAAGTCCAATTCTGAAACTATATGGCTATTGTTATCTCTAAAACTTGTAACCATACTATTCCCTTTATTACGATCGGCTATATAACATTAAATATACAATTGCTTGGCTTAAAAAATTCTCAATGCTTTATTAGTAACGGTAAAGAAAAATTCTAATGAAACTTTGGATTTTTTTTATTAATGCAAGAGAGTGTGGAAATGGGGCTTTTATTAGATTTTTTAAACAATTAAAAACCGAGTTTATAATTTATCCACTCTTCAATATAATTTGAATATTTTTCTAGGCCACATCGGGCGATGATTTAGATCGTAACAAAAGAAAAATTGCCGGTGCTACATTTGAGGCCAAAAATGCTGTCTTAGGTTATGTCTTTGGCGTAAGTATTAGCTGAAATATTCGAATGTAGTTCTGAATGTCTTTCATTAATCCTTTTTCCTTTTTTGTTTGTTTTTCTTTCTTCCAACTCCTTTAACTTCCCCTCCTCCCCCTTCCCCATCCAACTCCGTTCTCTTGGGATTAATAGAAAATCGATGGTTTCTTGGACACCAACATTCGCATCCTTGACCAATTGGACCGTGCCAACATTGAGAAGAACAAGCAATGGGATATTCCAAAGCCAGTGCCCATCAATGATGTCCAATCCTTGATCACAGCCGTTGTGTCACCCAAAATTCGTGTTGTTGGCAATATTGCCAATGACTTGACCACCGGTGTTTTGACCACAATCACAGCCTTCAGTGGCAGTTCCTCGGGCGGTAACTCCAACAATCCCAATGCTGGTCTGGGCAATATTGTGTCGAAATTCTTGGGCTTCTCTGGACCTATCTTGCAAGGATCATCAGGTGGCGGTGCTGGTGGTTCAACTACTCCAGCACCTGATTCAGATGAGGCTGGTTATTAGATAACCAACATAACATCATGAAGACCTTTCCTGTAATGCCAAACACAAGAAGGTTTTGAACGCATCCAACACAGAAACACACACCCATATCTAAATACAAATCTAAACATGCGTACATACATAAGTGTTCATATAGAAATTATGGAAATAATTAACACAAAATTTGTTATTGTACAATTGGATTGTTACATTTTTAATAGTTTTAATTTAGTTTTGATTTGTAACCATTGTTCGATTTTAAGAGAACAACAATTCGAACACCGATATCACTCATAAAATTAGCAAATTGTTCTATATTTTCTTCCATCTACCATAATTATTAGTTGTATCACAAACAAATCCTATTACGATTTATATACATGTGTATAATATTTCAATAACCTATCTACGCACCGTACACACACCCATTGTCACAGAGACACACATTATTTTGTAAATATTTAATATAGCAATTTTCCGATTCTTTCCCTCTTTTTGTACTACTGTTTTTTGTAATTATAATATATTGTATATTTTTTATTTTTTATTTTATTTGTTATTTTTTGTTTTATGTTTTTTTTTGTATTTTTAAATTGAAATAAAGGAGAAAAGTAAGGAAAAAAACTTTTCCATTCGAAAAATTTATTTTTCAAAACAACAACCTACAATACGATTGTATTTCTTGAAAGTCTCAGTCGGTTTTGCCAACAGATGTATACCATCAGCCAATGTTTGATTATTTAAATATATTTTGACTTCTGTTATGTTTATTCAAATTTTTGACTCTCCATGGAGTAGGTACCGAAAGAATGGTCCAATATTGTCCACTTCGTATCGGACCTAAATAAATATGATATAAATATTGCGACGTGTCAGGTTTGGACTATTGCGTCGTTTGGTCTATAATTGCGACCTGTAGAGCAACTGCAAAATCAGGAAAATCTTCAGTTTTTGGTCCATGCGATCATCTCCAAAAGCAATAGGGTTCTGGCCCTAGCCCCACCTCCATTCTAAATTTCGTGAAAATCGGCCCATAATTGCGACCTGTAGAGTGATTACAAATTAACATGGGCAGAAGGACAGATGAACGGACGGATATACATAGCTAGATCGACTCAGCTCGGCGTGATAGGAAGATCCATATATACTTTCCTATGTGGGAAACCAATATTTCGAGGTGTTACATAATTTTTTGCCCACTCAAATTTATAATACCCCCAACACATAGTGTTGTAGGGTATAAAAATTACTAACAAGTAAGCAAATGCTATAGTCGTGCGGGCCGACCATGTGGTACCCTACAACACACAAATCCTATTACGATTTGGTGTTTTTAGGTATTCAAAACAAGTTCACACGAAAGAAGTGGTCCCTTTTACTGCTAAGTCCAAGGGTCATTCAAAATGCTAGACTTTGTCCCTGTCCTTAAGTCTCTTCTCATGCAAAATCCCTTGTCGATTGGTCTTCAAACCTGTAGAGCGACTGTAAAATCAGAATATTTTAAATTTGTTTGGTCCATTTCAACCCATATATGTACATCTTCAAAAACAATAGCCTTTAAATTAGGCCCTAATCCGACCACCATTCCAAAATTTTTGAGGATGGGACGATAATTACGACCTGTAGATAATATACTTAAACATAGTTTTGCGGGGTGTAGAAAAACTTTATAAAATGTATAACTCAAAATTGTAAGTCAAATTGAAAAATCGCATGCGATAAAAAATATGACAAAAATTCAAAAATTTTAACAAAAAATATTTTCTTTTTTTAATGGCATAATTTGCCGCGATTTTATTAGATTTTATCCTCTTCTGGCTAGAAGCCATTCTGAATTGATGAGATTTTGATTTGATTTTGAAAACTGACCCAGTGGATCTTGACTTATAAACTGAATATATAAGATCTGTTTCTTTTAGATATATTACCTATTTTGCTATATATCCTATATCTTTGCTATCAGTATCACTGTAACGGTCAGAAGTAACATTTTAATGAATTTGTGATTTCGCCGGGATTAAAAATATTCGCGGTTTAGTGGAATTTTTCGTAGTTTCTTACATAAAAAATTAGGGTCTATTTTACACGCTAAATATTGACCGATGACCACACAAAATGGTAGGCTTCTGAACACCCCTATACTCCAGCCTCATGCTGAATTCCGTGTCGATTGGTCTGTAATTGCGACCTGTAGAACAACTGCAAATTCAGGATTTTTTCTGTTTTTGGTCCATTTCAGATACTAAATATGTGCGATCATCTCCAAAAACAATAGGCTTCTATTCTGACCCTAACCCCATATACATTTTCAATTTCGTGAGAATCTTGCCATAATTGCGACCTGTAGCTTGATTACAAATTAACATGGACAGACGGGCAGATGGACGGACGGACATACATAGCTAGATCGACTCAGCCCGGCAAGAAAGGAAGATCCATATATACTTTCCTATGTGGGAAAACAATATTTCGAGGTGTTACATAATTTTTGGCCCAACCAAACTTATAACATTTTTATCCAATTTTATACGAAATCATAAATGCCATATTTATCTCAGGATTCTGGTTGAGAGAAATATTTAGATATACCAAGTTGTAAAGAATCGCTGTCTTGTTTCGCAAGTTATGACAGATAACAGAATTGAGGTACCAGAAGGGTTTTGCAGATTTATATCATCTTCACAACAGATCTTGTATTTTCATTTTTGTATGTGTGAAATTTTTGAGCGTTTTGTTTTTCAAAATCTTGAATCGGATGTGGGGCAGGTAGCAGAAGAAATCTTTATAACAGATATTGTGTTGATGGAAATATTGAGATTTACCAAATCTAAATCGGATGTAAATTTCGCGTTTTATGAGCTTCATGGATATTCTAAATTTGACCCTTTGTGGGGGGAGGGGGTTGGTGCCAGAAGGAGAGGACCGATACATCCCATCTTCACAGCAGATCTTGTGTAAGTAGAAATTGTGGAATGTGTGAAATATGAAGGGAACAACATTCTTATTTCGCATTTTATGATCGTTTTGGTTATTGACCCTTTGTGGTGATGGTACTGGGCGTGGCCATGTGAAATTTAAAAACAGTTTGAGTCTTATTTAGTAATTTTTATTTTAAAAGAGTTATGATTATTCAAAGTTTTAAGCCCTTGCTTGGGATGTACTAGAGACATTGCTAATTTTCGCATTTGACTTAAAGCTGACACCAATATTAGAATTTGAGAAGAGGCAGGTAAAAAGAGTACTGAACTGTTTTTTCATATTTATGAAAGTTATTGGTATTGAAAATGTACGAGAAGCAGTTGGTCAAGTATTTCTATAATATTTCCAGTGCTAAGTCTGGAGTAAATATCAACTCGGACCTCGATTCTTTTCATGTAAGACAAGGGGTGCATCAAATACCTTTTTTTTTGAAAATTGAGTGTGGTTCCTGTTTTGTGGACCTCCTATTGAATTCAAATGTTGCCAATATTCTCCTCTGCAATTTCGTGTACAAACATTTTTTCAACATGCTCTTACATTAATAAAAAATTTCAGGATATCCGAAATTTAAATGAAAGTGGACTGTTTTATATCGAAGTTGTTCAATATTAAAAATTTTGATCTTTAATAGGGATGTACGAGAAAATGTGGAATAAAATATCAATTTTCGTACCGTCCATTTTTTTGTAACACTTGGATCTTTTGTGGGCTAGATACCAAAGATATCAAATAAAATATACCTTTTGTAGACTGAAAGTAAAAAGGAAAAATCTGGAGGTATTTGTGATCGTTGATATAAAAATATAAAAGTAAGAAATGTCAAAATATAGATTATTTATTTATAGTTGGAATAAAATATATAAGAACTACATAAGAAAATTTAGAAGTAGCTCTATAATTTTGTGCTGGTCAGTAACACTATGTAGGAATAAATGGGCCAAAGTATGGCGGGTTGAAAATTTATTTTGGGATAGTACATAAAATACCCCAAAAGACAGATTCGCGGTAAGTCACAGGCAAAAGGAAACGTGATAGACCCATAGTTCCTTTTGATGATCTGCATAGAATCACATTCTGAGTCCGTCTGTCCATGTATTTTTGTAAACAAAAAACAGTTCGCATATATTTCCCTATACAGATAAAATTTTGCACAATCATTTGTTTGGCCCAAGGACGAACCCTATTGAAATTGGAGATAATCGGTCAAAATTTAGATATAGCTCCCATATATATCTTCGTCCGATTTGCCTTTTATTGTGCACAAATTGTAATACAAGTCCGAATTGTATGGAATTTTGCACACACATTACAATTAGGTCTGAAAATAAGTATGCCAATTTTGATCGAAATCGGTTCAGATATAGCGATAGCTCCCATATATATTGTTCATCCGATTTGTTATTTTTGTCCTCCGCAGCCGTAATATGCACAATATTTGGGGAAATATATGAAATACAGCTCAGAAATACATTTGCTAAATTTTATCGAGGTCTGTTCAGATTTGGATATATGTAGCTCCCATGTATAACTTCGTCCGATTTACCTTTTATTGTGCACCAAACGTCTAATATTTGTCCAAATGGGATGGAATTTGGCACTTACGACCGAATTGAGTCTAGAAGCTAGTATGTAGTATATGATTTGGTGAAGATCGGTTCAGATATAGCTATAGCTCCCATATATACTGTTCATCCGATTTGTTATATTTGTTACCCACATCCGTAACATGCACTCCGTAACAACGATATTCAAAGAAATATATCAAATACAGCTCAGAAATATCAAATTTTATCGAGATCGGTTCCGATTTGGATATAGCTCCCAAATATATCTTTATTTCAAATTAATTGTGCACCAAATGGCAATACTAGTCCGAATTTAAAAGATACAAATGCTTCGGCATATTTGGTCCTTTGAACTTTAAATTATAATTATAATCATAGCGTGTATGATTGAATTCTCCCATAAAAACTTTTAATTGTTATGCGGAGCTCCACTAAATTAGCAAAGTGGTGTAGGGTATCATAAAGTAGGCCCGCCCGACTGTAGGACTTTCTTTACTGTTAATAATACTTAAAAAAAGTATTGAACTATTTTGTTTCTGTGGGCATAAATTATGTTGAATAATATTTTCGTTTCTTTTTGTATGCATGGATTTTAAAAACCAAAGTTTTGGACTCAACAACTCACAAAACACTCTCATTTATATTTATCTTAACAAAAAATTTGTTTAGAAATATTTAACAATATATTTGTTTTTTTTTTATTTTACAGAAAGAACACATTCGTGTCAAGAGAGCCAGCATTAAAAACTATCCCGATGATACGCCCGAATTTGACCGCACCAATGTTTCCCTCGATTTTCCCGATGAGCTATTCAATCAATCATTTTCCTCTTTGACCAGAATTTCACAGACAATTTCCAGATTGATTATGGTAAGTGATTTTATAGGAAACGGCAACTTTAATATAAACTTGATGGAGGATTTTGCAAAAGCTAACACAGACATTAGCTATGACTTTTATCATTGCAATTTTAAAAAAGCTCTTGTTTTACAAGAGCTTTAAAGTAACTTTTAAATGTTTATGATAACTGTTATTTTTCTCACATTTAATTTACATACAGAATTCAGCTCGCCGTTACTCACGTTTCGTATTGTTCTTCAAACCGATTTTCGGTGATGCATTAGTCGTTAAAGGTTCTGAGGATCCCACAACTACGACGACGACCACCACCACTACTACAACGACTACCGCCAGTCCTAATGATAGTATTAATGAAATTTAAATTTATTTCAGTTAATAAGAATTTCATTTGACATTATTTTGTTATTATTTTTTCACATCCGTACATTTTAGATTTTTAAGATTTATTTTTTTTTATTGCACAGTTCATATTTTGGTGGTACAGAGGAAAATTAAATACATATATATCTATTAAGAAAGAAAAACTTTATTTTCATAACGATTTATTAAGGATAATTTTGCAGTTCCAATAGGTCGGTTTGACAATTTTTTGATGATGACGAAAATCTTCATGCTTCCTTTATATTGCATAAAAATGGATCCTGTGATCGTTACCGTATTTTAGTCACTTTAGGAGCGTACTAACTTCTGTCTGCCTTTGTTTCAATACGATTGCTATTGTATCTAAATATTGTATCCCTTGGAATTTCTATTTTCGAAAAAAGTTGTATTGATTTTTTTCAATATTCCTAATGCCAAATATATTAAAAAAAAAAACAAGTAAGCGAAGGCTATAGTCGTGCGGGGCCGATCATGTGATACCCTACAACACTACAATATGTTAGAAGCCCCTTCATGTCCAAATCCATTTTGAAAGGTGTCACTTTTGAAATTATGTTATGGAGCCCTTAGCATTTTGACCAGAGACATTTTCCCAATATTTATGCACTACGTCGTGCTGTTAGTTTTTGTGGTCTATTTTACGGCTAAATAAAATCCAATGGTCATCCAAAATGCCAGAATTCTTCCCTGTGCTTAACTACCTTCTCAGGCGTGTCGATTGGCTTCAATTGTGTGATCAGGAATTTTTTTCTGTTTTTGGTTCATTTGAATCCCCTAATATTTTGCGATCATCTTTAAAAGCAAGAGGCCCCTCTGTGTCTCCAAATTTAGACTCATTTATATGATTTGCTTGTCTGCGATATTTGGCTATATTCGTAAACGAAATCAGCATAAAAAAGCCAGAAGTTCGCCTATTGTGTATTTCGGATATCGCCTGTAAGTAATGTTGGTATTTTTTCACACAAAAGTAATGGTCCATTCTACCCGCTGTCTTAAATTCTAACTTCATGCGAGATTTCGTGTCCTTTGGTTGCTATTTGTGACCTTCATAATGGCTGCAAAATAAGGAACATTTTGAGTTGCTTGTCCATTTCAAACCCTAAATATATTGCGGACATCTTTGAAAACAATAGGCTTAGCCTTTCTGAGCCTAACCTTTGTCAAAAATTTCGTGAGGATCGAACAATAATTGCAATCTGTATATAAATAATAACCACAACCTGTGTTGTAAAGTGCAAAAATATTAAAAAAATATACACTTCAATATTATAAGTCAAATTGAAAAAATCGCATGCCATAAAAATATGAAAAAATAAAAAAATGTCACAAAATACTACAAAATCTATATTAACATCATTGTTGGCACCTTTTTATAAGATTTTTTTAGATTTTATACTTTTATGCCAAAAAGGCATTCTAAATTAACAAAATTTGTCAGAATCGCTCCAGCCATTCTTGAGATATAAGCATTCTACCTAACATTCCTTTCCTTTGTATATACACATTGTATATATTTCGCTATATATATCCGATATTTTTACTATCGGCATCTACGTAACGGTCAGAATTGACCTGTTCGTCTATTTGTGATTTCGTCGGCATTAAAAATATTCGCGGTTTAATGGAAAATTTGACTTATTTATCAAAAATGCTATGGTCTATTTCGACCACTAAATATTACCCGATGACCATCAAAATTGGAAGGCTTCTGCCCAGCCCAAAGCTCTAGCCCCGTGCTAACTTTCGCTTCGATTGGTCTATAGTTGTGACCTGTAGACCTGTACTGCAAAATCAGGATTTTTTCAGTTTTTAGTCCATTTCAACCCCTAAATATTATGCGATCATCTTCAAAAGAAATAGGGTTCTATTCTGACCGTAACCCCACCTACATTTTAAATTTCGTGAAGATCGGGCCATAATTGCGACCTGTAGAGTGATTACAAATTAACATGGACAGACGGACCGACATACATCTGTCCTCAGCCAATGTTCGAATATTTAAATATATTTGACTTGTGTTATGGTTATTCAAATTGTTGCCCCCCTATGGAGTAGGTTCCGAAGGAATGGACCAACATTATCTATTTTGTATCGGTATTAAATAAATGTGACTATATGGGTTATTTTCTTCACTTTGTATGAGATATGTGATAATTTTTAGAAAATTTAAAAATGAAAATGAAAAAAAAAATTAGAAAAAAAATATAGTCGACCGAAAAATTCCATTTTCATTTTTCATCTAATGTAGATAAAAATATTGATAATTGGAAAATTACAAGAAAATCGAAAATTTATAACCAATTTTATGCGAAATCATAAATTTCATATTCAGATAAGGTTGTTGGTTGTAAAGAATCGCTGAGTTTTTTAAAAATATTGAACATTGTGACCCATTGTTGTTGAGGTTTCAGAAGGCGTTCGCAGAAATATATATCATATTCACAACAGATCTTGTGTTAGCAAAAATGTTTGTACGAGTATATGTGAAATTTGAAGAGAGGTGGATGCTTATTTCGCTTTCTTTGAGCGTTTGTTTTTCAAAATCTTGAATCCTATGTTGGAGGGGTACTAGAAAAATTGGCCCGATCTTTACCATCTTTCTAATAGATCTTGTGTACCAAGTCTTCATGAAATCGGATGTTAATTTCGCATTTTATGAGCTTCATTTCTGGGGGAGGTACCAGAAAGAGTGGATCGATATATTCCATCTTCATAGCAAATCTTGTGTTAGTAGAAATAATGGGATGTGCCAAATATGAAGAGAACCGAATACTTTTTTCAGATTTTATAATCGTTTTGGTTATTCCAAACTTTGACCCTTTGTGGAGGAGGTACCAAAATGATTGTTCCGATCTCTGTCATCTTTATAACATCTTCACATCAGACGTTGGATTAATAAATATATTGTGATGTTTGTTATTTGAAGGCAATCGGACTCTTAAATCACATTTTATAAGAGTCATAATTCTTCGAAATTTTGAACCTTTGTGATGGAGCTACCGGAAGGAGTGGACTGATATTGCCCATCTCCGAACTCGATATAAGCTTGATGATAATATTATTGTTACCAAGTTAGGACCAAATCGGATACCCTCTTCGAGACTTATCGTGTGGACATAATTAACTAGATCGACTCCAAATGTCCTAAAACGGATTTGGTGCAAAGATACCTAAGGTCTAAAACCGGTATTTCGATGAGGGACGTTTTGACCGTATCAAATGATATATCTAGTCATATGGCTGTGGACATAATTAAAGTTGTGCATCTTTTTAGACATCTCTTAAGTTTTCAAAAAAATTGCTATTAACAAAACTATTACAGGATTACAATTTTGGATATCACAATTTTGAAAAAAATAGTATATTTCAGAAAAATCGTTGTAATTTCTATTAAAATGGAAATATTGAAAAGAAACTTTGCACGGATTTTGAACATTTCCCTTTCTACAAAAGTAGCACGTTTGTTTGTAGAGAAATTGAAACGATTTTCCAAAAAAAAAAAATTTTTTGAACTAGGATATATTTTAAAATAAAATTGAAATATTTGGAAAAATAAATAACATTTTCGAAAATGATAATAGATATCAAATCAATCAATTCTTTTAGATTTTCTATTCGTAGCATGGCATTTTCGGGTATATAATAATGGTAAAATATCATAACAATTCAAAGTATGACTTATGGTATAATAACTTTCATTACAATTATTTTCATTCATTTTAAAATACATTTTGTCATACGATTTACATAACAATCTCATTACGAACAACAGCATAAGACTTCTTCCGAATCCGATTAGGTGCATTTATTGCATCAGTCCCACCATTCGTGGCATTTTACCTTTTGTGCATTTTGAGCCATTTTCAAATCCATAGAAGTCTTATGACTTAAGTATTCTCTAATTACATTATGTTGTCCTTTTGTGTAGCCTTCACAAAGAATATGCCAGTTAAATGGCTTAATTGTTGGATAACCACACATAGAAGACATTTACATTTGCCTGGAAATGTAGGTGTGTATGTGAAAGACACGTGAGTGTAAGTGAAAATATGATATAATTATATATACAATTGTTTATCCAAGAGCTTAGTTCGATGTATTTGTAATAGGTTTAACTGTAGTTTTTTTTTTTATATTTTTGATATATAATCGTTGGTTCTTAATCTATGATTTAGAAGGACACATCAATCTGTAATCCTGGATTTTTAAAACTATAGAACTCAAAATCCATATTATCTAACAGTATGTTATCAAAGAATTTTAAATTATTTATGAACGAGTTTTGGATTTTTAAAATTTAAAAAACGCGCCAGCTTTTTATACCCTACGCAATATGGCTAGAGAGGGTATGTATCATTTGATACGGTCAAAACGTGTCTAGTCGAAATAACGGTTTTTGACCCTAGGTCTCTTTGGACCAAATCCGTGTCAGGACATTTGGAGTCGATCTAGCAATGTCGTCCGTCTATATGTCTGACTGGATGGTGCGCATGATAGCTCTCGAGGGGAGCATTTGATTTGGTCCAAACTCGGAATATCTTAATATTTTTGTCAAACTTAGATCGAGTTCGGAGATGGGCAATATCGGTCCACTCCTTCTGGTACCTCCCACACAAAATGTCAAAATTTTCAAAGAAAATAATTTATTGAAAGAGAAAGGATAATCCGATTTTGCTCCCACTTTGGGAATCCTATTATTTTCATTAGTGGTCAGGTGCGAAAATTGACAATATCGGTACATCAGGTAACTCCCCCACAAAGGGTCAAAATTTTGAATAATTACGACTCATATAAAATGTGATGTAACAGTCCGATTGTCTTCACATTTTACACATCCCAATAATTTTAATAACCCAAGGTCTGGTGTAAAAATAGAATATATCGGTCCACTCCTTCTGGTACTTCCCTCACAAAAGGTCGAAATTTTAAAAAAATATTTTTTGCACAAAAAGAGAAACGATAATCCAATTTTGCTACAACTTTGCAAATCGCAATATTTTTATGAGTTCTAGGTCAGGTGCGAAAATGAACAATATCGGTCCACTCCATCAAGTACCTCATTCACAAAGGGTCAGGATTTTGAATAGTTATAACTCTTATAAAATGCTATGTAAAAGTCCGATTGTCTTCAAATTTCACCCAAGATCTGGTGTTAAAATGGATTATATTATTCTACTCCTTCTGTTACCTCCCCCACAAAAGGTCGAAATTTTGAATAACCAGTGAGCTCATAAAACGCGAAATTAATATCCGTTTCCATTTAGATTTGGCACATCTGAATATTTCCATTAACACAGGATCTGTTATAAAAACGGTAGAAATCGGACCGTTCCTTCTGATACCTCGCCTACAAAGGGTCAACATTTTGAATATCCATGAAGGTCATAAAACGCGAAATATGCATCAGGTTCTTTTTATATTTCGCATATCCCATTATTTCTACTAACACAAGATCTGTTGTGAAGATGGGATATATCGATCCACTCCTTCTGGTAACTCCCCCACAACGGCTCAAAAAATTTTAATATCCATGAAGCTTATAACACGCGAAATTATCATCCGATTCCATTCAGACATCTCAATATTTCCATCACTACAAGATCTATTATAAAGATGGTAGAAATTGGACAATTTCTTTTGCTGCCTGTCCCGTATAGGGTTCAAGATTTTGGAAAACGAAACGCTCAAAGGAACGAAATAAGCATCCAACTCTCTTCAAATTTCACACACACAAACATGGTACCTCAGCCACAAAAGGTTATATTTTCAAAACTTTTCTATTTTTATCTGTATTAGATGAAGAATGAAAATAGAATACTTCGGTCGAATATATCTGGTACTCACGCACCTTATAATATGTTCTAAAATTTTTAACATATATCATATAAAGAGAAGGAAGTAACCAATATAGTTCCAACTTGACACGTCGCAATATTTATATAACATTTATTTAGGTCCGATACGAAATGGACAATACTGGCCCATTCCTTCGGAATCTGCTCCATAGAGGGTCAAACATTTGAATAATCATAACAGAAGCCAAAATATATTTAGATAATCGAACATTGACTGAGGGTATAAATCTGTCGACAAAACCGACTTATACTTTTTAGCTTGATTATAAAATTATTTATTAAAATGTTCATCGGGACTTTTAGTGGATTTGTCGAAATATTTTTTACTAGTCTATTTTTTAGACAATTATATTTCGGGGCCAAAATTAACTTAAAATACAATCGCCTCAACGTGGGGTTCAATATTCAATTTTTTAAAATTTAAAACCATGAATGACTCTTGGAAGAATTGAATCAACCGGTACACATAGGTCCATTTTGGGCTAAAGCTTTACTATTTCAGTAATTTGGCATTTTAAGTTACTCATATATACAATATAAGTCGGCGATTTAATATAGCCCCCATTTTTACATTTATATTTCAAATATGATGTAATAATAAAAAATCGTTTAAATAAATCTCATTAAAAATTCATATATGTTTGGTTTTATTTTCATTGTTAAAAAGATGGGTAAGTATGTAAGACACGTTCAAGAGGATGGTTTGTATTACGCCATTCAAATAGGTTGCCCTTTTTGTAACATAAAAGCCTTAACTTATGCTTAAAATTTCTAATAAGCAATACGCGTTTAAAATAGGTTGCACTGTTGTAATAAGAGTTCGCGCCTGAAAGTATGCTCTGAATTTTAAATATTTCTTTTTATGTGGCACGTATTTTTAATAGGTCGTGCTGTGCAAAATGCAAGCGAGCTCCTTGCTGCTCGTTTCTGTTTGCCTGGTATTTGGGGAAATTTCAAATTTTGTACATATTGCCAAAAACGTGACGTCACCAACAGCGTTAACTGTGGGGGGTCGGTAGTGTCACTGCTCATTATTATTAATTATATCGATAGTGATTTTCTTTTTCCTTTTAAATAAATAAAATACGCATTGTTTGGGTTTTTAATAAAATATTTTGTTTATTAGATTAATTTTATTAGATTATTGAAAAAAAATGAAAATAAAAATAAATAAAATAATGAAAATAAAATAAATGAAAATAATAAATGTTAAAAGAAAATAAACAAACAAAAGTTTAAAAAATTATAAAAAATGTAAAAAATATAAAATAAAAAAAAATTGAGTCTCAAATAACAAAAATCGTGTTTTCATTAAAATTCTACTGATGTTAAAAAGAGTAGGGTTACGTAAGTATTAATTAGCGATTTAAAAAAATTATTGTTTTTTTATTTGTAAAATGTAATTAATTACAAAAATGTAAATACATAAATGTAAACAAAAAATGTAAAATACACACGTTATAATTATCTCTTTGTTTTTTTGGTTTGTTAATGAATATTTTTTTTTTTATTATTTGGTAGCTTTATTTTAATCGAAAATTACATATAATTTTATAAAAAATCTTATAGAAAAAATAAACAAATATAAATTTCAAAAATTATTGCAAACAAAAATTGTGCTTTTATTAAGAATGTTACTGATGTTTTAAAAAAGAGTGGAAAATCCTATGTATAAATTAATTACTGATTTAAATCAAACTGGACTTATTTTATTTGTAAAATATAATTAAAATATATTAGAATGCAAATAAATAAATGTAAAAAGAAATGTAACATACGCATTTTTTTAATGAACATTTTTATTTTTATTATTTGGAAGATTTATTGTAACCGTAAACTACAATTTTATAAAAAAAATAAATGTAAAAAAGTAAAAATATGTATATATCAATACAATAAATAAAATAAAAATCTCAATCTGAATTTTATAAAAAGTATTAAAATTTCTACAAATGTTAAAAAGATAATAGTTTTAAAAAAGAAAACTAGGAAATTTGATAAGCAGTATTTTGTTGATTGATGGGTGGTGTTTAATCGGAAATATTCATGATCCTTTTTACACTTTTAGCAGCTGGTATCTGAAATGAAAAAAAAAAGAAATAATTGGGTAAGTATTTTTTTAAACCTTTTTCAATAACAATAATGATACACTTGATAAATTGGACTCTAATGCAGGTTTTTCAAAACTTATAGTTAAATGGGATGCAGAATATCCAACATGAATTTTTATTGCGATTTTTTATCTTCAGTGACTTATAAGAACACATTTTTATATAAAGTCTCGGCAAGTTAGGAAGATCCATATATACTTTCCTATATTGGAATCAATCAAATTTCTAATGCCCCAAAAAAAATTCAGATTTTTTATTAGAATAATTTTATGTGATTTTTCCAGATTTTCCTTGACATATGAATGGACATTTTATGGACATTTCCGTATTTCTTTTTACATAAAAGTTATGATATGTTTCACCTGCTAAATGTTATTTAATGGTAAGATTCTGCCAGCCACTAATTTATATCTCAATGCAAGATTCGATTGATTTATAATTGTTACCTCTGGAGCAACTACAAAATTAGTAAATGTTTTATTTCTGGTCAATTTTGCAATCATCTAAAAATAATAAAAAAAATAAAATAAAAAAAAGCTGTAAGTTCGACCGGGCCGAACTTTGAATACCCTCCACAATATGGAACAAATTTTGCAGTTTTCAAAAAAAAAATCTTTAAAAAATGCTGTTGAAGTCTTAAAAATACCGAATGTAGCCGATATATTAGGGCCTATACTACGACGTGGACCTACATAGGCAACTTTTGTCATAAGCCATTACAATATTTAAATGCGAAATTCAAACAAAAATCGGTGAATGATGTAGCAAAAATCATCAAAATACCGAATATAGGGAGGTACCGTTATATGGATGCTAAACGAAGACGTGGTCCTGCACAGACAATTTTCTGTCTTAGGCTGTAGTATCCATTACAAACTTCAAGTACCAACTTTGAAACAATTCCGGTGAATAATGTTGCTAAAATCATCCAAATACCGAATATCGGGAGGTACCGTTATATGGGGGCTATACCAAAAAGTGGACCTACATGGCCCATTTTCAATAACAAAAGTCCTGCAGACATTATATACATTTGAGTAAAATTTTATCAACCTACTTCATTTCGTTTGGAAGCTAGGGTGATTTCCACAGA
Organism: Musca domestica; assembly: GCF_030504385.1. Classification (NCBI taxonomy): domain Eukaryota; kingdom Metazoa; phylum Arthropoda; class Insecta; order Diptera; family Muscidae; genus Musca; species Musca domestica. The sequence goes on along the minus strand of NW_026712238.1, from coordinate 7,721,976 downwards.
CAGGTAGACGATCATAAATATTTACAAATACTTTGTGGGATCTAAAATGTATATTTCGAAGTGTTACAAACGGAATAAAAAAACTTAATATACCCTCCTTCATGGAGGGTATAAAAATAAAATAAACAAATGTCGGGCGGAGCCGAATATATGTACCACTGTGCGTATTTAGTAGAGCTCACGTAACGAAAATGTTTATATTGGGAATTTATGTGAAGTAGATCATGCCAATTATAAACCACATAATATTGCTGTATGGTGCATGATACGATTCGATAAGGATTATATTAAAGAATATTTATTGGAGCAATAGATTTACCGGACCGAGATTTACCAAATGGTAAAATTTGGTTAAATATGAAAAAATCTATTCAATTTGGGCTGATAATATTTATATGATGAGATGGAAAAACTGCAACCAACTTCAGACTGCTGTCATTTTTAAGCCACTCGTCCGACAGCTGTTAAAATGATTCCAGTGACAGCTAATTATATTGTTTACAAGCGTACAAAAGCATTTTGTTGAGAATTTTGCAGAAAAAAGGTTATTCGCGATGGAATTCAAGCGTGATAGTGTGATTTTTTTATATTTGGTGGGAAAAACACAAGTGGCTATCGTTAGAGAAGAAGTCGTGTTAAGAAGCGACTTGATCGAAGTCGCTGTGGCTGAAAAATGGCTCGTGAGCTGAACACATCGCAATATTCAATTCAGCAAATATTGAAAAATGAGCTCTGGGTAAAGCCGTTGAAAAAGTGCAAGAACTTACACCGCAACAGAAAGAAAATAGACTCAAAAGAGCTAAAAAGTTGTTTCGCTTGGCCGAAAGTGGTGAACTGCCGAATTTGGGTTTCTCCGATGAGAAAACATTCGTGCCAAAGAGGTCAACTGAAAATGTGCACCTTCGGTTGGCACCCAGAACTCAAGCGCCGGCCATAGTGATGGATGTACTTACTTTTCGACTGAATTCGATCGGACGTCCCAAAATTCAGATTATTTGGACTATTTTGCTGCACAATTAACCCGATATCGGTTGAAGATTTCTTCTCCATGTTACAAACAAATGCACAAAGACATAATACCCTTACCACTGTGTGGTGTAGGGTATTAAAAATAGGCTTCTATTCAGATCTAAACCTACCTCCACGTAAAATTTCGTCAGGTCTGTAACGTGATTACAATTTAAAATGGACAGATGGACCGGCGGATAGGTTGTGGGAATAGGTATTTAAAACAATTTCACACAGAAGTTGTGGTCCATTTTACCCACCAAATATAATCCAATGGTCGTCCAAAATGCCAGACTTCTGTCCTGTCCTAAACCCTGACCTCTTGCAAAATGCCGTGCCTATTGGTTTTTAATTGTGATCCGTAGAGCGACTGCAAAATCGGGAAACTTTAATTTTTTTTGTCGATTTAGACACATCTTCAAGAAAAATATACTTCAATGCTGACCATAACCCCGCCCCCATGGAACATTTCGTGAAGATCGGATGCTTCTTTCCTTGTTTCAGACTCTGAGTCTTGAACTCACTGCCTTCGGTTTTGTGATCGAACGTGCACTTGCTATGTCAACTTTACTCATTACTTGGTCAGGAGAAAGGAAAAGGGGTATTTTGCCTTCGAGGTTTGTATGGGATAACCAATTATTTTGCACCAACTGGTAATGCAGAAGTTAGTTTTTTGACATTACCTTTTAATAGATAATTTGGTTAATGTATCGACGATTGGTTAACGATTTCTATGTTCGTCAGCAAACTCTTCGTATTTCCTTATTTTTTGCTGGTTTTCTGGCTATTGACTTTGGTTTTGTACTCGGTCATGCAAACTCTGTACCGCCGTTACTCATTACTTGGTATTTTAAAAGTAAGATATTTCGCTTTAAATTTCATAGAAATAACTTAATATTTTTTAGTCCATTGGTAATGCAGAGGTTATGCATTATTTTTGGCCCTTATTTTCATATTGACGCCACTTTTGGTCCACACTCTCGTTTCATAATCAGTGATTTTTTTCGTGTAAAGTTTTTTTTTTGTTTCGCAGCGGGTAAAATGCGGTCAACCCTATCGGTTTATTATTATTACTCGTATTAGGGGAATATTATTACTTGGTGAATCAATACCATATTACTCATTCCGGAAGGTAGCACGCTGTGATTTGGCATGCCCATTCCTTTCTTTAATTCTTATCACAAAATATTATTCGTTTTGATGAAATTCAAATTAATACATTTCATCTTCTCGCACCTAACCCTGTGCACCGAAGATTATTACATCAGTGTGGTGGCTTTAAACCACATACTCTCGTGTTGTAATAATTCTCTTATGCTTGAAAAGATACATTTTAAGAACATGCAGTTCTTTGGAATATAAATAGTTTCAATCGAGAAGTTGAGCCGATCATTTGTACGCGTCGATGCCATTAATTGAAATAAAAATTGTTGTATTGCAATGATGAGTGCCGGTGTCAAGAAATATTTTGTATTTTCAATTCTGATAATCTGCGCCAATATTTTGTACTTCTGCAAAGGTTATCCGGCAAGTGGTGTCATAGTGTTTCCCAAAGATGACGAAGGTGACCATAGATATATGTGGAATATTTCCAAAGAGAAGTGCACAACAAGTCCAACAACTCCAATGCTGCAGAGCAGATCGGGAGTATTAAAAGAGAATAGACAACAGAGTTTAACGGGCAATAATTTAAAGAATGACGGAGCAAGAATTTATTTCAGAAATCCACTGGCAGAAAAAAATTTGGCATCATCAGGGATAATTCATGCACAAACTACTTCGGCCAAACCACCATTAGTAATTAACAGAGGCAATAAATCCCATGTTTTTGAAGATGATGAAGATGAAGAAGATTACGATCCCAGATTTCTTAGAGCACTACCCAACTGCCGATGCTTTATTGGAAGTATATGTGCGGATACAGACGATTGTTGATACAAAAGTAAGGGGTTTACGTGTTCTCCACGTTTAAGTGATTATATTCCTAATAATTTTTTATACAGCTTTTTGAAAAGTGTATGAATGATACAAAATTTTAAATATTGTGCTGAAAAATATTTTTTCAATTAAATAAAATCTTAATTTAAAAATAGGTTTTGTTTTATGTCTAAAATTAATTTTATAAAAATGTGACTGTGGCGTTATATTAAAACAAGTAAGCAAAGGCTATAGTCGTGCGGGGCTGGCCATGTGATACCTTAGAACACTACAATATGTTTGAAGTCCCTTTATATGCAAATCCATTTTGGAAGATTTCGCATATAAAATAATGTCAAAGATCCCTACCGAGAGGTTACCCTTAAGTTTTTGACCCGGAGAATTTGTAGTATTGTTAAGTATTCAAAACTATATCTCACGAAAGTTGTGGTCTATTTTACATCTAAATATAATCCAATGGCCATTCAAAATGCTAGACTTCTTCCCTGTCGTTAACTCTCTTCTGATGCAAAATTCCGTGTCGATTAGATTTTAATTGTGGCCTATACAGCGACTACAAATTTTGAACCTCTAAACGTGACCCTAACCCTACCCCCATGCAAAATTTCGTGAGGATCGGACGATAATTGCGACATGCATATATTACCCTCAAAACGTAGTGTTGGGGGTTGTAAAAATTTAAAAAATTTTCAATTCAAAATTGTAAGTCAAATTAAAAAAATCGCATGCGTAAAAAAATATGACAAAAAAAAAAAATTGAAAAAAAAAAATTAAACAAAAGATATTCACTCATTTATTGGTATATTTTTCCGCGATTTTCTTAGATTTTATCGGCAGGATTCTCCCCACTCCTAAACTCTAACTCCATGTAAATTTTCGCGTCGATTGGTTCATAACTGTGGCCTATAGAGCAACTGCAAAATCAGGAATTTTTTCTGTTTTTGATCCATTTCAACCCCTAAATATCGTGCGATCATCTCCAAAAACAATAGGGTTCTATTCTGAACATAACCCCATCTCCGTTTTCGTGAGGATTGGTTCATAATTGTAGCTTGATTACAAATTAACATGGACAGACGGACGGACATACATAGCTAGATCGACTCATCTCGGCGAGTTAGGAAGATCCATATACACTTTCCTATGTGGGAAACCAATATTTCGAGGTGTTACATAATTTTTGGGTCAATCAAACTTATAATACCTCCAACACATAGTGTTGTAGGGTATAAAAATGGTAAAATAAAAAGTTAATACAATTTTGAACTAGTCTATGTTAACACTTGGTCTGAAGAGGTCAGATAAGGCTGGGGTTTTGGAAATTCGTACTGGATCAGTACGAAAATAATTAAAAGGTACTAAATATGGTATTTTGCACTTGAGGAGGTTTTATGGTTGCACCCAAATCGAGATTGTACCAAATTTCGTGACATTAATTTCAAATTTCTAGATTCCAGCTTCAACCGTTCATCCAAATTCGAATTTTACCAAATTTAGTACCGTTTAGTACTTTTTGAACACACACTTCCAAAACTATATCCTTATATCGACTCTACCCCTCAACCTTGATTTGGGTGAACCAATAGAGTTGGAATACTGAAATTTGAAAATAAGACTTCTATTGATCTGTATGATGTAGGTTGTTATGAAAATTTGTACTTAAGTGTACTAAATGGTACTAAATTTGCTACAATTTGGATTTTGGTGTAACAATTGAGCTGGTATCCTGATAATATTGGAACTAAGATTAATGTCGAAGTGTAGGATTTTAGATGTACTAAAATGTACTAAATTTCGTACAATTTGAATTTAAGTGAACCGAAATAGATAGAATACTGAAATTTGGAATTAAGATTACTGTTGGGCGTAGGATTGGGATATGATGGTAGTTTTGGAAATGTGTACTTATATGTACTAAGTTTGATACAATTTGGATTTAGTTGAACCTTAATTCAAAATTTCAGGGTGTCAGCTCTATGAGACCCTGAAATTTTGAATTAAGATTTCTGTGGAAGCTTCGGAAATTCGTACTTATGTGTACTAAATTTGGTACAAATTGTAATTGTGTTGAACCAATGCAGCTGGAATTTGGAATTCACTGATAGAATGCAGGATAAATGCACCAACGGGTTATTGGAAACTCGAACTTTAAATTTGGGAAATGGTTTTGGAAATATGAACTACAACTGCACGAAAGTTTTGTTGGACGGCTGAATTAAATATGTTTTGGACGGACGTTTTGGACCCTCGTTCCAAAATATGCAGGTATTGAAAAAATTTTTATGAGCTTAAAGCTAAAAAGCTGAACATATCGCGATATTCCATTCGGCAAATATTGAAAAATGAGCTCGGGCTAAAGCCATCGAAATTGCAAGAAGTGCAAGAACTTACATCGCAACCGAAAGAAAATAGACTCAAAAGATTTAAAAAGTTGCTTCGCTTGGCCGAACTGCCGAATTTGGTTTTCTACGATGAGAAAACATTTGTTGTCCAACAGTTTTTAAACAAACAAAACTATCGTGTTTACTTGCCAAAGATGCCAGAACTCAAGCGCCGGCCATGGTGATGTGGGCAGCCAAACAGCCGATGTTCGCTTTCCGCTCGAATTAATCGACCGTGGCATCCGAATAAATGCCGAATATTATCGCGAAAATATTCTGGAGGGTTTATTAAAGCCTTGGGCACGCAAACATTTTGGCCGCAGACCTTGGACATTTCAACAGGACTCAGCACCATCGCATTTAGAATGCGACACCCAAGAATGGTTACAAAATGAGGTTCCTCGCTTCATTTCCAGCGCACAATGGCCATCAAAATATCCGGATAGCAATCCTTTGGACTATTATGTCTGGAGTATTTTGGAAAGCAAAGTTGGAACTAAAAAATACCATTGTCTCGATCACTTCAAACAAGTGCTTCGCCGGGAATGGGTCAAAATACCGCAGAGCAACATTCGGGCAGCGTGTGACGGTTTCATTGGCCATTTGAAGGTCATAATTCGTTCCAAAGGTGACAAATTCGAACAAATCTAAACTTATTCTTAAATTTGATGCTATTTCCGACAATTTCTGCTTTCAATCAATATAACCTAAAACAAGTAAAAAAGTATCGGTCGGTTTTGCCGACAGATGTATATCCTCAGCAAATGTTTGATTATTTAAAAATATTTTGACTTCTGTTATGAATTTTCAAACTCTTGACCCTCTATGGAGTGGGTTTTGAAAGAATGGGTCAGTATTGATATTGATATCTCATATCGGACCTAAATAAAAATGATATAAATATTATTATGAATATGTAAGACAATCGAACATTTATATCCAATTTATGGGAAATCTTAAATTCCATATTCATCTCAGGATCCTGTTTGATAGACATATATTTAGATATATCAAGTTGTAAAGAATCGCTGAGTTGTTTCGCAGTTTATGACAGATAAAATATTAAAAATTGCGTCCCTTTGTGGGTGAGGTACCAGAGGAGGTTCGCAGATATAGAGCATCTTCACAACAAATCTTGTGTTAGGAAAAATGTTTGTATGTGTGAAATTTGAAGAGAGTTTAGATTCTTATTTTACTTTCTGTGAGCATTTTGTTTTTCAAAATCTTGAGCCCTACGTGGGGCAGGTAGGAAAAGAAATGGTCCGATCTCTACCATCTTTATGAAATTTGAAGATAATCTGACTCTTACATCTTATGAGAGTTGTAACTATTCAAAATTTTGACCATTTGTGGGGAGGTACTTGATGGAGTGGATTTTCACACCTGACCTCGTACTGACGAAAATATTTGGATGTGCAAATTTGGAAAAAAATCGGATTATCCTTTCACTTTCTGTGCAAAACAAATATTTTTTTGAAAATTTCGATCCAGAAGGAGTAGGCCGATATTGCTCATCTCCGAACTTGATCTAAGTTTGACAATAATATTACGATGTACTAATTTTGGATCAAATCAGATACTCCCTTCGAGAGTTATCGTGCGCATCAGCCAGCCAGACGGACGGACATTGCTAGATCGACTCCAAATGTTCTGAAACGGATTTGGTCAAAAGAGACCTACGGTCTAAAACCGTTATTTCGACTAGGCACGTTTTGGCCGTATCAATCGATATATACCCTCTGTAGCCATAATAAAAATTTATGGCATTTGACTTTTTTGCAGTTTTAATCTCACCCTGCATACCCTATGTAGCCATATGGTTGAGGGTATAATTAGTTGAAAAATACAAAGTGAGTCAAGGCTGGTGTGAATATGACAGATATAGGTCCAACTCTTCTGGTACCTCCCCCGCAATTGTCAGTATTGATATATCTATCATAATGCAAGGCTGGGGATATACATCTGTCCAACTGATACTATTTAACTTGTTATCTATAATATCTATCGAGAATCGATCCATTCTGCCTTTGTGAGTGTAATAAATTTACCCCCTCCTATTTCTCAGAGAAATCAGTGTTTACACCGGGTTTGAACCCATCAAATCTTTATGACCCCAAGAAAAATTGTAGCCACGTACAATACGAACCAGCAAAATTTTTATATAACAATAGCGAACAAATCGCACCAACGAGAATATTACTTAATAGCATATGATGGGATTTCCCATATTGGCATGGGAGGGTTGTTTATTGGCATGATCAATTAGTTTATTAAAATTTTACAACTTTTTGCAAAAGTAAACAGTAATTTACATACTCAATTGATCTGACAATTACATCTAACATTTCTCCAAAGAGAGATTTTCAATTTGCTCTCTATTTCAATAATCGATACAATATTTATTGAATGAAATAAAAATATACATTTGTTGACTTATCTGTTATGAGAATATGATCAGCAGTCACATTCGTAGAGTTGTATCGTTAACTTGGTTTGCTGGAATTTTATTCCGACGTACATAATTGTGAATAATGTATACAAATGGTACATTTGTACTATTACTCATCACTTTCGCCATTAATCATCTCGGCACATGCTATGCAAAAGGAGGAAATGGAGCCATAGTTTTTCCTACAGAAGATGATCGCTTTGAATATTCGCGAAATGGCTCAAAAAAAGAAATAACAAAACCAGCAATTATACAAAGTCGATCGGGGTCATATGAAAATATACGAGACGGCTCGATGGCAAATAATACTCAGCGAAAGGTTGCAGCAGACAGACTTATTTTTAAAGATTATCCATCAAAGAAATCGTATTTACCACCAGTGACACTTGGCCCATTAACGAATTCTACGAAATCTCCATTGACCATTTCCAAGGGTAACAATTCAATCAATGCCGATGATGAGGAGGAATATGACCCAAGATTTACAACCAGAGTACGATTAAATTGTAAATGTAAAATTGGAAATAGTTGTGCTGACACCGATGATTGTTGATGCTGGTGAAATTGAATGAAAATTAATTTAAAATTTATTCCCGTAGCTGGATATTGTGTGTTGTAAACGAACCTGATTTAATAAAGCAATTTTATTACCGTAAATTATAAAAAAAACTCATTTCAATATCTGAACAAAGTTCGATGCATTTATCGGAAGTAGGATTTTTCTAAAGTGCTTCTAAACAGGTTTTTTAATTTCTCTCTTTCGTTTGGAAAATTAATGGGCATTGCAAATCAACAAAAAAAAAAAATTAAATTGAATGGGTACTAAGATTGACCGATTATCATTAAAAGGCACGGTAAGAAGAGGGCGGCAGTAGATCCGGGTCGGCTATGTAATATCCTACACCGCTATGCATATTAAGTAGAGCTATCCGCAACCAATGTCTACATTTGGCGGAAATTGGAAAAACTTAAAAAAAGAATACCATTTAAATGAAAACCGTTAAGTCGGGGATCTGAATACGTAATTTTTTGTAATTGGATGTTGTACTCATTAGGACATTCAAATACGAATTTAAAAAAAAATCCATGGGAAAATTTCGCAAATATTATCAAAATACAGAAAAAAGGTAGGTATCGTTATATGTGGGGTATACGAAGTCGTAGACCTGAGTAAGTATTTTTATACCCTACAACACAATGTGTTGGGGGTATTATAAGTTTGATTGGGCCAAAAATTATGTAACACCACGAAATATTGATTTCCCACATAGGAAAGTATATATGGATCTTCCTATCTCGGCGAGCTGAGTCGATCTAGCTATGTATGTCCGTCCGTCCGTCTGTCCGTCTGTCCGTCTGTCCATGTTAATTTGTAATCACTCTACAGGTCGCAATTATGGTCCGATCTTCACGAAATTTAAAATGGAGGTGGGGCTAGGGTCAGAATAGAACCCTATTTATTTTGGTGATGATCGCATAATATTTAGGTTGAAATGGACCAAAAACTGAAAAATTCCTGATTTTGCACTTGCTCTACAGGTCGCAATTATAGACCAATCGACGCGGAATTTCGCATGTAGCTAGAGTTTAGGGCTGGCAAGAAGCCTACCCATTTGGGTGGTCATCGGATAATATTTAGCGGGTAAAATAGACCATATCTTTTTTGTTGAAAAAATTTAAAAATTATCATTAAACCGCGAATATTTTAAATCCCGGCGAAATCACAAAGCCATGACAAGGTTACTTCTGATCTTTACATTGATGTTAACATTCAAGAAAACGGATATATAGCAAAATATGTGCGATATATATGTTTATCAAAGAAGATATGCTTGAAAAATCTCTTATATGTCGAGAACGGCTGAACTGATTTCGACAGTTCTCGTTAATTCAGAATGGCCCCTTGGCAGGAAACATAAAACGTCTAAAAAATCGCATAAAAATATCTCTCTAAAGATGAAAATATTGATTTTGTAAAATTTTCTCATATTTTTTCCATTTTGTCATATTTTTGGCATATTTTCATTTTGAATTAAATATTTGGTAATATTTCTACAGCTAACAAAACTAAGTAGTTAGGATATCAGGATATCATATACAGATCGCATTTATGGCCTTATCCTTACGAAATTTTGCATGGAGATAAGATGACGGTCAGAATAAAAGCCTATTCTTTTTGGAGATGATCGCCATATATTTAGGGGTTGAAATGGACCAAAAAACTGAAAAATTTTCAGCAGGTCGTAATTATGGAGGTTACCGGACATTGCAAAAGCCAAGCAGTTTTGGATGGTCATCCAAAAATATTCAATGTGTGAAGGAGTTTGCCAACTTTTATAGACAAAATACGAAAATGTCCATTCCAGTGACTTTTTGGAGAATTCACAAATACAGGAAAGACGCACTTCTGACTATTTCGTTAACGCTGATTTCGTTGAAGAATATAGTCAAATGGCTGTATCTCATATAGATGCGTTTCAATCAAAAAGCAATAATAAATGTTAATCTTTTGCCACTTCTTAGAGATTATAGGTCTTTGGGAAATATTGGTTCCAGATCTAGGAAGACCATTTACGTGCAACATCTACCAATAAATTGGAAATGAGCAAATTAGTTTAAGTTGCTATTATCTGAAAATTAGAGAACGAAACCTGATGGTTTTCTTTTATTATTTGTCACAATATCTTGTGGAATTCTTTCGAGTATCTCGCCTATATAAACTGTATGGTTTATTATAGTTTTGTAGTGTATTCAACGGTCGGCCCGGCTCGACTGTAGCCTTTGCTTACTTGTTTTAGCATAGGTTTAAGTACCCATTAAGATCTTTCAATGCGAAATTTGAAACAATTCCGGTCTAAAATATCGCTAAAATCATCAAAATACCGAATACCGTGAACCGACATGACCCATTTACGAACTTTACCTGCCTATTGACAAAATACACATGTGTGCATATTTTTAGTCCTCTATCTTAATTCGTTTGAAATATTGCGTGATTACAACAGACGGACATGCAGATCGATGGACATCGCTAAGTCGACATAGAATTTTTCGCTGATCAAAAAATATTGGGTCTGAAATGAGTATTTCGAGGAATTACAAACGGAATGACAAAGTTAATATACCCTCCATAGTATGATGGAGGATATAAAAAGTAGAGTCATGCGTGAGTGACTGACCGACAGAATCATCAACGCCCAGACGAATTGCTGAAATTTTGCATGTGGTTTGATGATGAGAAGACGGTCTTCTTCTCATAGTAGTGGCTAGGAGAGACCTTCCTCTGGTCTTTTATAAGATACAACAAGAAGGTCGTCTTATAGAAGACCAGAAAAAGGTTTTCCTATAGAGGACCAGAAAAGTGCATTTTATATAAGACCAGAAGAAGATGACCAGAGAAAGGATATATTTTAGAAGACTAGAAGAAAGTCTTCCTCTACAAGACCTGAAGGTGACTTGTTATAGATTAAAATAAAGTTCTCTTATTGAATACCATGAAAAGGTCTTCTTATAGAAGAACAGTTTAAGGTATTTTTTAAGAGACAAGAAGAAGGTGTTATTGTAGAAGACCAGAGAAATGACTTCTTTTAGAAGATCAGAAGTCGGTCTTATTCTCATGGAAGATCAGAAGGCGGTCTTCTTCTCATAGAAGACGGGCTTCTTCTCATAAAATACCAGAAGAAAGTCTTCATATTGAGGACCAGAAGAAGGTCTTCTTATGGAAGACCAGCAGAAATGTTTCTTATAGAGAACCAGAAGAATTTCTTCTTATGGAAGACCTGAATAGGTCTTCTTGTTAAAAATCAGAAGAAAATCCTCTTATAGAATGCCATGAGAAGGTCTTTTTATAGAACACTAGTTGAAGGTATTGTTATAAGATACAAGAAGAAGGTGTTATTTTAGAAGACCAGAAGATGGTCGTCACGTAAAAGACCAGAAGCAGGCCATTTTCTCATATATGACCAGAAGACTGTTCTATCAAAGACTTCTGCTGATAGATTTTTTTCTGTTAATGGCATTCTCCTTGGTCATCTGAATATGGAATATTTTTGGTCGTCTATGTTCGGAAGATCAAAGTTTTCGATCTGTATCCGCTGGAAAAATTGCAACAAATAGCATCAAATTTTAGAATAAGTTCGAATTTGTCACACGCTGCCCGAATGTTGCTCTGCGGTATTTTGACCCATTTCCGGCGAAGCACTTGCTTGAGGTGATCGACACTTTGGTATTTTTTAGTGCCAACTTTGCTTTCCAAAATACTCCAGACACAATAGTCCAACGGATTGGTATCCGGAGATTTTAGTGGCCATTGTGAACTGGAAATGAAGCAAGGATCCTCATTTTGTAACCATAATTGAGGGGCACGTGTTGAGTGCGATTGTGCTGAGTCCTGTTGGAATGTCCAAGGTCTGCGGCCAAAATGTTTGCGTGCCCAAGACTTTAATACACCCTCCAGAATATTTTCGGGATAATATTCGGCATTTATTCTGATGCCACGGGCGATTAATACGAGCGGAGGGCCACCGTCGGCTGTTATGGCAGCCCAGACCATCACCATGGCCGGCACTTGGGTTCTGTTGTCCAACCGAAGGTGCACATTTTCAGCTGACCTCTTTGGCAAGCAACTCTTTAGCTCTTTTGAGTCTATTTTCTTTCTGTTGCGGTGTAAGTTCTTGCATTTTTGGAATTTCAATGGCTTTACCCCGAACTCATTTTTTAATATTTGCCGAATGAAATATTGCGATATGTTCAGCTCACGAGCCATTTTTCGGTCACTGCGACGCGGGTTTCGATGAAGTCACTTCTTTACTTTTCGAACTATTTCTGCTGATGTTTCCGTGCATTCCCTTGACGTCGGGTTACGCTACCAGTATCACGGTGACGAGCAATAGTACGACACACAAAATATTTATTCACATTTAAATGCTGGAGTGCTCTAACGATAGCCTCTTGTGGTTTTCCAGGCAAATATAAAGAAATCGGACTATCACTCTTGAATTACATCGTGAATAACTTTTTTTCTGTAAAATTCTCACCAAAATGCTTTTGTACGCTTGTAAAAAATATAATGAGCTGCCACTGGAACAATTTTAACAGCTGTCGGACGGGTGGCTTAGAAATGGCAGCAGTCTGAAATTGGTTGCAGTTTTTGCATATCATCCTATATATATAAACACAAGATTATATATTTTCTCTCAAAGTAGGTTGGGGGCATTTGGAATTCTGATTAAATTAAAAAAAAATCTGCAATATAAAATGCATGATAAAAAAATAATTATATCACATCGCATAAATTTAGAATCGAATGATAAACCAAACGTACTCTCGATTATATGGTCGTCAGTATCAAAAACCAATCATCCTCGTGTCGCAACCCACAATGTGGTTTGTATAAAAAAAAGTCACAAACAAATAGTATATGATACATAAATATCATTCTGACTTATTGGGCACAGTCACAGGAATTTACATTTTATTTTTGGTTCCGGCATCTATGGCCATGGCAATTTTTGAATCACACAAAAGAAAAGTACCAAGGGATGCTATAAAAGCAGTTGAATTTCGTAAATTAAAGAGTTAAGTTGACTTGTTGCTGGGGAAATAGGACAAAACATAAATTATTTTAAAAGTCGTTAATAAATTTGAGAAATAACATTCTCATACTCATATTCATAATTTTGTCTTTAAGACAAATAGTATTGAATAGCTCTTCCGATGATGAAGATAATGTTGATGATGATGATGGAGGATCTCACAACGAACCAAATTGGATGGATGCAGATGAAGGCAAACACGGGATGAGGGGATTTATAACCAGAGCTCGACAAAATCAGTATAAAATTTGAAATTTTATTAAATTATTCTGCTGTTGAAAATATGGGATCTAAATAATGGATTTTTGAAATTTCGTAATTATTTGTTGTGTTTTATTAATGTCAAAAGTCGAGCGGGGCCGACTATATGATACTCTATATCACTATGCGTATTTATTAAAGCTATCCGTAACAAATGAACGTTGGGCATTTATGTGAAGTAGATCATACCAACTATGAAACTTTCTTGAATGCATACATTGGCTTTGGAAAGCGCTCGCCAAAACAGTTATAATTGGAAACAGAAAGCAATTAATACATGCGAGTTATATTCCAATCCGAATTTGACATAGATATTTGCACCTCTCGTAGCAAATATTATTGCTATACAGCGCATGAAATAACATCGACAATTAAAAATATATACGGGTCCATAGTTTCATCAAATTGAAAAAAAAAAATAGGTGAATGTGCAAATATCTATCCAATTTGGGCTGAAATTACGTATTTGATCAAAATAACGGAAGTTATGTCCAAATCTTGGGTGATCTCATTTAAATTTGGCAGAGGTATTTCTGAGCTGGCATCTGGTACCAAAAATCATTGTTGTAGCGTGCATATTACGAAAATGAGGGTCTTTAACACCAAATCGGAAGAAACATGTGTATCGCTAAATCTATATCGATAATCGATTCTATCCAAATTTGAAGTACTCGTTTCTAGAATGAATGTCAAAAACATTCCATTTTGTAATAAACCTGAAGTCGGATATAGATATATATGAGACATATAATCAAAACTGGGCGGTACGATATCCATATAATCTGGCAGAGGTTTTTCTGAGGAGAAGGGTAAGTGTGCCTAAGTTCGGCATGTCCCAGTAGTCGGCACTTTTTATTTTTAAGCTCAAATAAATGAAAATTTTATAATTAAATGTATTTTGTTTACTTCAAATATATTATCAGCTATCTTATAAAAAGTTATTAAAACTTTATTTATTATTGCAAAAACTATACAAAATTTCGAATCTGAATAAATTATCTTTGTAATAATTGAAATGTTCCACTCAGAATGGTGAGCGATTAAAAATGCGAAAATCCTAAAAGTGCCGACTACTGGTACACTTACCCTATATGATATATTCTACGGAAAATCGTTGTCATGCAGTGCATATTATATCTGTGGGGGACTAAAATAAAATATCGCATGATCATAATATATGGGGGAGCTATAGGTATATCTTAACCGATTTTTACCAAATTTGACATACAGGGTGAAATGAAAAAACTGCAATCAACTTCAGACTGATGTCATTTCCAAAGCCACTCGTCCGACAGCTGTTAAAATTATTCCAGCGACAGTGACATTATTCCAGTGTTTCAAGCATACAAAAGCATTTGAGTGAGAATTTTTTGTGATATAATTCAAGCGCGATAGCGTGATTTCTTTATATTTGGCTGGAAAACCACAAGTGGCTATCGTTAGAGCACTCCAGCATTTAAATGTGAATAAATCTTTTGTGTCTCGTACCATCGCTCGTTACCGGGATACTAGTAGCGTAGCCCGACGTCAAGGAAGTGGACGGAAGAAAACAGCAACATCAGTAGAAACGGTTCGAATGGCCGAAAAATGGCTCGAGAGCTGAACATATCGCAAATTCCATTCGGCAAATATTGAAAAATGAGCTCGGGGTAAAGCCATTGAAATTCCAAAAAGTGCAAGAACTTACACTGCAAGAGAAAGAAAATAGAATCAAAAGAGCTAAAGAGAGTGTCTTTGCTTGGCCGCTTGGCTTGGTGAACTGCCGAATTTGGCTTTCTCCGCTTCGAAGAGAAAACATTCGTTATCCAGCAGTTTGTGAACAAACAAAATGATCGTACAGACATGCCAAGGAGGTCAGCTGAAAATGTGCACCTTCGGTTAGCCACCAGAACTGAAGCGCCAGCCATGGGATAGTGTGGGCCGCCATAACAGCCGATGATCGCTCTCCACTCGTATCAATAGACCGTGGTATCAGAATAAATGCCGAATATTATTGCGAAAATATTCTGGAGGGTGTTTTTGGCAGACCTTAGACATTCCAACAGGACTCAGCACCATCGCACTCAGCATGCGCCACCCAAGAATGGTTACCAAATGAGGTTCCTCGCTTCATTTCCAGCGCACAATGGTCACCAAAATCTCCGTATACCAATCCGTTGGACTATTGTGTCTGGAGTATTTTGGAAAGCAAAGTTGGAACTAAAAAAACCAAAGTTTCGATCAGCTCAAGCAAGCGTTTCGCCGGGAATGGTCCAAAACACCACAAAGCAAAAATCGGACAGGATGTGACGGTTTCATTGGACGTTTGAAGGCCATAATTCGTGCCAAAGGTGACCAATTCGATTCAAATCTAAACTTATTCTTGATGGTATTTCCGATATGTTTTGCTTTCATCCAATAAAATTAAAAAAAAAATGTAAAAATTATGCCGATTGACTTTGTTGCAGTTTTTTTATATCACCTTGCATATATCTATACTCGATTTCATATTTATTGTGCACCAAATGGTAAATATAAGCGCAAGTTGAAAGTATTTTGAGACATGTAAACGAATTCAGACTTTGAGAAGTGTATTAAATTTGGTGAAAATCGGTTAAGATATATGTTTCGTCCCATTTCTATTTAAGTAACTCACGACCGTAAAGTGCTCCCCACAACAAACATATTTAGCCCCAACTATCAGGTATATAATTGGATATAGCTCCCATATGTGTTTGCATCCGGTTCACGTTTATTGTGTCTAAAAAGTGTTATATCAGCTCAAATAAAATGGATGTTGATGAATATCGGATCAGGCCGTCAAATTTGGTTTAAATCGATTGAGAGGAGAATACACTTTCATATAAAGCCATATAGAGTATTGTGGCGAAGGTTATTATCAAGGATTTCAGTTTACTCCTTATTTTCGGAACGACAAACACTTGCACACATCCTCAGTTTAATATGAATCTCTTTCATAAAAAAACGTTGCCCTTTCGACGTACGTTAAAATATATGAAAATAATTTAAAAATATTTAATTATTATCTCATTGATAGGGTAATTTTTAGCGTAGTTCTTTTTTAAGTTATGAATCACAAAACGTGCACACATTTGCATACTATTTCGTAGGTAATAAAGAATTCAATAAAATGTATGAATATTCGGTAAAGTACATTAACCATTGAAATCACATGCGTTGGAATCACAAAAAGTACACAACTGAACATTACACATATCTCAAGATCTGCAAAAACTACACAATTGCTTAAAGGGCGAAGTTAATCGCACATATTTTGGATCAGCAAAAAATTATATGTGCTTTTGGGAAATACCTGCTAATGTCTTGACTCATGGTAGAGCCGGCTGTGATTTAAATATTATGTAACAAAAATTTCCTCAGCGAATAATTCTTATTTCCAAGAGTTGCTCCCTATAAGGTTTGCCAGCTAAAATGATATAATTTTGATCCAAAATGTGGGCTTCCGCCCTATCCCAAAATTTAACTACTTGCAGGATTTTGACTGATCTATAATTGAAGTCTCTTGTTGGTCGACTTCTGCCCTCAATATTTTGCGAACATCTCCAAAAACAATAGGCTTATTTTCTGACCCTAACTCTATGTCCATAAAAAACAATCGCGAGGATCGGTTAAAAAATTAACATGGACACATACAGGGTGATATAAAAAACTGCAACAAAGTCAAATGCCAAAATTTTTACATTTTTTTTTTTTTAATTTTATTGAATGAAAGCAAAAAATGTCGGAAATAGCATCCAATTTTGGAATAAGTTTAGATTTCTTCGAATTTGTCACCTTTAGCACGAATTATAGCTTTCAAACGGCCAATAAAACCATCACACGCTGCGTGAATGGTGCTCTGCGGTAGTTTGGCCCATTCCCGGCGAAGCGCTTGCTTAAGGTAATCGACACTTTGGTATTTTTTAGTGTCAACCTTACTTTCCAAACTACTCCAGACACAATAGTCCAACGGATTGGTATCCGGAGATTTTGGCGGCCATTGTACGCTGGATATGAAGCGAGAAACCTAAGTTTGTAACCGTTTTTGGGTGGCCCGTGCTGAGTGCTATGGTGCTGAGTCCTGTTGGAATGTCCAAGGCTTTAATACACCCTCCACAATATTTTCGCGATAATATTCGGCATTTATTCTGATGACACGGTCGATTAATACGAGCGGAGAGCGACCATCGGCTATTATGACGGTCCATACCATCACCATGGCCGGCGCTTGAGGTCTGGTGGCCAACCGAAGGTGCACATTTTCAGCTGACCTCTATGGCAAGTAAACACGATTAATTTGTTTGTTTACAAACTGCTGGACAACGAATGTTTTCTCATCGGAAAGCAACAAATTCGGCAGTTCATCACTTTCGGCCAAGCGAAGCAACTCTTTAGCTCTTTTGAGTCAATTTTCTTTCTGTTGCGGTGTAAGTTCTTGATCTTTTTGGAATTGCAGTGGCTTTACTCCGAGCTCATTTTTCAATATTTGCGAATGGAATATTGCGATATGTTCAGCTCACGATCCTTTTTTCCGCCACTGCGACGCGGGTTTCGATCAAGTCGCTTCTTTACCATTTTGGACCATTTCTGCTGATGTTGCTCTTTTCTTCCGTCCACTTCCTTGACGTCGGGCTACGCTATCAGTATCTCGGTAACAAGGGATGGTACGAGACAAAAAAGATTTATTTATATTTAAATGCTGGAGTGCTCTGACGACAGCTACTTGTGGCTCTCCAGCCAAATATTCTTTATCACTATTAAGCTTGAATTCCATCGCGAATAACTTTTTTTTTTGGAAAATTCTCACCAAAATCCTTTTGTAAGCTTTTAAACAATATAATGAGCTGTCACTGGAATAATTTTAACAACTGTCGGACGATTGGATTAGAAATGACAGCAGTCTGAAGATAATTGCAGTTTTTTCATCTTCCAATTTTCAATACCTTTTTTCAAAAAGTCCGGCAGACAAACCACACATTTGAGTAAAATTTTATCAACCTACTTCATTTCATTCGGAAGCTAGAGTGATTTCCATAAATTGACAGACAGACAGATGGATATCGACATAGAATTTTATGCTCATCACGAATATATGTAATTTGTGGAATCTAAAACGTGTATTTCGAGGTGTTACAAACGGAATGATAAACTTAATATACACTCCATACTATGGTGGAGGATTTAACAAGTAAGCAGATGGTAAAGTTGGGTGTGGCCGACCATTTGATACCTACAATTTCAAGCCCATTAACATGGACAGACGGACGGACATACATAGCTAGATCGACTCAGCTCAGCGAGATATTAATATCCATTCATAGTTTCCTATATCTTGAACCAATATTTCGAGGTGTTATATAATTTTGTGGCTCAATTAAACTTAAAATACGCCCTCCCCCAGATGTTATATAATTTTGTGGTCCAATCAAACTTAAAATACCCTCCCCCCACAGAACACATAGTGTTGTAGGGCATTGTATTGATGGTTCTTCCCACTGTGTATTGCACACGTTGTTCTTCCCGATTCGATTCAATTTGAATTTTCTCATTGTGTTAATCCCCAGTCGACACCTGCCAATGACAAGTATTTCATTCAGAAAAAATTAACATTTATCACATTGACTGGAAATATATGCGTTAGCAGCTACTACAAATAGAGCTGATTCTTATCGAGGCTATAAAAAACACTACCTTCATTAATCCGCCATTCAAAGATAAAGTGTTGTAGGAGAAGAAACAATTGCGCGCATAGTTAAAAAAAAAAAAAAAAAAACAAATTAAAACTCACAATGTTATTAATAAAATATTGGTGTTCTATTGTGTTGTTGGTTGTCATCCAGCACCTATGTTGGGCCCATCCAAATCCAGGCAGTGCAATAATTTTTCCCAAAGAAGTTGACGATGATGAGACAGCAAATTTAAAAACCTATACAAATCGGAACGAGCAACGATCGTCTGTGAAACCCATTAAAAGTAAAACCAAAAACGACTCAAAGCCGGAGATAAAAACAACAATTCGAAATAAGAAATTTTACGATGACGATGATGCCGATGACAATGTGGATTATTACGATATCAGACATGCCAGAGTCCGTTCGAATTGCAAATGTAAAATCGCAAATCGATGTGCTGATGCCGATAGTTGTTAATTTTCAAAATAATAATTATTTATGAATTAAATTGAAAATATAATATTTAAATTTAAATTGTTTTGAAATTATATGGATTGGAAATAAATAATTTTATAAAAATAATCCCTTTGTAAGCTATTATCTAATCGATTGTGTTTTTTAATGACAAAAAAACTTAAGCATACGTGGCCCGAACATTTATATATTGTGGATTTGAGAGGACCTAAATATCAAATCTTCGGTATCCGATTTGCTCTTGTTTTTATCTGCCACAATGTCGAAGACCCTATATACCTAAAAAGCAAGAAATCTAAGTCTGAAAATGTAAAAATATGTGGAAGAGGGGGCTAACTCGACCCCGCTACTCAGGTTTCTCTGCGATGTAATTATTTTGGTTCCTTTTTAAAAATGTGGTTTAAAACGTCCTTTAAAAGGGATCGCAATAAGTCAAAATATTCTTAATTTTTATACTCTTCACCATAGTATGGAGGGTATATTAAGTTTTTCATTCCATTTGTAACACCTCGACCTCACAGAGTATATATATTCTTGATCAACATAAAATTCTATGTCGATTTAGCGCTGTCCGTCTGTGGAAATCACTCTAGCTTCCGAACGAAATGAAGTAGGTTGATAAAATTTTACTCAAATATATATAATGTCTGAAGGACTTTTGGTATTGAAAATGGGCCATGTAGGTCCACGTTTTGGCATAGCCCCCATATAATGGCACCTCCCTATTTTCGGTATTATACATCGGAATTGTTCCAAATTTGGTATTTGAAGTTCGCAATGGATACTACAGCCTATGTCAGAAAATTGTCTGTGCAGGTCCACGTCTTCGTATAGCCCCCATGTAACGGTACCTCCCGATATTCGGTATTTTGATGACTTTAGCGACATTATTCACCGGAATTGTTTTGAATTTAAGATTTGAAGTTTGTAATGGATACTACAGCCTATGACTGAAAATTGTCAGTATAGCCCCCATATAACGGTACCTCCCCATATTCGGTACTTCGATGATTTTATCAACATTATTCACCGATTTGTTTTTCAAGTTTCGCATTTGAATATTGTGATGGCTTATGACAAAAGTTGCCTATGCAGGTCAACGGCGTCGTATAGGCCCTTATATAACGGCTACATTCGGTATTTTTAAGATTTTAACAGAATTTTTAACGAATTTTATTTTTTTGAAAATTGCCAAATTTGTACCAAATGGTGGAGGGTATGCAAAGTTCGGCCCGGCCGAACTTACAGCTTTTTTACTTGCTTTTGTTATATTTTTGATCGCATGAGATTTTTTCAATTTGACTTACACCCTACAATGTTAGACTAAAACAAAGTTTTGGATATTTTTTTGAGTCCAAACAACCAAGTTATAGTAAATTATAGTACTTTTTATGACCTGAGCCATATGGCTACAGAGAGCACATATCATTTGATATGACCAAAACGTGTCTCATTGAAATAAAGGTTTTAGAACCTAGGTCTCTTTGGACTAAATCCGTTTCAGTACATTTGGAGTCGATCGATAATTCTCGCAAATTGTCAAAATTAGATCGAGTTCGTAGATGGGCAACATTGGTCTACTCCTTCTGGTATCTCCGAGAAACCATTTTCTGAAAAAATAATTTACTTCATATAAACGAAATAAATAAAATATTATTTTAAGTTTTAGGTCAGGTGCGAAAATGGACAATATCGGTCTACTCCATCAAATATATTTCTATCAATATTTCTGGTAAACAGAATATGTCGCATCATTCACTCTAGTACCTCCCCAACAACGGGTCAAATATTTGAATAACCAAAACGACCACAACATGCGAATTGAGCATCCAATTCTCTTAAAACTTTACACATCGCAATATTTCTACTAAAACAAGATCTTACCCAAAGATGGAATATATGGCACTACTCAATCTACTACTACTAAGAGCTCGATTGTCTTCAAATTTAACATATTTCAATGTTTTTACCAAGATCTAGAGAGAAGATGGGTTATATTGGTTCACTCCTTCTGGTACTTTCCCCGCAAAGGATCAGAATTTTGAATAACAAAAATGATCATAAAATACAAGGGGTAAACATTTTGTCAGCGATTATTTTCAAATTTGGTAAATCTAAATATTTTTTTCAACCAGAGTTTTGATGTGGATATGTCGGCCTACTTCTTCCGTCTCGTCCTCAAAATCTCGCCTCACAGCTCACCTACCCATCAAAAACTTCATCACATATCTCGCAGAGTTGATCACAATTTGCCCACGCAATCTTTCTTTGGGGCCAAGTGCAGAACTGAGCTTCGATTCAAGTTGAGATGAAATTCGTGAAGCCTTCGAGAATATAGGATAAGAGAAGTTTAAAATGGATATGGTGAAGCTCGTGGGGTCATTTGGCTGTTTCTCATTTCCATCGGCATGCCCATCTTATTTTTATTTATTTTTTCTTATCAAATTAGCATTCGATTATTTATCTCAAAAAACTACATTTTTCTTGGTGGAAGAGGGTGATATATGAAATAACAATGTAATCGAATAAACCGCACGAAATGATTGATTCACTCATTGCGGGCAATTTATCTTGGATTATCTATACAGATACTCAACAATTATTCTTAATAATTATTGCCCCGAGTTATTTCAACTCGTAACGAAATCAAAAATGCATTCTCTCTCAGAACAGAATTTTAAGTAGTTTCAAGCACACGACATGTCTTATAACGCCGCCCATACAGTTTGAGATCAACAGTCGTTATAAAAGCACGTGTCTTTTTTATCGTACCGGTATATAACCAGTTTACAATAATTGCAACAAATTAAAAAAAAAGAAACAAAATACAAATATGTGGTCAATAAATTGTTGTTGTATTCAAATACTGGCACTCGCCTTACTTCTGGATGTAAAACAACAACTCAGTTTTGGTTATCCATCGACGGCAATAATATTCCCCAACGAACGCGAAGAATATAGAAATAGTTCTATTAATAAAACGGAATCACAGCATGGAAGTAATTTGGGAAATTTTCTAAAATCATTGACCGCAGAAAACTACACCGCGACAAGAGCAAACAATGTGGTGGGGGTATTTACCAATGATAAGACTCTGATGGAGAAAAGTAATTGCACTGCTGCGGCGACGGGCCGTACCGCGTGTGAATATCATGTGGGCAACGAAGTTCGCAGTCAAACAAGCAATCAATCTACAGCGTGGAGCAATGCGAGTTCTATTGGGCGAACCATAGTGGAAGGAGGGCGGTCATATGATGACGACGAAGATGATGAAGACTATTACGATCCGAGATACACTACAAAAACCAAATTAAATTGTAAATGTAAAGTTGGAAATAGATGTGCGAAATCTCAAAATTGTTAGTTTTTAAGGGAGGGCAACACTAAGTGAGAATAAAAAATATAATTTCTTAAAATTATTAATCTTTTTTTATCTTATTTGATCTGCAATATTTTTTCCTTTGACACAATTCCCAAAAAATTAAATATTAAGAACAATTTTGACTCAGGTTGGGAAACAGGTAAACAGCCAGCAAAGCACTTTTAATACCCCCACCATTTTGAAGAAACTTGTAAAATTTCCTAAGAAAAATCCTTGGAAAAATACCTCTCAAATTAAACCCCTTATATGGGGGCTATACATAAATAATTTTTTGGCATAGGCTGTAGTACCCATTACGAGCTTCAACTACGAAATTAAAAAAAAAAACTGGAGATTAATACCGCTAAAGTCATCAAAATATCGGATATCGGGAGGTACCGTCATATGGGAGCTATACGAAGACGTGGACCTGCATACGAAATTTTTTGCCATAGGTTGTTGTACCCGTTAAGATCTACCAATACGAAATTTGAAAGGATTCCTGTAAATAATGTCGCTAAAATAATGAAAATAGCGAATATCGGGGGGTACCGTTAAATGGGAGCTATACGAATACGTCGATCTGCATACGAATTTTTTTGCCCTAGGTTGTAGCATAAATTAAGATTTTGCAATACAAAATTTGAAAAGATTGCGGTAAATAATTATGCTGAACTCATCAAAATACCGAATTTCGGAGGTATTGTTATATGGAGGCTAAACGAAGATGTGAATCTGCATACAAAAATTTTTGTCATAGGCTATAGTACCCATTACGAACCTTAAATATGAAATTCAAAATAATTCCGGTAAATAATATCGCTAAAATCATGAAAATGAATATTTCGAGGAGTTATAAACGGTAACAAAGCTATATACCCTCCATAGAATGGTGGAGGGCATATATATAATGGGGTTTCAATATTTTTACAATCGTGGCGTTTAGGCAAGATTTAGAATTTCGGTGCATTCTGAGACCTATATTAAAATTTTATGAAGATAAATTTTTAGAAAATTTTAACTTGCTACGATCTCGTTTAAAGGGGTTTTTGATTTTTTGATATTTGGACACAGGGACCAAAAAGAATCATTTGGTGAGCCGTCGATGGTGACAAATCGATCTCGATTTGTTATATCAACATTACGTTATACAGGGTTGGATAAAAAAACTGCAACCAACTTCAGACTATTGTCATTTCTAAGCCACTCGTCCGACGGCTTTTAAAATTATTCCAGTGACAGCTCATTATATTGTTTACAAGCGTACCAAAGTATTTTGGTGAGCATTTTCAAGAAAAAAAGTTATTCGTGTGATTTCTTTATGTTTGGCTGGAAAACTACAAGTGTCTTTCGTTAGAGCACTCCAGCATTTAAATTTGAATAAATCTATTGTGTCTCGTACCATCCGTGATACTGGTAGCGTAGTCCGACGGCAAGTATGTGAATGGAAGAAAACAGCAACATTAGCAGAAATGGTACGAAAAGTAAAGAAGCGACTTGATCGAATCTCGCGTCGCAGTGGCAGAAAAATGGCTCGTGAACTAAACATATCGCAATATTCCATTCGGCAAATATTGAAAAATGAACTCGAGGTAAACCCATTGAAATTCCAAAAAGTGCAAGAACTTACACCGCAACAAAAAAAAAAAAAAAATACTCAAAAGAGCTAAAGAGTTGTCTCGCTTGGCCGAAAGTAGTGAACTACCGAATTTGGTTTTCTCCGATGAGAAAACCTTCGTTGTCCAGTAGTTTATAAACAAACAAAATTGTCGTGTTTACTTGTCAAAGAGGTCAGCTGAAAATGTTCACCTTCGGATGGCCACCAAAACTCAAGCGCCGGTCATGGTGATGGTGCGGGCAGTCATAACAGCCGATGTTCGCTCTCCGCTCGTATTAATCGTCGGTGGCATCAGAATAAATGCCGAATCGCGAAAATGTTCCGGAGGGTGAATTAAAGCCTGAGGTACGCAAACATTTTGGCCGCAGACCTTGGAGATTTCGACAGGACCCAGCACCATCGCACTCAGCTCACGCCACCCAAGGAGGGTTACAAAATGAGGTTCCTCGCTTTATTTCCAGCGCACAATGGCCACCAAAATCACCGGATACCAATCCATTGGACTATTGTGTCTGGAGTATTTCGGAAAGCAAGGTTGGCACTAAACAATACCAAAGTGTCGGTCATCTCAAACAAGCGCTTCGCCGGGAATGGGTCAAAATACCGCAGAGCAACACTCGGGCAGTGTGTGACGGTTTCATTGGCCGTTTGAAGGCCATAATTCGTGCCAAAGGTGACCAATTCGAACAATTCTTAAATTTGATGCTACTTCCGACATTTTTTGATTTCATTCAAAAAATTTTGAAAAAAATTTAAAAAGTATGGTTTTTGACTTCGTTGCAATTTTTTATACCTTACAATACTATGTATTGGTGGTATTATAAGGATGATTAGGCCAAAAATTATGTAATACCTAGAGATATTGGTTTCGCATAGTATTTAGGAGTAGGTAAGCTTGGGGTAAAGCCTGTGAAATTCCGAAAAGAGCATGAACTATAATTTCTTTTGTTTTAATTGAATTGAAAGTTATTCTTTTACCGTCCAACATTTTACTTTTTATACCCTACAACACTATGTGTTGGGGGTATTATAAATTTGATTGGGCTAAAAATTATGTAACACCTCGAAATATTGTTTTCCCACATAGGAAAGTATATATGGATCTTCCTATCTCTCCGAGCTGAGTCGATCTAGCTATGTATGTCCGTCTGTCCATGTTAATTTGTAATCACTCTACAGATCGCAATTATGGCCCGATCTTTACGAAACTTAGAATGGAGGGGTGAAGATGATTGCATAATATTTAGGGGTTGAAATGGACCAAAAACTGAAAAAATCCCGATTTTGCAGTTGCTCTACAAGTTGCAATTATAGACCAAGCAAAGCGGTAGTTAGTATGGGGCTTGAGCTTAGGGCTGGGCAGAAGCCTTCTATGTATGATGGTCATCGGGTAAAAGATAGTGGGTGAAATAGACCATAACATTTGTGTGAAATAAATGTCAAATTTTCGATTAAAGGAAGATATGTTGCATACCTCCTCTTTAGGTTACATTGCAATGTAAGCTTTCAATACGCCCATACACATGCCGTCTATGTTTGGCTCTACTTTCATAATCTATTAGATTTTCTCTGTAATTATTGAAAACAATGAATGTTGTCGCACAGTGTTATATTTTGCTTTTATTGTAATTTAAATTTTTGAAATACGTGGTAACCACACTGTTTTCAATTCCCAAAGTTTATTCTCTCTCTCTATGTTATAGTCTTATTAATAAAATACACATGTAAATATCAATAAATTAATTTGAACTTACATGACATGATTGTAGTTAAGATTGTTTTAATAGTTGCAAAAGGTGCACATCAAACACATGGAAAGTTGATCAGGTATACATTGTGGGACGAGATGTTTGAATTGAGTGTGACGTTGAGTGTGGTGTTGGAACATGAGTGTGGTCTGAAAAGAAAGATCAATATAAAATCAATTATTATTATTTTTCAATATAAATGAAAAATAAAAAAACACTTGTTTCCTTATAATAATGTCTATATACATTCTTAGATTTTCTTAAAAAATCTACATAGAAGACCTGGAGATCGTCTCACTCAAGATTAGTAGATTTTCTTTCAGATGGCGAATGTATAAGTTCGGTACTTTGGTTTTGCCAAGGTATACGTTCGATACATTGTCCCTCCTTCCCCAGCTTTCCATTTAATCACATTAGTTGGCCTCTCCGTCGAGTTCAACGGGGAAATCTTCTCTGCCTCTCGTTTAGGAGTCACATTCGCCTAGTTCGGGTTATAGGGGCGAGCTTACACGTTCTCTTTAAAGTCATATTCGCTCAGTTCGGATGCAGAGAGGCACTTTCCAGTGATGCCTCATCAAAATAACGGTTTTAGACCCTTGGTCTCTTTAGACCAAATATGTTTCAGGACATTTGAAGTCGATCTAGCGATGTCCGTCCATCCATCTGTCTGGACTCCACTCCTGGTACCTCGCCCACAAAGGTTCAAAATTTTGAATATCCATGAAGCTAATTAAACGCGAAATTAACATCCGATGCCATTCAAACTTGGCATATCACAATATTTCTATCAACGTAAGATCTGTTATAAAGATGGTAGAGATTGAATCATTACTTCTGGTATCTCCCCCACAAAGAGTCAAAATTTTGAATAACCAAAACTTTCATAAAATCAGTTCATTAAGCATCCGGTTCTCTTCAAATTTCACACATTCCATTATTTCTACTAAATAAGATGAAAATGGGATATATCGGCGAACTACTTCTGGTACTTCACTAACAAAGAGTCACAATTTTCAATACTTATGTCCGTCACATTTGTATTTTTTTAAAAATTAGGACATATCTCATATCTTGAACCTGGTACGTCGCAGTATATATATCATATTTATTTATGTCCGACACGAATTGGACAATATTGGCCAATTCCTTCGGAAACTACTCCATAGAGAATCAACAATTTGAATAATCATATCAGTAGTCAAAATATATTTAAATAATAGAACATTGGATGAGAGTATACATCTGTCGGCAAAACCGACTGATTTTTACTAGTTTTTCCATCTTTTGTCGTACAAATGAACCATTGAAGGCGCATATGCGAAATTTCAAGATTCTAGCTCTAATAGTAAAGAAAGTGAATTTTTTAATACGTCTCGAATCAAATTGTACGTTTCTATCATAAAATGTACAGAATTCAGCTTAGAAATGCACGCTAACACCAAAGTTCTTACGTACCTTTTATGTTGAATTTGTAGGACCCCCGCTTTATCGTCCACCTACCCACCAACAGATTGGTACAAAAGATCAATGACTGATAACCTCTTTGTAGATACCTGTTGGATGACCTGTTGGTGGATGATAAGTCGCGATTTTGAAATACGTACTAAAAGGTACTTAAGACGGTTTTTTTTATACCCTACGCTACACTTTACTGTAGAGAGTTTGTGTATTTGTTTGCAACAAGAAAAAGGAATTGTATTGTATTGTAAGTAAAGAATGGGTCGCTTTTTTGTTCGATTAAGATGAAATTTTGCACAGATGATTTGTTGGTTTGAAGGACGAGTCATATTGAAGTTGATAATGATCGCACCAAACTTTGGTACAGCTCGCATATATATCTTCAAATGAGATTAATTTTAGCCTTAACGACCGAATTTAGCCAAGTAGGTAAAATTTGGTGAGAATCAGTTCAGATATAAACCAAGAAACACATTTAGTTAAGAAAAAAAACAAGCAAAAACGTTTTAAAATTGTTAAAAATTCTGTTAAAATCTTCAAAATGCCTAATGTAGCCGTCGCTAAATCGATATAGAATTTTGTTCTGATCAAGAATATATATATATATATATATATATATATATATATATATATATATATATATATATATATATATATATATATATATCGATATATATATATATATATACATATATATATATATATATATATATATATATATATATATATATATATATATATATATATATATATATATATATATATATATATATATATATATATATATATCGATATTGTATAGCCTCTTTAAAACGGTACCCCCCGATATTCGCTATTTTAATGATTTTAGCCAAAATTTTCAATAAAATTGTCTGAAAATATACAACAGGATTTCCTTCTGAGTACTTTATCCTATATCTATATAGGTCCACGATATCTTATATGCCCAATATAACGGTACATCCCTATATTCGGTATTTTGATTATTTTAGCAACATTTTTCAACGGCATGGTCTTAAAATCCGTGCTAGAAGTTCTTTCCAAGCACTTTACTTCCTGGAAGAGAAATATCTATATAGGTCCACGATATCGTATAGCCCAAATACATCGGTACCCCCCGATATTCGATATTGTGACGATTTTAGAGACGTTATTTACTGGAGTTGTTTCAAAATTCGTACCTAGAATTCGTAATGGGTACTATAGCCTATGATAAAAAATTGCTTATGCAGGCAAAATGGGAACTACAGTCTTTGATATAAAATTGTCTATGCAGGTCTTCCTACAGGCCCCATCTTCCTACAGGCTCAGTACCTCCTTATATTCGGTATTTTGATGATTTCAACTACATTATTCACCGGATTTTTTTTCAAGTTTCGTATTTGAGTATTGTAATGTATTTTTCGTATTTGAGTTGCCAATGTAGATCCACGTCTTCGTATAGACCCCAAATAAGATTTTAACAGAATTTTTAGCGAATATTATTATTTTTTTATATTCGTTCCAAAAGGTTGAGGGTATTCAAATTTCGGCCCGGCTGAACTTACTTCTTTTTTATTTGTTAAATATATAGTAGGCCTTTTATTTATGTCCTCATAGCAATATGGTGTAGTGTGTCCATGCAATTCGTTGAGGCTTTTAATTGTCTTCATTGAAATAAGAGGCACTGAATCACCCAATCGAAAGTCTAAGTGGCGTATCTCAATAACATTTCAAGTGTACACGAGCAAAGATCTCTTATCAGTTCTGATTGTAAAAAAGACATACATTTTTTTTTAATTACTATGTAAAAGTATAGATACGTTTAGTTCGCAGGAGAATATGTAACGAAACCAACAGATCTAATGTATTTTGATTTTCATATAGGTATGACTTATTGACCTTACAAAAAAAAAAAAAATAAATAAAAAAATATCTTAAATTCCGTTAGATTGCAAAATAGCATACATCTGATGTCGACTATGAAATATATAAAGTCTTTTTCCATCTGATTAATTTTAGATTACATGACAAGTGTTTTTATACGGTACCGAACTGTAAATAGAATAGCTAGCAACTGTAATGGAAAGCGCTGGATATTTTTTGAAAAAAGTAATTGATTAGTAATTGAGTGTGGTCTGGTTAAAAAGTATCTCCCTGTGTAGGAAATTTCTTTCGTGGGTGCAAATAATTCTCCTGGATCCGATATAAGAATGCATAAATTAAAAATTTTAGTTTTCGGCATTATTTTAATACAATTTCAAATATTGTGTAATTGTTTGCCTCGCAAACCAATCATTTTTCCCAGAAACGATCAATCCGTTGAATTTGATGATTTCAATGCCAGAGCTGAATTGAATAATTACAATTTTGAGGAAAGCAGCGATGATAAACGTGGCCATTTTCATGATAACGAACAGCAGCAACAACAACACCAAGAACAAGGAAAGTCGACTAATTATATTGTAATTTATCATCGTCTCAACATTCTACCACAAGATTTATATCATTCACCGGAATTCCGAACAGAACCAGAAGAAACCGATTCAAATCTTTCAAATATTAATCAAACATCATTGGACGAACATAAACACGTTTCAACAGCATCCCCAGATGACAACTCATCAATCGCAAACCATCCTCAATCGAATGATATGGAATATTTGGCAAGAAGTATTTTTGAAGTGCCAAAAAATTGTAAATATGTGACAGCTAAGGGGAAATGCATAAATTATTAAAAATGCTTAATGTTTTGTGATTTCTGTTCAAACCGGTTACAATAAAAATGACGAAAATCAAACAGGAGTATTTTCCATTACACAGTGCAATACTAAACATTATTTTGGGAAAAATCCAGCAGATTATGAAAGTAGAGCTTAAAATAGAAGACTGTGTATCGGCGTTTTGAAATTTTATATCACAAAGTAACCTAAATAAAAGGGGCAAGTTCGCCCTATTCCACATTTTTATACCCTCAGCCATATGCCTAGAGAGGGTATATATCATTTAATACGGCCAAAACGTGCCTCATCGAAATAACGTGCCTATATCTCTTTGGACCAAATTCGTTTAAGAACATTTGGAGTCGATCTAGTGTTGTCCGTCGTCCGTCCGTCTGGCTGTCTGTCTGGCTGGTAAATCGTAATCAAACTAAAAACGAGTTCGGAGATGGGCAATATTGGCCTCCCCCTCAAAATGTTAACATTTTCAAAAAAAAAAAAATAAATAAATAAATAAATAAATAAATAATTTACTGCGCAGAAAGAGAAATGAAGAAAAGAGAATGATCCTAATATTTGCATCAGTGCTATGTCATGTGCGAAAATTAATAATAAGGGTATACTCCATCAAGTACGTCTCCCACAAAGGGTCAACATTTTGAACAATTATAAATGTTATAAAATGTGATGCAAATATCCGATTGTCTTCAAATTACACACATCACAATACTTTTATTAACTCAAGGTCGGGTGTGAAGATGGATTGTATCGGTCCACTCCTTCTGGTAATTCTCCTACAAAGGGTCAAAATTTTGAATATTCATGAAGCTCATAAAACATAAAATCAGCATCCGATGCCATTCAGACTTGGCACCTCCCAATATTTTCATCAACATAAGATTTGTTATAAAGATTGTAGAGATCGGGCCATTTCTTCTGATACCTCCCCCACATAGGGATCTAGATTAAAAAAAATAAGTAAAAAAGATAAAAAAATAAGTAAGTTCGGCCGGGCCGAACTTTGAATACCCTCCACCATTTAGAACGAATTTGAAAATTTTCGAAAAAGATAACATTTGCCAAAAATTCGGTTAACATTTTAAAAATACCGAATATAGCCGTTATATTAGGGCCTGTACGACGTGCACCTACATAGGCCATTACCATATTCAAATTCGAAACTTGAAATAAACGGTGAATAATGTAGCCAAAATCATAAAAATATCGTACATTATATAGTTATATAGGAGCTATACGAATACCTGGACCTGCATAGACAATTTTCTGTCACAGGCTGTAGTTCCCATTACGAACTCTAACTACGTAATTTTAAACAATTCCTGTGAATAATGAAGCTAAAATCATCAAAATACCTCCCAATATTCGGTATTTTGATGATTTTACCGTTATATGGGGGCTATACGAAGACGTAGACCTGCACAGACAATTTTCTGCCTTAGGCTGTTGTATCCATTTCAAACTTCAAATGCCAAATTTGAAACAATTTCGGTGAATAATGTCGCTAAAATCCTCAAAATACCGAATATCGGGAGGTACCGTAATATGGGGCTATATGAAAACGTGGACCTACATGGCCCATTTACGAACCTAACCTGCCTACGGGCAAAATAAACGTGTTTCGATGAGTTACAAACGGAATGACAAAATGAATATACCCTCCACATAAAACTGAGGTGTTTAGTATCGTAAAATGATAAACAGTTTTTTCTTGGCCGCGGCCGCCATCGACATGATGTATTTTTTCATACATAAGCTCTTTCTGTCTACTTCACGATATAAGAAAATGTTCGTACTTTTTTTATAACTGTGATTTTTTTAAAAATAAGGTCATTACATCAAGATCGGAAATTTAGAGAAATGTGGACAAGTAACTTGGTTTAGTATGTAAAGTTTCGAAAGCACATAACAAGCTCTCTATAGTAATGATAGTTTGTGCGAAAAGTCATATACAGTATAAAAATACCTCCCTCAAATGTAGTGGAAATTGATACAGATTGAGATACGATTCCCATATATTACTTCTATGAGATTTCAAATGTAAACCGCTTTAAATTTTGTTATTGGAAGGGTCTTGGGCTGTACCGTTATTTTGGGGCTTGGCGGGGTCTAATATGTTTATATTAAGGAGTAAGAAACGGAATAACAAACATAATATACCCTCCATTGCTTGGTGTCGATTCCATGTATTTAACCCTGGTTGTGGTAAACAGTTGTACCAAAGCATTTTGTTAATATTTTCATTAAAAAATGTAGTATAGTTTTAGGCGGCTGAATGTCGTAAATTTTCCAGAGAATTTAAATTAAATTTGCCACTTTGGTTCTTTTTTTACCCTCCACCATACTATGGAGGGTATATTAATTTTGTCATACCAACAAAGTATATATATTCTTGATCAGCGTAAAATTCTAAGTCGATTTAGAGATGTCCGTCTGTCTGTCCGTATGTCCGTCTGTTGTAATCATTCTCTCTCTCGAACGAATTGAGATAGGATGTTAAAATTTTGCACACATTATTATGCCATTAGGCAGGTTAAGTTCGTAAATGGGTCATGTGGATCCACGTTTTCATATAGCCCCATATAACGGTACCTCCCAATATTCGGTATTTTGATGATTTTAGCGACATTATTCTCCGGAATTGTTTCAAATTTGGTATTTGTAGTTCGTAATGGATACTACAGCCTAAAACAGAAAATTGTCTGTGCAGGTCCACGTCTTCGCATAGCCCCCATATAACGATACCTCCTAATATTCGGTATTTTGATGATCTTAGCGACATTGTTAACCGGAATTGTTTCCAATTTAGTATTTGAAGTTCGTAATAGATGCTACAGCCTACGACAGAAAATTGTCTTGCAGGTCAAGGTCTTCGTATAGGCCCCATATATCAATACCTCCCTATATTCGGTATTTTGACGAGTTTAGGTACAATATCCACCGAAATTGTTTGATATGTCGTATTTGAAGTTCGTAATAGATGCTACAGCCTACGACAGAAAATTGTCTATGCCGGTCAAGGTCTTCGTATGGCTCATATATAACGGCACCTCCCTATGTACGGTATTTTGATGATTTTAGCGACATTATTCACCGGAATTGTTTCAAATTTGGTGCTTGAAGTTCGAAATGGATTCTGCAGCCTAAGGCGGAAAATTATCTTTGAAGGTCTACGTCTTCGTATAGCCTCCATATAACGGTACCTCCCAATATTCGGTATTTTGATGATTTTAGCGTCATTATTCACCGTAGTGGTTTCAAATTACGTATTTAGAGTTCGTAATGTGAACTTAAGTCTGTGACAGAAAATTGCCTATGCAGGTCCAGGTCTTCGTATAGGCCCAATATATCAGTACCTCCTTATATTCGGTATTTTTACGATTTTAGGTACAATATTCACCGAAATTGTTTGAGATGTCGTATTTTAAGTTCGTAATGGAAGCTACAGCCAGTGACTGAAAATTGTCTATGCAGGTCAAGGTCTTTGTATAGCTCCTATATAACGGTATATATTAATAACATTCACTTTATTGAAAACAAACTGCACTTGAAATTCTTACAAAAATATTGTGTGTTTTTTTACTAAAATTGCATTCATTCACATTTACTTCTTATTTCAAAACACTTTCAGTATCCTTCCTTTCAACACCTTCTGTGGTAGTTGGCACAGCGGCCATTTATAACACATTTGCAGTTTCGAGTGGTGCGCATATGTTGATCCGGGTTATGATCCACAACGACTATAAGCTCATTTATATGTATAAAAGGTTTCTCCGTCCTGGGATTCGATCTGAAGCGATTTGGTCGTCGGGTGGTCATTGCACGCTGGGCAAAAAGTTCCCAATCGGATTCCTTTAGGATAGGTTGGCGTGCCAATGCATCGATTTGAGCGAGGACAAATAACAATATTAACAATTTGAAAATTTTCTTCATTTCACCGACTTAGCTGCTCGTGAACATTGCTCTAACAAAGCTCAAAATAATTTAAATTAAAAAATAGCATTTGTTGTCTTATCAGTGAAAAGCAGAAGCACCCAGTTGATACAGGCGTGGCGCAGACAGCCATCAAGTATTTATTAATGCCCTATAACTGAACAGCGTACAAGCTCGTTTGACATATATTTTAAGAAAGAGAATTTTCTTATTAACTTGAGCAAAGCGCATGTTTGAGTCTGATTTCAAGTAGCAGGGTGTTTGTAAGGTCTATATTTTGAATTTAATAATAAAATGATAAGAAATTTTATGTCTTATATTCTCTGAGTTGTTTATGTTTTTTTTTTTTCTACGAAATAAATGTTTTTTTTTTTTGGAATATGACTACCTATTCTCTCAGGAGAGATTTGAAGTGATGCAAATATTATTAAGGAAAATATGCGACTTAAAATTATATGTCCAAATATGAATATTAATTTTAAATAAACTCTTAATAGTAATTAAGCATTGTTTTTTTTTTTGTCAAAATGGTAGAAAGTCATGTAAAAACAAGTTAAAATGTATAAATCAGTTTTGCAAACAGATTTATACCCTCAGTCAATGCTCGATTATTTAAAAATATTTTGACTTCTGTTGTGATTATTCAAATTGTTGACGCTCTATACAGCGGGTTCTGAAGTAATGGTCCTAAATAGTCCTAAATAAATATGATAAAAATATATGACGCGCCAGGTTTGTAAGCAATGTAACATTTTTACTTTACAAGGTGGGATGAAAAAACTGCAACCAATTTCAGACTGTTGTCATTTCTAAGCCACTCGTCCGACAGCTGTTCAAAATTATTCCAGTGACAGCTCTTTATATTTTTTTCAAGCGTGTAAAAGCACTGTGAGTGAGAATTTTCCAGAAAAAAGTTATTCGTGATGGGATTCAAGCGTGATAGTGTGACTTCTTTAAATTTGGCTCGAAGCACTCCAGCATTTGAATGTGAATAAATCTTTGGTGTCTCGTACCATCGCTCGTTACCATGATACTGGTAGCGTAGCCCGACGTCAAGGAAGTGGGCGGAAGAAAACAGCGCCATAACAGCCGATGGTCGCTATCCGCTCGTATTAATCGACCGTGGCATCAGAATAAATGCCGAATATTATCGCGAAAATATTCTGGAGGGTGTATTAAAGCCTTGGGCATGCAAACGTTTTGGCCGCAGACCTTGGACATTCCAACGGTACTCAGCACTCACGCCACGTAATCTCCGCATACCAAGTACCATGCTATTGTGTCTGGAGTATTTTGGAAAGCAAGGCTGGCACTAAACAATACCACAGCAAACAATACCCCAAGCAAGCGCTTCTCCGGGAATGAGTCAAAATACCGCAGAGCAACATTCGGGTAAAGTATGACGGTTTCATTGGTCGTTTGAAGGCCATAATTCGTACCAAAGGTGACTAATTCGAACAAATCTAAACTTTTTGCTTTCATTCAAAAAAAAAAAATAAAAAAAAAAATGTAACAATTATGGCGTTTGACTTTGTTGCAGTTTTTTCATCTCACCCTGTATATCGGTACTTTCTTTGTGGTACCTTCTGGTAAAAATTTTGAATATACTCGAAGCTCATAAAAAGCATCCACTTCCATTCAGACTTGAAACATCTCAATATTTTCATTAACACAAGATCTCTTGATGGTAGAGACCGGACCATTCCTACTAGTACCTCCCCACACACAAAGGTTCAAAATTTTTAATATTCATGAGGCTCGTAATACTCGAAATTAAAATCCGATTCCATTCAGACTTTTTATTTCCATCACAATAAGATCTGTTATAAAGACGGTAGAGATCGGACCATTTGTCCGATCTGGGTAACTCCCCCACATAGGATTCAAGATTTTGAACAAGTAAAAAAAAAAAAAAAAAAACATTAAGTTCGGCCGGGCCAAACTTTTAATACCCTCCACCTTAGGATAAAGGAAACATTAGAGCCCATTTGACCCACATATACCAATTTTAAGACATATTCATGGGAAAATGTTCCGAAAATCATCAAAATACCGAATATCGGGAAATACGGCTATATGGGCTATACAAAAACGTGGACCGAACATACAGTTTTTCGCCAAAAGAGCTAGAACCTATTAAGACCAACAAATACCAATTTCTAGACAAATCCGCGAAGAAATGTGGCAAAAACCATTAAAATGCCGAATATCGGGAGATACCGTTATATGGGGGCTATAGCAAATCGTGGACCTATAATTACAAAGATTTGCCACACGAACTGGGACCCATTATGACCTAAAAATATTATTTTTCAGAGAAATTCTTAAAAAAATGTGTCAAAAATCATCAAAATACCGAATATCGGGAGGAACCGTTATATGGGGACTATATCAAAACGTGGACCTATACATACAATGTTTCGCCACACGAACTAGCACTCATTATGACCTACAAATACCAATTTTTAGACAATTCAGAGAAAAAAATGTGGCCAAAACCATCAAAT
This sequence comes from Musca domestica, assembly GCF_030504385.1. Lineage (NCBI taxonomy): Eukaryota > Metazoa > Arthropoda > Insecta > Diptera > Muscidae > Musca > Musca domestica. Next base: position 7,684,857 of record NW_026712238.1, on the reverse strand, counting down.
TACCGAATATCGGACCCATACATGCAATGTTTCGCCACTGGAGCTGGAACCCATTATGACCAACAAATATCAATTTTTAGAGAAATCCGTGAAAAAATTTAACAAAAATAATCAAAATACCGAATATCGGGAGGTACCGTTATATGGGGGCTATACCAAAGCGTGAACCTATACATACAATGTTTCGCCGCACGAACTAGGACCCATTATGACTTACAAATGCCAATTTTCAAACAAATCCGTGAAAAAGTGTGGCAAAAATAATCAAAATACCGAATATCGGGATGTATCGTTATATTGGGACTATATCAAAACGTGGACCGATACATCTCATTTTCAATACCAATCATCCTAAACACAATACAAATTGCTCTGCTACATTTTGGCGCTCTACGTCAAATAATGTGGACTGTATCGTGATTTCAATAGACAGACAGACAGACAGACGGACATCGTTAAATCGACTTAGAATTTTATGCTGATTATGAATATATATACATTATGGGGTCTACGACAGACATACGGAGTTCAACCCCTAGATCGACTCTAAATGTCCTCAAACGAATTTGGTGCAAAGAGACTTAGGATATAAAACCGTTATTTCGATGAGGCACGATTTGGCCGTATCAAATGATATGTACCCTCCCTCTATAGCCATATGGCTGAGGATATACAAAGCCATGTCGAATAGGGTAATTGATCTGATTTAACCTCAATGCATTTTTAAAATAGTATATTCTCAAAACATCAGATTAGATGTCACGAAATACGCACTTAGGAGATTATGAAGACCTCTGAGAATTTCGAATTTTGTTTTGTCATTGAGTTTACGAGCACGTAGAATTGTTGCTTTGCTTGAAAATTACGGCACTCACAGTTTGCAAAAAAAAAAAAAAAAAAAAAAAAACAAAAAAAGTAATAATAATAATAATAATAAAACTTAAGGTTATAGAGATTAGACGAAACTATAGCGGAAAAAATTTCAGGCGAATTTAAATAATGACACCTAAAAATGTCTATATTCAAAAGAAAAATATTTGCGATAAGAAATTGCGTTTACGGTACGGTGGCAGATGCGGATGCAGTAATGGCTAGTTCAGTTGATATTTCGCCACGATTGATAGCAGAGTGTGATCGGATTCGGAAGTTCTAAAAAAAAACAAATCAAAAAAATGAAGAAAATAAAAATACCCATCATTGCAATACTGCTGTGGTTTATTGTTGTTATTGGTTTCGCACAAACCAATTCATCACACCCACCGCCATCTGGACGCTCCTCCCGTTCGGACGATTATCATCAATTCGATTTGCGGGATGATGTCCAGGAACGCCTTTATCTGTTATCTATGGATAGGAATATTTCACCCTGTGACGATTTCTATGGTTATGCCTGTGGCAATTGGAATCCGGAAGGGGGAAGAACTTATCAAGAGACCCTGACAAGACTAGATTTTGAAATCAACATGGAGATGAAACAAATTCTGCAAAATGTCACCCAAATCAGCCAAAGGAAATTCGCCCAAGAAGTTTCGAATTATTACAAATCTTGTTTGAGCACCGAGGCACCAGCCACTGTGGATTATTTAAAGTGGTTAGAAACCCATGAACACGACCTGCAATGGCCCATAAGTATAAGCCAAGGAAGTCAGGGGTATTATCCCTCACAGCAATATGATTGGATACGTATGTTGGCCATACTACGAAAATATGGCCTGAACGATGTCATCATCCATGAATCGGCCGTCCCGAAGGATACAAATCCCAATATATTGATTCTGGAATTGGGATCACCTCAGGATTTGGGTAACCACAAAATGAACACGCTGCGTTATGATGTAATAACTGGAACCATAAGATTTCTCATGCCCGAACGAGAATATCACACCCTCTGGAGTGATGTCCAAGATTTGGATAATAAACTTTTGGTGTTGAAAACCAAATATGAATCCGATGAACAGATTCTGTTCGCCACCATCAGCGGTTTGAGTGATCAGCCATGGTTGCTGCAATACATTAGCGTTCTTTTGGACAATGACAATCTGGATCCCACAATGGAAGTGGTGGTAACAAACATTGCCTACCTTAGGGCGGTTGTGGATTTTCTACAGACCTACGAGGCCCGCTTTGTTTGTGAATACCTGCAAATGAAATTCCTTAGCTATCTCAACTATAAACAATTTAAAAACGAATACCGAGATTGTGTAGCCAGCACCCGATTGCTGTTTCCCCTGCCCACCCAGTGGCTGTTCGATCAGAATCATCCTGAACTGGAAACTGAAATAGATGTGGTCAGCAGAATGTTCACCAAACTCAAGCAGACATTTCTGAGAGTGCTCAATCGCAATGTCTACAATCTGGATCAGTCCATGATGAAATTCTTTAGGGCCAAGTTGCGCACGCTGCAGCTGAGAGTGGGCTATCTCTCCTCGCATAGCCTGGAAGAGTTGTACCGCAGCTTAAGCCTCAATCCCGAGGACTACTATGGCAATCGTTTGAGAATCTACAACTTTAATTTCCAGGCCACACATCATCATCTGAACCAGCGTCTCAGGCGTAATGCCTTGGAATTCCTGCCACTGGAACAGTATGACACAGCAAATTCCCTGCTACCCTACATTTTGCCAAGACAACGTGCCGTCCTGGTGCCACTTGCCATCCTCCAACATCCGTTCTATCGGCCCGAATTACCATCGGCATACATCTACAGTTCCATAGGCTATCTGATGGGCCGTCAAATAATGTACGAATTTACCATTGCCGACATTGATGTCAGCGCCTATGGTCAGGTGTTCTCCTATGTTCTCGATATGCTCGTTGAAAATTGGGATTTCCGAGTGGATTACGAACACATAGCGCAAAATCATCGTGGCGAAACCGAAGAAGTTGACAGTGCCATCAATGGCCTGCGTTTGGCCTATCAGGCATTCAGGGAAGATCAGTACGATGCGAATTTGTTGAAATCATTTTTCCTCAACTTTGCACAAATGTATTGCGGTACAGTGGATGCCAGCTACCATCGACCGTCGCAGAGCACAATGAATCGGAAAATTGTCAATTTCGCTGTGAATCATATCGGAGATTTTTCGCGAGCATTTGGCTGTGAGCGTGGACCGGTTCATGGAATACTTTTTTGGCATAAAAATGATAATTAGCAAAGTAAATATAAATTTTTCCGAATTATTATTATTAAAAAAAAAAATAGATCGATACGAAATAAAATATTTTATAAAAAAAAAACTTTTTTTATTTTGTCATTGTACAGGAAACGTTATATTTTTATACCCTCCACCTTGGAAAGGAGAGCATATTAACTTTTTGTCATTCCGTTTGTAACATCCCTAAATATTCGTCGTAGACCCCATAATGTATATATATTCATAATCAGCATAAAATTCTAAGACGATTCAACGATGTCCGTCTGTCAATCCGTCTCTCTGTTGAAATCACGATACATCCCACATTTTTTCACGTAAAGCGTCAAAATTTAGCAGAATAATTTGTATTCTGTCTAGGATGGTTGGTATTGAAAATGAGATATATCAGTCCACGCTTTGGTATAGCCCCCATATAACGGTATCTTCCGATATTCGGTATTTTGATGGTTTTTGTCTCATTTTATCACGGATTTGTCTAAAAATGAGTTCTAGCTCCGTTGGCGAAATATTGTATGTATAGGTCTACGGTTTTGTATAGGCCTATATAGAGGTACCTCCCGATATTTTGTATTTTAATGATTTTTGCCACATTTTCCCAAGAATATGTCTAAAAATTGGTATTTGTGGGTCATAAGTGGTTCTAATGTTTCCATTACCCTAAGGTGGAGGATATTAGAAGTTCGGCCCAAAAAAATGTACATCGTCTAAAGAGGCAATGCCAAAAAGGTTGAGGGGGAATGTTGGGTATGTCACCCAAAACTAAAAGTCGTCCAAAGCGATGGGTCCGGAGGGAACATCTATGGTAATGCGAAACAAGTTAAAAAGTACCAGTCGCTTTTGCCGACAGAGGTATACCCTCAACGAATGTCTGCTTGTTTACATAGGCATAGACTTGCGTTATGATTTTTCAAGCTTTTGAATGATCCGAAAGGTTTGGCAAATATTGTAACTGACCTAATTGAGATATAAATATTACAAGGTGCTAGAATTGGCCTATATCGACTACTTCATATATTTTATATGAGATACTTGATACTTTATGGAGAATGTTTTGATAGGCGCAATGTACTAGTGAAAAAAAATGTTGGGATGTTCATTATGGAATTTAAATAAAATCGTACATTTATATATAATTCTGTGGGAATAATTGTTAGTCAAAAGTTTAATTAGAAGGAGTGAGCCGAAATATACATTAGATCTATGGTTAACATAAATATTAAGATACATGACGAGTGACTTAGAAATGATAGCATTCTGAAATTGGTTGCAGTTTTTTTAGCTCACTCTGTAATCGTTCCAAATTTCGGATGACCCTTGCTTTTTTTCGTACGGAAACTTATTTTCTTTGAAAATTTTGACGATTTGTGGGGTAGATGCCAGAAGGATTGACCGATGTAGCCCATCTCCGAACTCGATATAAGCTGGTCAATAATATTACGATGTACCAAGTTCGGAAATTGTCTTTGAGAGTTATCATACACACCACCCAGCCAGCTAGACGGATGGATTGACACCCATAGATCGACTCTTAAAGTCCTGAAACGGATGTGGTCCAAAGAGACCTAAGGTCTAAAACCACTTCTTCGATGAGGCACGTTTCGTCCGTATAAAATGATATATACCCTTCTAGCCGTATGGTTGGGACAGAACAGAATATGTAATTAGGGCTATAAGTTCAGCCGAGGCGACCTTTTTATACTCTCCGCCAATTTCTTATCAAAGTAAAATTAATAATGAACAAGTAAAAAAGCAGTAAGTTCGGCCGTCCATCATTTGAAATGAATTAGAAAATCTTCAGAAAAAAAATTAAATAATCAAATAAATAAAACCCATTAAAATTTTTGGAAAAAAAATGGTGGAATATACGATATTCTGGACCTATATAGACAAATCTATGTCTGGGAGTAAAGTACAACGAACTCCTTGTGTGGATTTTCAGATAATTCCGTTGGAAAATATGGCTAAAATCATAAAAATACCGAATATCGGGGGATACCGTTATATGGGGGCTATACGATATCGTAGACCTATGATAATTCTCTTCCAAGGGATAAGGTGCTCAAAATGAACTCCTCGTGTGGAATTTAAGAAAATTTCATTGAAAAATATGGCTAAAATTATGAAAATACCGAATATCGGGGGGTACCGTTATATAGGAGATATACGATATCGTGGACCTATATAGACAATTATCTTTAAGGGAGTAAAGTACTCACAAGGGAGTCCTTGTGTGGAATTTCAGACAATTCCATGGAAAAATGTGGCTAAAATCATCAAAATACCGAAAATGGGGGCTACTGTTAGATGGGGGCTATACGATATAGTGGACCGATATAGTCCATCTTCGAGCTTGACCCGCCTGCAGACAAAAGACAGATATGTGCAAAATTTTAGCTTCCCATCCTAATTCGTTTTGACTGTAGCGTGATTACAACAGACGTATAGACGGACGGACGGACAGGTCTAGAATTTTACGCTGTTCAAGAATATATATACTTTGTTGGGTCTAAAATTATTATTTCGATGAGTTACAAACGGAATAACGATCCGTATATACTCTCCATACTATGTATGGCGGAGGGTATAAAAAAGTAAAATATGTTAACTTAGTTTTAATTTGAAAGACAAACTAAAATAAATAGCGAAACCTATATTATCCTCTAATTTTAAATTGAGGCAGAAACATTCAAAATACCGAAAATCTGGAGGTACCGTTTTATGGGGAGCATACCAATTAATGGACCTGAATCGAACGTGTTATTATTATTAAATTTGGTTTTAATTAATTTGGTTGGAAATTAAATTATGACAATAACCTTAATTAGCGCTATACCAATTAGTGGACCTGTAGAGAATGTTTCGAGGTGTTGCAGACGGAATGACAAATTTAATATACCCTTTAATGTATGGTGGAGGGTATATTAAAACGGCAGGCCACCAACACGGACTAGGTCAAGTAGTACTTAAATAAGTTTGCAAATGTTTTCTATTGTCATTGGGTAAGTGTGCATAAGTTCGGCATTTCCCAGTAGTCGGCAGTTTTTAAATTTAAACTTTAATAACCAAGAATAAAATTGACCAAATAATGAAATAATTGCAAAAAACGCCAACAGTGTTCTCTGCTCTCTTTCTTAAAAAAAAAAAATGAGCTCCGATCATTTATTACGAAAGAATAACGGTTTTCATCAGTGAGTGTCTACCAACGCGTGTTATAGTGCTTGTTTTTAAAGAAAAAATTAGTGGTGGCGTCAAATTAATAATCGATTTAAGAAAATTAAATTTAATACTTTTGGAATCAGAAATATTTTACAATAGTAAATAACAATCTAAAGATCATTTTATAACTTAAAAACATGCAAATCAAGCTTTTTTCTGTTATATTATTTAATGCCGACATTAGGAACAGAAAAAAAGAAATTTGCCAATAGTCGGCAGCTGTTTTTATTTGTGCTTTTCGACCAACTTTTCTAAATTAAGTAGGTTTTTTAAATCAGCCATTGGAGGTTTTAGATTGCGGTGGCATTTAAAAAAATGTTGGCTATCTAAACGAAAAAGATCAATTCACAAATTCCAAATATAAGAAAGGTACTTTTTCCTTTTTTTATTTAATCACATTTTTATTTTAAATGAAAGTCCATACGTTACTGAAGGTAATGATAATTAAATAAAAGACTATTTAAAAACGAAATTAATTTCAAATTCTGGATTAAACTGTGAATTATTAATATAACATTGTTTTTTAATATTTAAAATAAAAAAAATATACAAAATAATATTTTTTTTACTGAAATACCATATGCCGACTACTGGCAAATAGACATGCCGAGCATTGGAAAATGGTGCCGACTACTGGCAAAAAAGTACTTTTTTAGTAAAATTGCAAATTTTGACAATTTAATAAAAAACAAATTCAATTTTTGTTTACTATTTCGAAAAGTAAACAAAATTTGGAATCTGAACAACTTTATTTTTTAGCAATTGAAAGCTTTCACTCAGAATGTTGAAAGATTGAAAAATCGAATATCCTAAAACTGCCGACTACTGGTACACTTACTCTATTTTCATTTCAAAAATCTCACAATGTTATTATTACTGTCGCTAACAGAATAGTATATAATGCACTGCCCATGTACATACATCTAGAAAGAATATTCACTCTGTTAACATTAAATGCATTTCGCAGAATTAACAATTAAAGAAACTAGTTGTTGCATTGTAACATTAGACTTGAATGTGAAAAAATAAATAAATGAAAACTCACATTGTAAAATTCTTTGAACTATTTAGCGTTCAGTTGCAACCATTGAAGATATTTGACGCTACAACGCGATTTGCACAATGCAATAGTTCTATTGTCATGTCATACCTAATTATACCCTCAGCCATAGAGGGTATATACAATTTGATACGGTCAAAACGTGCCTAGTCGAAAAACGGTTTTAGAACATTTGGAGTCGATCTAGCGATGTCCGTCTGTCTATCTGGCTGGTGGGAACGATAACTCTCGAAGGGAGTAACCGATTTGGTCCAAACGGTACATCGTAATATTTTAGTCAAACTTAGATCGCGTTCGCAGATGTGCAATATTAGTCCACTGCTTCTGGTACCTCCCCCACTAAAGGTCAAAATTTTCAAAAAATATATTTTTTGCACAAAAAGTGAAAAAAATAACCCAAATTTGCTTTGCATATCCAAATATTTGCGTCAGTGTCAGGTGTGAAAATGGACAATATCGGTCCACTCCATCAAGTACCTCCCACACAAATGGTCAAAATTTTGAATAATTACAACTCTCATAAAATGTGATGTAAGAGTCCGATTGTCTTCAAATTTCACACAAATCCAATATTTATGTAAACCCAAGGTCTGGTGTTAAGAGAGGCAAGATCGGTCCACTCCTTTGGTACCTCCCCACAAATGGCCAATACTTTTTTAGTTGTTTCTATTTGAATTGTACATTTTGTACAATGTTTTTCCCGTATAACACTTCATGTTGGTGATATTATATTCAGGTCGCAATTATCGTCCGGTCTTTATGAACTTTTTGTATTTGGAAGAAGTTTGCATATATAGGGGTTAAAATGGAAGAAATATCTAAAAATTGTCTAGATTTTACAGTCGCTCTTCAAGTCGCGATTGAAAACCAATAGACACGGAATTTCTCATAAAGTTAGAGTGTAGGACAGAGCAGAGCCCTTGTATGACCATCGGTTAAGTTTAGCGGTTAAAATGAACCAATGAGCAAAATGTAAGAATTTTGCAGGACGAAATCTACCAATTTTTACCAACTTTGAAGTTTGCATAGATTTGCTTGGGTGCAGGTTCGGTGCGAAAATTTACAATTTTGGTCCAAATCTTCTAATACTTCCTCACAAAGGGTTATAATTTCGAAAAAATTTCGAAAATTCACAACGTATATAGAAATATTCCATCTCAACAAATACTGATGCAATATTTAAAGAAAATCGAACATCCATTTTCTTTTGTGAGGAAGGTACTAGAAAGGAGTGGGCCAATAAATTCCATATTCACATCAGATCGCTGGTTGAGAGAAATATTTAGATATACCAAGGTTTGTAAGTTATGAGATATACAGGTATTGAAAATTGTAAACGTTTGTAGGAAGATATCTTTATCTTCACATCAAATCTTGCGTTAGTAAAAATATTGGGTTGTGTGAAATTTGAAGAAAATCGTATGCTTATTTGGCATTTCATCAGCGTTTTGGTATTTAAAATGTTGACCCTTTTGTGGGTAAGGTACCAGAAGCAGTGGACCGACATATTCCATCTTCGTTGCAGATCTTGTGTTAATAGAAATATTGGGATGTGCCAAGTTTGAAAATAATCGAATTTTGGTTTCGCGTTTCATGAGCTTCATGATTGTTCAAAATTCTGACCCTTTATGCGTGAGTAGTAGACCGACATATTCCATTTTCATTATACACATTGAGTTGATAGAATTATGGCATCTGGCGAGTTTGAAAATAATCGGATTTTTGTTTAGCGTATTATGAGTTTCATGGTTATTCAAATTTGTGGCCCCTATTGGGGGAGGGGCTTGAAAGAGTGGTCCGCTGTATACCATCTTCTTACTTGATCCTGTGTTGATAAAAATATTGGGATATGTGAAATTTGAAGGCAATCGGTATGTTATTTTACATTTTATAGGAGTTATAAATTTTAAAATTTTAACCCTTTATGGAGGAGATACTTGACGGAAGAATAATGTCCATTTTCACAGACTAATACAATTATTAGGATTTGCACAGTTTGAACAAAATCGGAGAGTCCTTTCTTGTTTTATGAGGTAAATTATTTTCTGTCTATATTGCCTATCTCCGAATTCCATCTAAGTTCAACAATAATATTACGATGTAGCAAGTTAGGACAAAATCGGATACTCTCTTCGAGTGTTATCATGCCCACCAGCCAGCCAGCCAACCAGACCGACGGACATCCCTAGATCAACTTCCAATGTCCTGAAACGGATTTGGTCCAAAGGCACATAGGATCTTTGATGAGGCACGTTTTGACCGTATCAAATAATATATACCCTCTGTAGTCACATGACTGAGGGTATAGAAATGAATTTTAGACTTGGTGAATATTGGTACTACGTCTCTCCCTCTCCCTTCCTCTCTATCTCCCTCTCCCTCCCTGATAGATATCAGAGCTATATCCAAATCTGAACCGATCTTAATAAAATTTGGCAAAGATATTTCGGAGCTGTATTTCATATATTTCCCTGAATATCGTTGTTACGGAGTGCATATTACGGCTGTGGGTAACAAATATAACAAATCGGATGAACAATATATATGGGAGCTATAGCTATATCTTAACCGAATCGATCAAATTTGGCATACTTATTTTCAGGCCTAATTTGGTTGTATGTGCAAAATTCCATACTATTCGGGCTGATATAACACTTTTGGTGCACAATAAAAGGCAAATCGGACGAAGATATATGTGGGAGCTATAACTAAAATTTTACCTATTATCTTCAATTTCAATAGGGTTCGTCCATGGACCAAACAAGTGATTTGTGCTAAATTTCATCTGGATAGGACAATAAATGCGAATTGTAATTTGTTTACAAAAATAAATGGACAGACGGACGGACGGACATGCATAAATCGACTCAGAATGTGATTCTATGCAGATCATCAAAAGGAATTATGGGTCTATCTCGTTTCCTTTTGCCTGTTACAAACAAATGCACAAAGACATAATACCCTGACCACCTTGTGATGTAGGGTATAAATAGAGTCAAAAATCTCTAAGTTTAAACCTGCAGTCGGTCGCATCAAATGTTTTGTGAATATATATTTTCAATCCACACACATTCTTGGAGATACAATTTAAAGAGATATTCACGATCTTCTGCGGAAAGACACAAAATTTTAGGGCAAAAGCGCAAATTTTTTCCAGAAGTGTGCAGGGGTTTAGTGTGTTTTCTCCCACTACTTTTGTTTCTGAGTGCTAACTTAAAATTTTCTCCCACCCAGGTAAAGAAGACGTCTCTCCACCACGATCTGCGGTACAATAATCAATACACTCAAAAATATTCTCATAAATTGTTCACAGTCACTTTATTACAAAAAATCATAATTTTTACTACTTATTTCTATGCAGTTACAATGCGATAAAGGAAATTCCCTTTTTTCACATTACCTTCTGTTGCACACTTCCAATTTGGAGCAACGTCCATACAGGATACATTTACAATTTCTATTGGGTCGAATGGGACCGCGTCGACGTATGTGTGGCAGACCTTCTGTTGTTGATTTTTCAATGCCTGTAAAAATTGACGCTTTTGCCAAATCGTCTTCATCGTCTAAACTACGCTCCGATGATAGATCCATGGCCATCGCTGGACCCTCAGTTGTTGGCTTCATATCAATAGGGCTGTGTTCACCAATAATACTGCTGTAGCTGCCACAAATTCCGACCAGCAATAAAATGACAATTGCAATAATTTTCAACATCTTTTCAAGTGTTTGGCTTTGAACATTAGATATGTACGTAAAATGAACCCGGTATTATACAAAAAAGAAGTTGCAAAAGAACAACCGCGATATGCTTCCCTCTGATGTTGGATTTAAACTGAATGCATTGCAATTTATCGTATGTTTAAATAACCGGCTTTTCATATCCAATTCTCCTTTTCAGAAAAGTATGAAAGAGTGAGAGAGAGAAAGAGAGTAAAAGTGGGTAAGAGAGTGTTATATTTCTTGGGGACTATTATAACAAGTTGACAATAATTAAAGGTAGTCGGACGGAGTTAAGATTGCACCAATAAATCAACGATTTTTATACCCTCTACCATAATGGAGGGTATATTAAGTTCATCATTCCGTTTGTAACCCATGGAAATAATAATTTTAGACCCAACATAGTATATATATTCTTGATCAGCGTCCGTTCGTCTGTCCATCTGTTGTTATCACGCTAGAGTCAAAACGATATAAAATATAAAATAGGAAGCTAAAATTTTGCACCAATCTGTCTTTTGTCTGCAGGCAGGTCAAGTTCGAAGATGCGATATATCGGTCCACGATATCGTATAGCCCCACATAACTATACCCCCCGATAATCGGTATGTTGATGATTTGAGCCACATTTTTCAATGGAATTGTTTGAAATTCTACACAAGGACCTCTTCTTCACTAATTTATCCCCTGAAAAAGAATTGTCTATATAGGTCCACGATATCATATATCCCCCAAATAACTGTACCTCCCGACATACGGTATTTTGATGATTTTAGCCACATTTTTCAATGGTATTGTATGAAATTCTACAAAGGGAGTTATATGTGAGTTTTTAACTCCCTGGAAGAGAATTGTATATATACAGGGTGATATGAAAATACTGCAACCAACTTCAGACTGCTGTCATTTATAAGCCACTCATCCGACTGCTGTTTAAATTATTCCAGTGACGGCTCATTATATTGTTTGAAAGCGTGCAAAAGCGCTATGGTGAGAATTTTCCGGAAAAAAGAAAATGGATTTCAAGCGTGATAGTGTAATTTCTTTATATTTGGCGGAAAAACCACACGTGTCCATAGTTAGAGCACTCCAGTATTTGAATCTGAATAAATCTTTTGTGTCTCGTACCATCGCACGTTTTGCGTGATACTGGTAGCGTATCCCGGCGTCAAGGCAGTGGATGGAAGAAAACCGCAACATCAGCAGATATGGTTCGAAAAGTAAAGAAGCGACTTGATCGACACCCGCGTCGAAGTGGACGAAAAATGGCTCGTGAGCTGAACATATCGCAATATTCCATTTGGCAAATATTGAAAAATGAGCTCGGAATAAAGCCATTGAAATTCCAAAAAGTGCAAGAATTTACCCCGCAACTGAAAGAAAATAGACTCAAAAGAGCTAAAGAGTTGCTTCGCTTGGTCGAAAGTGGTGAACTGCCTAATTTGGTTTTCTCCGCTCCGATGAGAAAACATTCGTTGTCCAGCAGTTTGTAAACAAACAAAATTATCGTGTTTACTTGCCAAAGAGATCAGCTGAAAATGTACAGCTTCGCTTGGCCACCAGAATTTCAGCGCCGGCCATGGTGATGGTGTGGGATTCCTCGCTTCATTTCCAGCGCACAATGGCCACCAACATCTCCGGATACCAATCCGTTGGACTATTGTGTCTGGAGTATTTTAGAAAGCAAGGTTGACACTAAAATATACCAAAGTGTCGACCACCTCAAGCAAGCGCTTCGCCGGGAATGGGCCAAAATACCGCAGAACAACATTCGGGCAGCGTGTGCCGTTTTCATTGGCCGTTTAAATGCCATAATTCGTGCCAAAGATGACCAATTCCAAAAAATCTAAACTTATTCTAAAATTTGATGCTATTTCCGACATTTTCATTTCATTCAATAAAATTAAAAAAATTAAAAATTATGGCTTTTGACATTGTTGCAGTTTTTTTATCTCACCCTGTAGGGCCACGATATCGTGTAGCTCCCATATAATCGTACCCCCCGATAATCGGAATTTTGATGATTTAAGGCACAATTTTTAATTTTTTAGATACATTTTTCGATGGAATTTTCTTTAAATCCACAAAAGGAATTTCTTGTGAGTACAGTACAAAACCACCTCCATATCTTAATCACAGAGACCAAGAGTAATATTCATGTCATTTCAGGATTTCAGCTCAATTCCAGCATTCTATACCAGTTTAAGTAACTTTTATATAAAAATAGTTAACACTTCCGAAACCACCTCCATATCTCAATACCAAATATCAAGGGCGACCTTAATAATAAATTTGTGGCTTCAAGCTCTATCCCTTCGTCCCAAACCAAATTTAGTAGAATTTAGTATTTTTCGTGCAAATATGGGACGCATTTCCAAACCAAATATAATACCAAATGTAGTAGCATTCAGTACTTTTCGTATAATCCAGGTTACAAATGAACAACCACCCTTATATCAAATTTCAGATTTCAAACACTATTTGTTCAGCCAATACCAAATTAGTACTATTTCGTACTTTTCGCGCACTTGTAGTACCTATTTCCAAAACCAACCACCAAGAGGAACCAGAATACAAAATTTCAAAAGTTCAGCTTCAATCTAGCAATTTCCCTTCATTTTTCCGATTTTCTGTTTAAGAAGAGTTATCTCTTAAAGAAGACCTGCAATAATAACCCTATAAATTTGAACAGAAACGTGTTTACATCGGAGTAACTATCTACTCTCGTTACAAGTTATCTGGTTCAAGTCATTATTGTTATTTTGTTTTTCTTGGTAATTTGATGATTTTCCAACCAAACAAATTATTTAGTCCGACATACGCATGCCATAGCACAAAAAAAAAAAAAAATAAATAAATAAAAAATCTAGCACAGTTGGGCAGGGTCAATTGTATGACAGTGTAGGGTATTACCAGGAAATATAATGGAGTTATTTCTCATTACAAAAATATTCAATTATTGGAAATGTGTAGAGCTTATAGTTTGGATGTATCAGCTAAATATCAAAACGGTTATCCTTAAAATTCCGAATATTTGCGAGAGACAGAACTCAATATACCGGCAATCACCAAGATAGTTAGATCAATGTATAGGTACATCATATAAAACGAATGGTCCGTGGAAATATTTATATCAAACTATGGGTGAGAACACAAAAAGTTAAAAAGTATCAGTCGGTTTTGCCGACAGATGCCGACAGAATGGGCCATTATTGTTTATTTTGAACCGATCATAAATAGATATGATACAAATATTGCGACGTGTCAGTTTTGGACTACATCGTAGTAGTCGATATGAGATATGTGATAATAATATGAGATATGTGATAATTTTTAGAAAAGGTTTCAATGTGCGTGAGGTACCAGACATAGTCGACCGAAGTATTGGTATAGGCAAAATTACAAGAAAATCGAACATTTACAGGGTGAGATCAAAACTGCAACCAACTTCAGACTGCAGTAATTCAAAAGCAATCGTCCGACAGCTGTTAAAATTATTCCAGTGACAGGTCATTATATTGTTTACAAGCTTACAAAAGCATTTTGGTGAGACTTTTCCAGAAAAAAGTTATTCGTGATGGAATTCAAGCGTGATGATGTGATTTCTTTACATTTGGCTGGAAACCCTCAAGTGGCTATCGTTAGAGCACTCCAGCATGTAAATGTGAATACATTTTTGTGTCTTGTACCATCGCTTGTTACCATGATACTGGTTGCGTATCCGGGCGTCAAGGCAGTGGATGGAAGAAAACAGCAACATCATCAGAAATGGTTCGAAAAGTAAAGAAGCGACTTGGACGAAAAATGGCTCGTGAGTTGAACATATCGCAATATCCCATTCGGCAAATATTGAAAAATGAGCTCAGGGTAAAACAATTGAAATTCCAAAAAGTGCAAGAACTTACGCCGCAACAGAAAATACACTCAGAAGAGCTAATGAGTTGCTTCGATTGGCCGAAAGTGGTGAACTGCCGAATTTGAGTGTTCTTCGATGAGAAAACATACGCTGTCCAGCAGTTTATAAACAAAGAAATAATCGGGTTTACTTTCCAAAGAGGTCAGCTGAAAATGTGCACCTTCGTTTGGCCACCAGAACTCAAGCGCCGACCATGGTGTGGGCCGACATAACAACCGATGATCGCTCTCCGCTCGTATTAATCGACCGTGGCATCAGAATTAATGCCAAATATTATCGCGAAAATATTCTGGAGGGTGTATTTAAGCCTTGGGCACGTAAATATTTTGGACGCAGACCTTGGACATTCCAACAGGACTCAGCATGCGCCACCCAAGAATGGTTACAAAATGTGGTTCCTCGCTTCATTTCCAACGCATAATGGCCACCGAAATATCTGGATACCAATCCATTGGACTATTGTATCTGGAGTATTTTGGAGAACAAGGTTCGCACCAAAAAATACCAAAGTGTCGATCACCCTAGGCAAGCGCTTCACCGGGAATGGGCCAAAATACCGCAGAGCAACATTGGGGTAGCGTGTGACGGTTTCATTGGCCGTTTGAAGCCCGACCGACCGACCGACATCTCTAGATCGACTCCAAATGTCCTGAAACGGATTTGGTCCAAAGATACATAGGATCTTTCATGAGGCACGTTTTAACCGTAACAAATGATATACACCCTCTGTAGTCATATGACTGAGGGTGTAGAAATGAATTTTAGATTTGGTGAAACATCCTTCTCTCTCTCTGAGCTTAGTAAAAATGAAAATGTTTCTTTATTAGCAAATATGTATTTAATAAATAGAGTCAAAAATCTCTAAGTTAAAACCTGCAGTCGGTCGCATCAACTGTTTTGAAAATATATATTTTCAATCCACACACACTCTTGGAGATACAATTTAAAGATATGTTCACGATCTTCTGCGGAAAGACACAAAATTTTAGGGCAAAAGCGCAACATTTTTTCGAGAAGTGTGCAGGATTTTAGTGTGTTTCATCCTACTAATTTTATTTCTGAGTGCTAGAATGACATGATCCGCGGCATAATAATTAATACACACATTACTTATATGTAGTTCACAGTCACTTTATTACAAAAAATCATAATTTTTACTACTTATTTCTATGCAGTTACAATGTGATAAAGGAAATTCCCGTTTTTCACATTACCTTCTGTTGCACACTTCCAATTTGGAGCAACGTCCATGAAGGATACATTTACAATTTCTATTGAGTCGAATGGGACCGCGTCGCCGTATATGTGGCACACCTTCGGTTGTTGATTTTTCAATGCCTGAAAAAATTGACGCTTTTGCCAAATCGTCGTCATCGTCTACACTACGGTCTGATGATATATCCATGGCCATCGCTGGACCCTCACTTGTTGGCTTCATATCAATAGAGCTGTGTTCATCAATAATACTGCTGTAGCTGCCACAAATTCCGACCATCAATAAAATGACAATTGCTATAACTTTTAACATCTTTTCAAGTGTTTGGCTTTGAATATTAAGAGATGTACGTAAAATAAAACCGGTTAAAAAAAATTGCAAACGAACAACCGCGATGTATTTCCCTCTGATGTTGGATTTAAACTGAATGCATTGCAATTTATCGTATGTGCTAAATAACCGGCTTTTCATATCCAATTCTCCTTTTCAGAAAAGTATGAAAGTGGGAGAGAGAGAGAGAGAGAAAGAGAGTAAAAGTGGATGAGAGAGTGTTATATTTCTTGGGGACCATTATAACAAGATGACAATAATTAAAGGTAGTCGGACGGAGATAAGATTGCACCAATAAATCAACGATTTTTATATCCTCTACCATAATGGAGGGTATACTAAGTTCGCCATTCCGTTTGTAACCCATGGAAATAATAATTTTAGACCCAACATAGTATATATATTCCTGATCAGCGTCCGTTCGTCTGTCCATCTGTTGTTATCACGCTAGAGTCAAAACGATATAAAATATAAAATAGGAAGCTAAAATTTTACAGCAATCTTTGTCTTTTGTCTGCAGGCAGGTCAAGTTCGAAGATGGGCTATATCGGTCCACGATATCGGATAGCCGCACATAACTGAACCCCCCCCGATAATCGGTATTTTGATGATTTTAGCCACATTTTTCAATGGTATTGTATGAAATTCTACACAGGGTTCTGTGAGTACTTTACCCCCTGGAAGAGAATTGTATATATACAGGGTGAGATGAAAAGACTGCAACCAACTTCAGACTGCTGTCAAATTGCTCGTGAGCTGAACATATCGCAATATTCCATTCGGCAAATATTTAAAAAATGAGATCGGGGTAAAACCATTGAAATTCCAAAGAGTGCAAGAACTTACACCGTAGCAGAAAGAAAATCGACTCAAAAGAGCTCAAGAGTTGCTTCGCTTGGCTGAAAGTGGTGAACTGACGAATTTTTTTTCTCCATGAGAAAACATTCGATGTCCAGCAGTTTGTAAACAAACAAAATGATCGTGTTTATTTGCCAAAGAGGTCAGCCGAAGGTGCACGGTTGGCAACCAGAACTCAAGCGCCGGCCATGGTGATGGTGTGGGCCGCCATAACAACCGATGGACGCTCTCCGCCCGTATTAATCGACCGTGGCATCAGAATAAATGCGGAATGTTATCGCGAAAATATTCTGGTGGGTGTATTAAAGCCTTGAGCTCGCAAACATTTTGGCCGCAGACCTTAAACATTCCAACAGGACACCGCACGCGCCACCCAAGAATGGTTACAAAATGAGGTTCCTCGCTACATTTTCAGCGCACATGGCCACCATAATCTGCGGATACCAATCCATTGGACTATTGTGTTTGGAGCATTTTGGAAAGCAAGTTTGGCACTAAAAAATAGGAAAGTGTCGATCACCTCAAGCAAGCGCTTCGCCGGGAATGGGCCAAAGTACCACAGAGCAACATTCAAGCAGCGTGTGACGTTTTCATTGGCCGTTTAAAGGCCATAATTCGTTCCAAAGGTGACCAACTCAAACAAATCTAAAAATATTCTAAAATTTAATGATATTTCCGACATTTTTTGCTTTCATTCAATAAAATTTAAAAAAAAAAAAATGTGAAAATTATGGCTTTTGACTTTGTTGCAGTTTTTTTTTTTTGCTGATTTTTTGTTTCCCTTCTCTCTTTTAATCTCTCTCTTTCTGTTTCTCTCTCTCTCCATTTCCCTTGGTCAAATAAACTTATGTTTCCACACAGTTTGATCAAACAATTTCATGGGGAAAATATGTATTTTACGAATGTTAACACATGTCAAACAGGTTTTCCCATATCAGTATTTGACACTGTTTGAACAAACAAAATCTGTCAAATATTCGACTGTAATGTCTGTTTTAATTTTACATTTGTTCAGTCAAATATGAGAAAACAAATTTGGATCGAACATTTGTCCACTGTGACCGTACCTTTACAAACGAACAACACTGGCAAACAATTACCATTTTTGTATTAAAGATCAGCCAGAAGCATTGCAAAAGCTACCGAAGCTATATGATGGTGATATCATTGGACCGTACTTCTTCAAGGATGCTGCGAATCGTAATGTAACTGTGAATGGTGAGCGCCACCGTCAACTTATTTTTTTGGCCCAAAACGCAAGAGCTTGACTTGGATGACATGTGGTTTCGGCAAGGCAGTGCCACATGCCACACCGCATACGATCATCCTATTTTGTGCAAAGTTTGCAAATGCCAACATTTATATCAATATTTGAATAATTATGACTCTCATAAAATGCGAAACAAGCATCAGATACTCTTTAAAATGTCAAATATTCTAATATTTTTATAACTTCAAGATTTGTCATAAATGTGGTAGATATGGGCTCACTTCTTCTAGTACCTACAATGGGTCAACATTTTGAATAAAAAAATTTTAAAACGCGAAGCAAGTATCCGATTTTCCTTACATTTAACAAATCACAATATTTTTTATCAACACAAGATCTGGCGTGAAGACTATAGATATCGGCCTGGCCATTATGGTATCTGCCCCACAAATGGTCACAATTTTAAATACTTGTATCTCTCATAACTTACGAAACAAGTCAGCTCAGCGAGAGATCTGACGTGAATATAAAATGTATCGTTTCACTACTTTTCGTAACCCCCCACACACACAAGAGGTTAACAATTGTTCCCATAAAATAGGGAATATATGTCTGAATGTCCTTTGAGCCACCACAAATATTTTTATTTTATCAGATTTAGATGAAGTAAATATTTTCGGAAAGAGTTATTCCAAGGGATATAAAAATGTTCCATATTTTGGATTAATAGGGAGCACAAATGTCCTGCCAAGTATAGGTTGATTCCGGTTTCTGTGATTTTCTCATATATTCTCAGTATATAAGTTGATGACACCCAAGTTTTTGTTTTGTTATAACCCACTTTATTATAATGGACGTTTCTTTGTTCTCAGAATCAATGGTATTTCCCCAAATTAACAATTCTCTTAGCCATTTATGTTTGCCTGAAATTTATGGTCTCATCCCAAATGTCTCTGCATTTAAAATTTCAAATAAATGGTTGAATATAAATTTGTAGTTAATTCGTTAAAAATCTTAACAACAACAAATTCTATTTCCTTTTTGATATTCAAGAAGCAAGTCAGGAATTAAAACCGAATTTACTTTTCGAAGAATACAGGGTGACATAAAAGAAAGCAGGAACAAAGTCGAACGCCATATTTATTATACCCTACACCACATAGTGGTAAGGGTATTATGTCTTTGTACATTTGTTTGTAACATGGAGAAGGAAACGAGATAGACCCATAGTTACTTTTGAGAACCTTCATAGAATCACTTTCTGAGTCGATTTATGCATGTCAGTCCGTCTGTCCGTCCGTCCGTCTGTCCATGTATTCTTGTGAACAAAATGCAGGTCGCATTTATTATCCGATTGAGATGAAATTTTCCAAACAATATATTTTTGGCCCAAGGACGAACGCTATTGAAATTGGAATCGGAGAATCGGATCAAATTTAGATATAGCTCCCTCATCCGATTTCGGGTTAAATGTGCACCAAATATCCACTATCAGTCCAAATTACCTGAATTTTGGCACACCCAACCGAATTCGGCCTGGAAGCAAGTATATCAAATTTGGAGAAAATCGGTTCAGATATAGCTATAGCTCCCATATATATCTTTCATCCGATTTGATCTTTAAGTCCCTCACATTCCTACTATGCACTCCACAACCGTGATATTTGGTACCAGGTATTAGATGGAGCACAGAAATAGGTGTTTTAAATTTTATCGAAATCGGTTCAGATTTGGATATAGCTCCCATATATATCTTCATCAGTTTTCGGGTTAATTGACCACCAAATGGCCAATATCAGCCCAAATGGCCCGAATTTTGGCACATGTGACCGAGATTAGCCTTTAAGCAAATACAACAAATTTGGAGAAAATCGGTTCAGAAACAGCTATAGCTCCCATATATATGTTTTATCCGATTTGGTGTTTAAGCCTCTCACATTCGTAATATGCACTCCACAAGAATGATATTTGGTACCAGATATAAGATACAGCCCAGAAATAGCTGTTTGTAATTTTATCGAAATCGGTTCAGATTTGGATATAGCTCCCATATATATCTTCATCCGATTTCAGGTTAATTGTGCACCAAATGGCCGATATAAGTCCAAATGGACTGAATTTTAGTACATCGGACCAAATTCAGCCTAGAAGCAAGTATATCAAATTTAGTGAAAATCGGTGCAGATATAGTTATAGCAACCATATATATGTTTCATCCGCTTTAGTGTTTTAGTCCCATACATTCATAATATTCACTCCACAACCGTGATATTTGGTACCAGGTATTAGATGGAGCACAGGAATAGCTGTTTTAAATTCAATATCAGCCCAAATCACCTGAATTTTCGTAAAATTTGGAGAAACCCGGTTCAGAGATAGCTATAGTTCGTAAAATGCACGATAGAATTAGATAGATTTTGATTTTGTACCAAATATCTCATAGAGCTCTGAAATGCCCTGTATAAACCTTTTTACGAGAGCTCTACTAAGTATGCATAGTGGTGTAGGGTATCATATAGTCGGCCCCGCCCGACTTTTGAGCTTTCCTTACTGGTTCAAATTGAATATATTTTCGCGTGAGAAAAAAATGCCACTGTCTCATACATGAAAAATGTATCAAAACGGATATGTGTTTGATTGACAATTCTTTTGCAGCCAATAGATATGTATAGGAAATATTGTAATATTTTGAAACAATTTGTTTAGATTAGATTGCATGAATGAAATTGATTTTCTCCAACAAGTCAATGATTCAGAATTATGCTAATATTGACCACAAATCTTTTTTTTTATAAACAGATTCAAGCTAATTAATGTGAGTCACACAAAATTCCAAAGAACAGAAAGGGGAAAGCCTTAAGTAAACGTATCTTGTTCTGAACACCTTTATATTTACGAAATGCCTTGAAATAAAAAAGGGGAAAGCACAAATAATTTAAATAATTTTTTTTTATTTAAATAATTTAATAAGAAAATAGGTTCATGGAAACTAAATGTAATAATTAATAATAATAATTATGAAACTTAATATAAGTAATATTGAAATTGCTCGAAGCAATAATCAATGAAGTTCTAGTAATTTACAATTTAAGGCCGAAAAATAAAATACTATTGGGATTTGCGAAGTTTGCACAAAATGGAATGATCCTTTCTCATTTCATGGTGTAAATTATTATCTTTAAAAAATTTGGCTTTTTGTGCGGGAGGTTCCAGAAGAAGTGGACCGATATTGTCCATCACCGAACTCGATCTAAATTTGACAATAATACTCCGATGTAGAAAGTTTGGATCAAATCGGATGGCCCCTTCATGTGCACTAGCCAGCCAGACAGATGGACGGGCACGTCTAGATTGACTCCAAATGTCCTTGGTCCAATGGGACCAAGGGTCAAGAACCGATATTTTGATGAGGCACATTTTAGCCGTACCAAATGATATATACCCTCGGTAGCCATATGACTGAGTAATTTTATTCGCATGTTCCTTAACAACATAAATGAACAAATATTAAATTCCAATTCTAACATTTTGGGCGAAATATTTGGAAATATCCAGTTTAAGCCGGCTTCTGAATTCAGTTAGAACATGAGTCGACTGCTCATATATATATATTTGTTTTACGAATTGAAAATAAAACTGGATTGCAAAATATACCAGTTTGAAGCTACTACTATAACCGTTAGCAATACACTTCGGGATCTGTGGTATGGGAAATTCAAAAATTAGGTGACAGAATATTAGCTTTGTTAAGAGCTATAGGAAGGTTTTTAAAAAATAAGACATACAGGGTGAGAAAAAAACAAACTTCAGTCTGCTGTCATTTCCAAGCCACTAGTCCGACAGCTCTTAAAATTATTCCAGTTACAGCTCATTTTATTGTTTACAAGCGTACTAAAGCATTTTGGTGAGAATTTTCCAGAAAAAAGTTATTCGTGATGGAATTCAAGCGTGGTAGTGTGATTTCTTTATATTTGGCTGGAAAACCACAGGTGGCTATGGTTAGAGCACTCCAGCATTTAAATGTGAATAAATCTTTTATGTCTCGTACCATCGCTCGTTACCGTGATACTGGTAGCGTAGCCGGACGTCAAGGAAGAGGACGGAATAAAACAGCAACATCAGCAGAAATTGTACGACAAGTAAAGAAACAGTGGCCAAAATATGGCTTCTGAGCTGAACATATCGCAATATTCCATTCGGCAAATATTGAAAAATGAGCTCGTGTTAAAGCCATTAAAATTCCAAAAAGTGGAAGAACTTACACCGCAACAGAAAGAAAATAGAGCTACAGAGTTGCTTCGCTTGGCCGAAAGTGGTGAACTGCCGAATTTTGGTGCTCTTGCAGTTTGTAAACAAACGAAATGATCGGGTTTATTTGCCAAAGAGTTCAGCTGAAAATGTGCACCTTCAATTGGTCACCACAACTCAAGCGCCGGCCATGGTGATGGTGTGGGCTGCCATAACAGCCGATGGTCGCTCTCCGCTCGTATTGATCGATCGTGTATAAATGCCGTGTCAGTATAAATTCCGAATATTATCGCGAAAATATTCTGGAGATTGTATTAAAGCCTTGTGCACGCAAACATTTTGGCCGCATACCTTGGACATTCCAACACCCAAGAATGGTTACAAAATGAAATTCCTCGCTGCATTACCCGCGCACAATGGCCACCAAAATCACCGGACAATTGTGTGTGAAGTATTTTGGAAAGCAAGGTTTGCACTAAAAAATACCAAAGTGTCGATCACCTCAAGCAAGCGCTTCGCCGGGAATGGGCCAAAATACCGTAGAGCAACATTCCGGCAGCGTGTGACGGTTTCATTTGCCGTTTGAAAGCCATAGTTAACAAAGGTGACCAATTCGAACAAATCTAAACTTATTCTAAAATTTGAATCCATTTCCGACATTTTTTGTTTGCATTTAATAAAAATTTAAAACAAATGTAAAAATTATGGCATTTGACTTTGTTACAGTTTTTTTATCTCACCCTGTATATTTCTCATAATGTGAGAAACACTTCAGCGATTCTTTTCAAAATTTGTTTATCTAAATATTTCTATCATCCAGAGATCTGATGAGAATATGGCATTTATCGGTCAACTTCCTCTGGTATCTCCCTCACAAGGGGTCAATGCTTTGAATAAATGTATAACATTTATAACATGTGAAACTTGTCAGCGATTTTTAACAAACTTCGTGTAATTATATTTATATAGATCTAATAAATATTGTGTCTATTGCTTCTGGTTAAACTTTTGCCTAACAATTATTCCTGTATAACTCTTAATAATTTTACGATTTTCAACATCCAAATATTTTTGTCAATATAAGATGAAGTGGAACTTCAGTCCACTGTATATGGTATATCATGAAATACGAAAGAGCCAACAATTTGACTAATCAAAACATATTTATATACACGCCCATTGGCTGAGAGTGTAAATCTTCGGCAAAACCGACTTATACTTTTAAATTTGTTCTTTTGTTAATTTAGAATTCTGAAGATAAAATATTCAAGCGTGTGCCAAGAGATTCTCACACATAAATTAAACAAACATAATAACTTTATGCTCACAATAAATACAAAAAAGTAAAAAAGCCGTAAGTTCGGCCGGGCCGAACTTTAAATTCTCATCACCATTTGAAACGAATTTGACAATTTTTTAAAAAATAAAATCCGTTAAAAATTCTGTTAAGATCTTAAAAATTACCGAAAGTAGCCGAGTGGGCCTATACGACGACGTGGACCTGCAGAGGCCACTTTTGTCATAAGCTATTACAATATTCAAATGCGAAACTTGAAAAATACATTATGTTTATAATGTAGCTAAAATCATCAAAATGCCGAATGTAGGGAGGTACCATGGGGATTATACCAAAACGTGGACCTCCATAGACAATTTTCTGTCATAGCCTGTAGTATCCATTGTGAACTTCAAATACCAAGTTTGAAATATTTCCGGTGAATAATGTCGCTAAAATCATCAAAATACCAATTATCGGGAGGTACCATAATATGGGACCTATACGAAAACTTGGACCTGCACAGACAATTTTCTGTCCTAGGCTGTAGTATCCATTACGAACTTCAAATACCAAATTTGAAACAATTCCGGTGCATAATGTCGCTAAAATCATAAAAATACCGAATATCGGGGAGTTATATGGGGGCTATACGAAGACGTGGACCTGCACAGACAATTTTCTGTACCGAATATCGGGAAGTACCATTATGTGGGGGCCATACCAAAACGTGGACCTACATGGCCATCATCAGCACCAAAAGTCCTGCGGACAAAATATACATTTGGGTAAAATTTTGTCAACCTACGTGATATCTGTAGTATCCATTACGAACTTCAAATACCAAATTAGAAACATTTACAGTGATAAAGTGTAAAAAGTAAAATTTTATCAATCTACTTCCATTCGTTAGGAAGCTAGAGTGATTTCCACGGATAGATGGACCGACATCGCTAAATCGACATAGAATTTTATGCTGATCAAGTCGAAAATGTATAAATGTATATTTTACAAACGGAATGACAAACTTAATATACCTTTCATACTATGGTGGAGGGTATAAAAAAATTTAAAAATTATGGCATTTCACTTTGTTGCAGTTTTTTATCTCACCCTGTACAATTCTTGAGATAAAATTTTCAAACATGTGCTAAGAGATTCTCACATATAAATTAAACAAACATAATTTCTTTATGACCGCAATAAATACATCTTAGTTAAAAAACCATTAAGGAAAGGTCAAAAGTCGGGCTGGGCCAACTTTATGATACCCCACATCACTATGCGCATGTAGTAGAGCCCCCGTAACAAAAATATAATATATTGGGAATATATGTGAAGTAGTTCATACCATACTATGAATCTCATTTGAATGTGTATTATGGATATAGAGTAGTCACAATTTAAAAACCGATCACGATAAAATTTGACAGAGGTATTTCTGGGCTGCACTTGATATCTGGTACCAAAGATCATTGTTGTGGACTTAAAGCCCCAAATCGAGTGAAACATTTTATGGGGGAGCTATAGCTATATCTGAACCGATTTCCACCAATTTTTTTTTTCAAATTTTATATAGTTGCTTCTAGACCGAATACGGTCGATTGTGCCAAAATTTAGGTCTCTTGGACTGATATTGGCCATTTGGAGCACAAATCATCCGAAATCGGTTGGAGATATACATATATGGAATCTATATTTGAACCGATTCTCACCAATAGGGTTCGTACTTGGGCCAAACAAATATTGTTTGGAAAATTTCATCTCAATCGAATAATAAATGCGACCTGCATTTTGCATACCTGTGTACCCTATACCACATCGTGGTAAATATTTTCATTAAAAATATTTCCATTCATTTGACGTGAATTCTCTCTAGCATAGATAAATAAAAAAATAAAAAAAACAGATGTTTGTTCCACTTATTTGTATATATTTTATTAATATTTATAAATACAGTTATTCTTAAAAATAAATGTAAATACTATTTTGCATGGTGGTTTGTGGAGGAACAAATAAAACTTTTAAATTATTATTGAAGAATACTTTTTAACTATTTCTAGCAAAAGTTAAAAATTGGGGAAGTAATTGGTGGTGGCAGAAGCCTTTTAAATATTTGCATGAATTTGCACGTTTTTATAATTTTGTAAATAAGTTTTTATAACGGTATTTTTTTAACAAATTTTCGCTAATAAAAACGTTTCGAATATTTAACTCCAAGAATTAATAACAATATCGCAATGCATTGCTAAGATTTTCAATACAGTATTCAATTCATTTTCATTTTTTCGAAATGAATCACATTTGTTTACTGGAATCTTCAGGCAAGTTATGAAATTTATTTAAACGCTAATGAATAAACAAAATATCTGAGACGTCATTGATGAGCTACGACGCTACTCAGCTAAACAGACACAGTTGACTAGAGACATTTGATGTCCATCATACATTAACTTAAATTATTACTTTAATTATCATTAATTACATTTGTAAATATTATCACTTGGGGGGGAAACTTGTTCCACTCCACTCCGTTTGTTCGCTCAATCACACAAACTGATACGTGAACATCGTCCGTGGATTATACAGCGGCAATTTTTTCGAACACGAAATTGATTACGGCTGGCAAATGAGATTTTTGCAATTCTTTCCTCCGTGGCAGATTGTGGCTCATCTGTCGGTGCTTCAGCACCTCGATCCAAGGGAGCTGATGTTGTGCGGGATTCAGGAGTTTCTTCCATTGTTTTTATTAGACTTTCAGCCACAAGTGGCATAAAGGTACCACCACCTGTGGCCTTTGGTGCCACAATAGGTTCGCCTGGCCCCTCCGTGGAATGTTGAGCAAATAATGTAATCATGTCCCCCGACACCATTTCATCCGACATATCATCATAGAAACTAAAATGTGATCTATCCACCGCTGACAATTCGGCCAATGGCGCCCGAAAGAGACCGGCCTTCATTGCGTTCACATCTGTTTCCCGTTTCGATTTTACCGAACGACATTGTATTTGATTTATATGCAAAGTGAGCAGCAATAGCGTCAACGAACAGAGGAGCGACAGCGGTTTATTCATGTTCCACATAAATAATATATTTGTTAAATATTTGTTTTTGCTTTTGTATTTTATTTATATATATTTTTTTTTTTTTTTTTTTTTTTTTTTGTTTTCTAACAACTTGAAATATTTCAGTTAGATATCACGTTTGCCAGGTTGACTGTTGTGCGTTATATTGAATACTGAAGGGTTTTCGAACGTTATAATTGGTTTAAATCCCAAAACAATGTCACCACTGTTGCCAACGCACTGGGAATTCGTGATTTCCCAAAAATTTGATTTAAAAATCCCTCTTAAGAAAACAATGTAAAAAAATATGCCAAATTAAATTTGGATATGTAAAGAAAATGGTTAAATATTTGAGGTTTAAAGTATCTTTGGCGATCGGAACTTGTAACAAATCAGCCAAATTGACATTGTTCAGTTATTCCAAATAATATTCACGTCTTTATCATTGCATGGATACATATATTGAAGATTTTGGGGATATTCTCTATATTATTACCATTTTGGCAACGTTTTGAAGCCGAGTGGGCTATGGGATAATAACACTGTGCAATACAAAAGAAAAAAAATAATTACGGGAAAAACTTAGCGGATTATAAAAGTGTAAAAAAAAGTAAAAAAGTAGTTAAGTTCGGCCGACCGAACTTTTAATACCCTCCGCCTTCCAAATGAAAAGTTTCAACAAATTCCCAAAATTACCGTTTAAATTATGAGCTTTATACGGGGGCTATTCGAAGACACGGACTTGTATGAGTAATTCTTTATCAGAGACTGTACTACCCATTTAGATCTTCAAATACGAAATATGAAACAATTACGGCGAATAATGGTAAAATCACCAAAATACTGAATAAAGGGAGGTAGCGTTAAATGGAAGCTCTACGAAAACATGGAACTGTGTACGATTTTTTTAAAGGCTGTTTTACCCGTTAAGAACATTGAATATGAAATTTGAAACAATTCCGGTGAATAATGTCGCTAAAATCATCAAAATACCAAATAAAGGGAGGTAACGTTATATTGGAACTATACGAAGACGTGGACCGACATGGCAAAATTTACGAACTTAACCTGTCAACTGGCAAAATAAACCTATGTGCAAAATTTGGCCTTCTATCTAAATTCGTTAGAAAGATAGTGTAATGACAACAGTAGACAGATGGGCATCGCTAAATCGTTTTAGAATTTTAGGCTGATCCAAAATATATACAGGGTGAGATGAAAAAAATGCAACCAACTTCAGACTGCTGCCATTTCTAAGCCACTTGTCCGACAGCTGTTAAAATTATTTCAGTGACAGCTCATTATATTGTTTAGAAGCGTTCAAAAGCATTTTGGTTAGAAATTTCGAGAAAAAAAGTTATTCGTGATGGAATTCTAGCGCGATAGTGTGATTTCTTTATATTTTGGCTGGAAAACCACAAGTGGCTATCGTTAGAGCACACCAGCATATAAATGTGAATAAATCTTTTGTGTCTCGTACCATCGCTCTTTACCGTGAAACTGGTAGCTTGGTCCGACATCAAGGAAGTGGACGGAAGAAAACAGCAACATCAGCAGAAATGGTTTGAAAAGTAAAGAAGCGACTTGATCGAAACCCACGTCGCAATGACCAAAAATGACTCGTGAGCTGAACATACCGCAATATTCCATTCGGCAAATATTGGAAAATGAGCTCGGTGTAAAGCCATTGAAATTCCAAAAAGTGCAAGAAATTACAAAACTCAAACTCAAAAGAGCTAAAGAGTTGCTTGGCTTGACCGAAAGTGGTGAACTGCCGAATTTGGTTTTCTCCGCTCCGATGAGAAAACATTCGTTGTACAGCAGTTTTTAAACAAACAAAATGATCGTCTTTACTTGCCAAAGAGGTCAGCTGAAAATGTGCACCTTCGGTTGGCCACCAGAATTCAATCGCCGGCCATGGTGATGGTGTGGGCCGCCATAACAGCCGATGGTCGCTCTCCGCTCGTATTAATCAACCGTGGTATCAGAATAAATGCCGAATATTATCGCGAATATATTCTGGAGGGTGTATTAAAGCTATGGGCACGCAAACATTTTGGCCGCAGACCTTAGACATTCGAACAGGACTCAGCACCATCGCACTCAGCATGCGCCATCCAAGAATGTTTGCAAAAAGTGTTCCTGGCCTCAATTCCAACGCACAATGGCCACCAAAATCTACGGATACCAATCCGTTGGACTATTGTGTCTGGTGTGTTTTGTAAAGCAAGGTTGACACTAAAAAATACCAAAGTGTCGGTCTTCTCAAGCAAGCGCTTCGCCGGGAATGGGCCAAACTACCGCAGAGCAACATTCGGGCAGTATATTTCATTGGCCGTTTGAAGGCCATTATTCGTGCCAAAGGTGACCAATTTGAACAAATCTAAAATTATTCTAAAAGTTGATGTTTTTTTTCCGACATTTTTTCCTTTCATTCAATTAATTAAAAAAATTAAAAAATTAAAAATTATGGCGTTTGACATTGTTGCAGTTTTTTTTATCCTAGCCTGTATATCAATACATTGACGTATTCCTTTCTTTGCCCCAAAATAACAATTTATCGGAAAAATGTCATTTTCGGAACCTTCCATAATTCTTGAAATTGTGTGATTCAGTTATATGGGGGGTTACATGAGAACGCGAGGTTACTTCAAGTTTTTTTGAACTTGAAATGGAACTAAAACCTTTTAAATACATTTGTATACTTTTCGATTTTTTTTACCGAGTTGATGAACTCAATGAGCATCCTAAAGAGGTGGAGCGATATATCAAATTTATAAAACCAGAAAACCTGTCGAAATAATAACACAATTTAGGTAGATTCCTTCAAGGGGTATATTGATAAACACAAACGATTATTTGATAGATCGAGTGCAGCTGAATGTCGATTATGTTTTTCAAGTCATAAGACTGCAACTTATTTAAAAAAAATATGCAATAAACAGTAAAATATAATTATATAACTTTCTGCGGAATTCAAAAAATATACCATCTATCTGCAATTTTTTCGAGATCTTACTATTTTCTTGAGAAATTCACAAAAATTCTTTCACACACACACCACCAAATATTTGAAGTTAATTTCGTGTCTGTCTTGGTTTCAATAATGTTAATATTTTAGAAACCGATCATTTTGTTGGGTTTGGTAACACTATTTCATTTCAATCAATTTGGATATTTATCCCACACGAATTACAGCAATAGCCTTATTAAGACTTAACGGTGAATAACTTCATTGTACTGTGGGTAAAAAAAAAAAATATTTAAAACTTTTGCCCTACAACACTATGTGTATAAGTTTGATTGGGTCAAAAATTATGTAACGCCTCTCAATATTGGTCACATAGAATTTTAAATATTGATCTCCCTATCCCACTGAGCTGAGTCGATCTACCTATGTATGTTCCTTAAATTAGACAATTAATTTTATTTTCAATAACGAAAATTTCCAATAAATCGCGAATATTTTTAATTCCAGCGTGATCACAGACAAACGACCGTTACATTGACGGTGATTTGAAAGCCTATTGTTTTGGACGATGTCTGCCCTATAGCTCTTAATTAACAACCAATAGACATGAATATTTTTATAAGGTTGGAGTTAAGGCACTTCGAATGGTCAACGGATTATATTGGTGAAATGGACCACAATTTTGAGTGAAAAAATACCAAAATACACGAAATCACAAATACATGAAATAAATTTTCAAATATTATTTTGAATACCCATTGGCACGACATGGGGCGTAAATGAAGGGCAAATGCTACGAACAGGAAACTGTATTATTTTAAAATTGAACGGAATTTCTGTTGCTCTTAGAGGGATTCGAGGTAGCAATAGAATGGAACCTACATACTTCCTCATAATTGTAGCCTCAATTAAATTGATGTGTAGTTTTTTTTACTGTTAGCCTAAAACCATAGCAAAGGTATGATTCTTAATAAAATAATATCCAAATTTGCACAGATTTCAATTTTTTATACCCTACAACACTATGTGTTGGGGGTATTATAAGTTTGATTGGGCCAGAATTTATGTAACACCTCGAAATATTGGTTTCCCATATAGGAAAGTGTATATGGATCATCCTAGCTCGCCGAGCTGAGTCGATCTAGCTATGTATGTCCCTCCGTCCGTCTGTCCGTCTGTCCATGTTAATTTGTAATCACTCTACAGGTCGCAATTATGGTCCGATCTTCACAAAGTTTAAAATGGAGGTAGGGATAGGGTCAGAATAGAAGCCTATTTCTTTTGGAGATGATCGCCAAATGTTTAGGGGTTGAAATGGACCAAATACTGAAAAATATCGGATTTTGCAGTAGCTATACAGGTCGCAATTATAGACCAATCGACGCGGAATTTCGCATGTAGCTAGAGTTTAGGGCGCGGAAGAAGCCTACCAATTTGGGTGGTCATCGGATAATATTTAGCGGGTAAAATAGACTATATCTTTTGTGTTGAAAAAATTCAACATTTTTCATTAAACCGCGAATATTTTAAATTCCGGCGAAATCACTAATCCATGACAAGGTTACTTCTGACCTTTACATTGATGTTAACATCCAACAAATCGATATGTGCGATATGTATGACTATCAAAGAAGATATGCTTGAAAGATCTCTTATATGTCGAGAACTGCTGAACTGATTTCGACAGTTCTCATTAATTCAGAATGGCCTCTTGGCAGGAAAGAAAAAAAAATCTAAAAAAATCGTATAAAAATATATCTCTAAAGATGAAAATATTGATTTTGTAAAAATTTCTCATATTTTTTCAATTTTGTCATATTTTTGGCATATTTTCATTTTGAATTAAACATTTGGTAATATTTCTACAGCTAACAAAACTAAGTAGTTAGGATATCAGGATATCATATACAGATCGCATTTATGACCCGATCCTTACGAAATTTTGCATGGGGATAAGATGAGGGTCAGAATAGAAGCCTACTCTTTTTGGAGATGATCGCCATATATTTAGGGGTTGAAATGGACAAATAAACTGCAAAATTATCAGCAGGTCGTAATTATCGCCCGATCCTCACCCACATTTGAATGGGGGTTACCAGACATTGCAAAAGCTAAGCAGTTTTGGATGGCCATCCAAAAATATTCCATGTGTGAAACAGTTTGCCAACTTTTGTAGACAAAATATGAGAGATTATAGGTCTTTGGGAAATATTGGTTCCAGATCTAGGAAGGCCGTTTACGTGCAACATTTACCAATAAATTGGAAATGAGCAAATTAGTTTAAGTTGCTATTATTCGAAAATTAGAGAACGAAACCTGATGGTTTTCTTTTATTATTTGTCACAATATTTTGTGGAATTCTTTCGAGAATCTCGCCTATATAAACTGTATCGTTTATTATAGTGTTGTAGGGTATTCAACGGTCGGCCCCGCTCGACTGTAGCCTTTGCTTACTTGTTTTTTTGATAAAATTTATTTTTAGGCCCAATTCCTATGCATATTATAAATTAAATCTGATATACATAGAGAGTATTGAACATCAAATACTAGATCCAAATCTGACCCGATTTCGATATAAATTAACGAATTCATTTGAAGACCAAGTTTTATCAGAAATTGTTTTGAAAATAGATATGCACGTTGATGTATCAAACACACGATATCGGCCGAAAATATGGGAAGTATATCCAAATCTGAACTGGTTTTAATATGATATGGCAAACATTTTTTTTGTTCCAATTTCCGCTACGCATTCCAAATTTCAAGATTGTATCTATAATCAAACAAATAAACAAAGAATCAAATGCACAAACATTTTCCTCTTTTGTAGATATAGAATCTTCGAATATGGCCCAATTTTATTAAAGTGTTCTGATCTCAAAGTTTCGAGTAAATTAGGGTTGGTTTGGTTGTTGCCCATTTGGAAGGGAAGAATAGAATTGTCCTCTCCCACAGGGTGATGGCCTTCAAATGGCCAATGAAATCGTCACACGCTGCCCGAATGTTGCTCTGCGGTATTTTGGCCCATTCCCGGCGAAGCTCTTGCTTGAGGTAATCGACACAAAATACTCCAGACACAATAGTCCAACGAATTGGTATCCGAAGATTTTGGTGGCCATTGTGCACTGGAAATGAAGCGAGGAACCTCATTTTGTAACCATTCTTGGGTGGCGTGTGCTGAGTGCGATTGTGCTGAGTCCTGTTGGAATGTCCAAGGTGTGAGGCCAAAATGTTTGCGAGCCCAAGGCTTTACTACACCCTCCAGAATATTTTGGCGAAAATATTCGACATTTATTCTGATGCCATGGTCGATTAATACGATGATGCGGAGAGCGGCCATCGGCTGTTATGGCGGCCCACACCATCACCATGGCCAGGGCTGGAGTTCTGGTGGCCAACCGAAGGTGCACATTTTCAGCTGACCTTTTTGGCAAGTAAACACGATCATTTTGTTTGTTTACAAACTGCTGGACAACGAATGTTTTCTCATCGGAGCGGAGAAAACCAAATTCGGCAGCACACCGCTATCGGCCAAGCGAAGCAACTCTTAAGCTCTTTTGAGTCTACTTTCTTTCTGTTACGGTGTAAGTTTTTGCACTTTTTGGAATTTCAATGGCTTTACACCGAGCTCATTTTTCAATATTTGCTGAATGGAATATTGCGATATGTTCAGCCCACGAGTCATTTTTCGGCCACTGCGACGCGGGGTTCGATCAGGTCGCTTCTCTACTTTTCGAACGATTCACGGTAACGAGAGGTGGTACGAGACACAAACGATATATTCACATTTAATTGCAAATATAAAGAAATAACTTTTTTCTGGAAAATTCTCGCCAAAATGCTTTTGTACGCTTGTAAACAATATAATAAGCTGTCACTAGAATAATTTTAGCAGTTATTGGACGAGTGGTCTGATACTGGTTGCAGTTTTTTCATCTCACCGTATATGTATTATATTTACTTTTAGCCTATCTAGAGTCGGATATCTTTTCGGGAAAACCGTCTTTATCCACTGTGCTCTTTTCTTAACGGGGGTATTCCCCAACCAGTTATTCATTGACATTCAGATGTTAAGTATATTGACTTTATAAGCACTGAAACTTATTACCATATTAAGCACCAACCCATGCTTATGTTTGTTGTTTATTAAACATTAAATAGCGGTCAGCAATAAAAATTATTAAACATGCCACTAACTGAACATCTGTCAGTTTTTTTTTTTTTTTGTAGACAAACTGTGATTGTTTGATTTCTCACCTTTGTTCAAACCCCCGTTTCTCTGTATTTTATTAACTGATGGTTACCCTGTATCAATAATATCGCTTTGAGAGTCAAAAATATTCAAATGACTTGTGTTAGTTCGGTTTTAAGAGATAAGTGAATGCTTTTTTTTGACAAATTTGGTGAGATGCTATGCTCTCCAAACTTGTTCAAATATTATCGACGAAACCTCATTCAGAGTGTATTGGTCATGGTGATTTTTCTGACAAAAAAAAAATATATATATATATAACACAAGTGTTTAGAGCGTGTGCGCACTGTTTTTCACTTTCATTCAAACTTTACAAATAAATGTGGACCGTTAAATGTTATTTTAAGCTACTTGTGTTTAAATTGTTTTTTCAAGGCAATGCCGTTTTTTTGTTTCATACAGATGTGTGCGTAACTAAGGTGTACTCATTAATAAAATAGTATTTAAATTTAAACATCGTTAAAGAAATGTTAGGAAAAATTAATATTGAAATTAAAAAAATAAAAATTAATATTTTGCTATGGCTTAATATTTAAAAAAATGCTGGATGGTAAAAGAATTATTTTCAATTCAATTAAGACATAAGAAATTCTAATTACTTATTGAAATGTCTCAGAAAATACCTTGTACGTATTTACTTATTAAAAAAACAAGTAAGCAAATGCTATATTCGCGGTCCTAAAACCCTTTTGACTAGAAAGAATATTCCTGTAAAAACCATCCACATACAGGGTGAGACAAAAAACTGCAACAAAGTCAAACGCAAGAATTTTTGGCATTATTTTCTAATTTTATTGAATGATAGCAAAAAATGTCGGATCAAATGTATAATAAGTTTAGATTTGTTCGAATTAGTCACCTTTGGCACAAATTGGGCCTTCAAACGGCCAATGAAACCGTCACACGCTGCCGGAATGTTGCTCTGCGGTATTTTTGCTTATTCCTGGCGAAGCGCTTGCTTGAGGTGATCGACACTTTGGTATTTTTTAGTGCCAACCTTGCTCTCCAAAATACTCAAGACACAATAGTTCAACGGTTTGGTATCCGAAGATTTTGGTGGCCATTGTGCGCTGGAAATGAAGCGAGGAACCTGATTTTGTAACCATTCTTGGGTGGCGAGTGCAGATTGCGATGGTGCTGAGTCCTGTTGGAATCTCCAAGGTCTGTGGCCAAAATGTTTGCGTGCCCAAGGCTTTAAAACACCCTCCAGAATATTTTCGCGATAATATTTGGCATTTATTCTGATGCCACGGTCAATAAATACGAGCGGAGAGCGTCCATCGGCTGTTATGGCGGCCCACACCATCACCATGGCCGGCGCTTGAGTTCTGGTGGCGAACCGAAGGTGTACAGTTTCAGCTGACCTCTTTGGCAAGTAAACACAATCATTTTGTTTGTTTACAAACTGCTACACAACGAATGTTTTCTCATTGAATAAAAGCAAATTCGACAGTTCACCACTTTCGGCCAAGCGAAGCAACTCTTTAGCTCTTTTGAGTCGATTTTCTTTCTGTTGTGGTGTAAGTTCTTGCACTTTTTGGAATTTCAATGGCTTTACCCCGAGCTCATTTTTCAATATTTGCCGAATGGAATATTGTGATATGTTCAGCTCACGAGCCATTTTTCGGCCACTACGACGCGTGTGTCGATCAAGTCGCTTCTAAATTTTTCGAACCATTTCTGCTGATGTTGCTGTTTTCTTCCGTCCACTTCTTTGACGACACTGGAATAATTTCAACAGCTGTCACACGAGTGACTTAGGAACGCAACAGTCTAAAGTTGGTTGTAGTTTTTTCATGTCACCCTGTTTACTTGTCGGATTACCGACTGAAATTTTTCAATTTGTTTAATGCCAACATGACGATTTTGTATGTACCTTCCCCCAAATAAATAAGACATCCCCTTTAGATATATTTTATATCAATATTTTATTCAAGTGCATACATGTAGTACTTAACCGGTTTTGTGATAAACACGTTCATTTTTATTTGTAGTTTACAATATTTAATTGTAATTGCTTAATAAACATTCAATGATTTTAGAATGTTAATTGTTGTAAATGACCAGAATTATATATTTTATAGAATTTATTATGCCCGGTGCCAATTAGTTATTCAGTGAGCAAATTAAATAATTATTTGTGATAATTTTAATAAGGGACTTGAAAATATTAAAAAAATGTCAGAATATTAAATATAAGGGCTTTAAACAGGTTAACCAAGTTCTCTCTCATGAGGATGCAAAATTTTCTTTGAGTTCATACTAGACTTGAAGTGGTTATTTTATGTTAGTCGGATTTTGAAATGATGAAAGTTCTTGGTTAGGATGAATTCGTCTTGAGTCGAACTTAAAATAAGAACTTAATTATAAAGCGTTTCCGATTTTCCTAAACATTTTTTCCTCCCAATATCATAGTCTATTTTGGATCAAATGTAGAAATGAAATATATATTCATCCACTCTTTTTGGTAAATATTTAGAAAAAAATCATGTTTATTTCTCATATAAAATGAATAAATGACCAAATATTTTTGAAACTTGGTCTGTGGTAAATATTGTCCAGTGCTTCTCAGATCTCACCTTAAATGGTAAACATATTTTTAAACACGAGAAAGGAACGTAGTATACCTTAAACACTATGTTTTGGGGATATTATAAGATTGATTGGCAAAAAATAAAAAAAAAAAATAAAAAAAAAAATAAAAAAAAAATGAAAAATACAAAGTTCTTGATTTTTCTGTTGCTCTAGAGTAAAGCTGTTAGGCTAGAGTTCAATGCTAGACAGAAGCCTAACAATTCGGAAGGTCTTCGAACAATATTTAACGGCTGAAATACACCGTAACTTTTGTGTAAACACTATGAACATTTTCATTAATCTGCTACTATTTTTATTCCAGCGAAATCACAAATACTTAAAAGGTCATAGCATAAGAAGCTACTAATATATTTTTGAATATTTTGCGATATTGTTTTATTATTTGTCATATTTTTATTCCATGAGATTTTTATACCCTACAGCACCATGTGTTGGGGGTATTATAAGTATGATTGGGCAAAAAATTATGTAACATCTTGAAATATTGGTCCCCTACATAGGAAAGTGTATAAGAATCGATCTAGATATTTATGTCCGTCCGTCCATCTGTCCATGTTGATTTGTAATCACTCTAAAGGTATGATGGCCCATCC
This sequence comes from Musca domestica, assembly GCF_030504385.1. NCBI lineage: Eukaryota > Metazoa > Arthropoda > Insecta > Diptera > Muscidae > Musca > Musca domestica. The sequence goes on along the minus strand of NW_026712238.1, from coordinate 7,647,173 downwards.
CCACGAAATTTGGCATGGAGCTGGGGAGCTAGGGTCAGAATAGAAGCCAATTGTTTTTGGAGATTATCCCATAATATTTAGAGGTTGAAATGGACCAAAAAGAGAAAAAAATTCTGATTGTGCAACTGCTCTATAGGTCCCAATTATACAGAGTAAGATGAAAAAACTGCAACCAACTTCAGACTGGTGTCATTTCTAAGACACTCGTCCGATAGTTCTTAAAATTATTCCAGTGACAGCTCATTACATTGTTTACAAGCGTACAAAAGCTTTTTGTTGAGAATTTTGCAGAAATAAAGTTATTCGTGATGGAATTCAAGCGTGATAGTGTGATTTCTTTATATTTGGCTGGAAAAGCACAAGTGGCTGTCGTTAGAGCACTCCAGCATTTAAATGTGAATAATTTTTTTATGTCTCGTAACATCGCTCATTACCAAGATACTGGTAGCGTAGCCCGACGTCAAGGAAGTGGACGGAAGAAAACAGCAACATCAACAGAAATGGTTCGAAAAGTAAAGAAGCGACTTGTTCGAAACCCGCGTTGCAGTGGCCGAGAAATGGCTCGTGAGCTGAACATATCGCAATATTCCATTCGGCAAATATTGAAAAATGAGCTCGGGTTAATGCCATTGAAATTCCAAGAAGTGCAAGAACTTACACCGCAACAGAAAGAAAATAGACTCAAAAGAGCTAAATAGTTGCTTCGCTTGACCGAAAGTAATGAACTGCCGAATTTGATTTTCTCCGCTCCGATGAGAAAACATTCGTTGTCCAGCAGGTTTCAAACAAACAAAATGATCGTGTTTACTTGCCAAAGAGGTCAGCTGAAAATGTGTACCTTCGGTTGGGCACCAGATCTCAAGCGCCAGCCATGGTGATAGTGTGGGCCGCCATAGTATCCGATGGTCAATCTCCACTCGTATTAATCGACCGTGGCATCAGAGTAAACGCCGAATATTATCGGCATATAAAATATTCTAGAGGATGAAAGCCTAGCGCACGCAAACCTTTTGGCCGCAGACCTTGGACATTCCAACAGGACCTACAGCACAATCGCACACGGCACGCGCCACACGCCACGCGCCACCCATGAATGGTTACAAATTGAGGTTCCTCGCTTCATTTCCAGCGCACAATGGCCACCAAAATCTCCGGATACCAATCCGTTGGACTATTGTGTCTGGAGTATTTTGGAAAGCAAGGTTGGCACTAAAAAATACTAAAGTGTCGATCACCTCAAGCAAGCGCTTCGCCGGGAATGCGTTAAAAAAATGGATAACAACCGCTAACACTTAGCATGAAACCGGTGTCATTGACTTTACGATGTTTTGCCAATCGATTTCAAATATGTAAGTATACCCAATAGGGTAAGTGTTCCTAAGTTCGGCATGTCCCAGTAGTCGGCACTTCTTATTTTTAAGCCCAAATAAATGAAACTAACTAAATGTATTTTGTTTACTTCAAATATATTTTCAGCTATCTTAGTGTGCAATTTCGCTAAGATGATATGTTCTAATAAAAATTAAATTTTTGTCTGTGAAGGTCCTCAACAATCCATATTCTTAAGAAAAGTACAATAAAGGCGTCGAATCAGTTTAACTAAACAAAAATATTATAATTTAATAAATTAATTTATTATTATTATTAATTATTCTTACAAGAAACTTGGTATGCCGACTGTTGGAACATGCCATACCGACAATTGGCAAGTGGTGCCGACTACTAGCAAAAAAGCATTGTTTTAATAAAACTACAAATTTATGATATTTAATAAAAAGTTATTGAAACTTTATTTATTGCAAAAACTATACAACATTTCGAATCTGAATAAATTAACTTTGTAATAATTGAAAAGTTCCACTCAGAATGGTGAGCTATTAAAAACGCGAAAATCCTAAAAGTGCCGACTACTGGTACACTTACCCTATTAGTTATTTGTTTTAAACGGTTTTATTTACTCATGCTAGAGGGTATTAAAAGTTCAGTCGATCTTAACGCGTGTTTACTTGTTAATATGTATGTATGAAATTCTGGCGTTTAGGTAAAATTTAGACGTTTTATGTCTTCCGTGACCTTATGTAGAAGAAAGTAATTCTATATTTATCTGCAACAGTGCGAAGACATTATATATGTAAAATAATCGGATTCCAAGGAATGTTAATCCGAAAATCTCAAAAATGTGGGGGGAGGGGGAGCTTTAAACACTATTCCGATTACTTTGCGATCTAAACATTCAAAACGCCGATACTCATGTATTATATTTTTATACCCTCCACCACACATAGTATGGGGGGAATATTAAGTTCGTCATTCCATTTGTAACTCATCGAAATAATATTTTTACACCCAACAAAATATATATATATTCTAAGACAATTTAGCCCAGTCCGTACGTCCGTCGGTTTTAATCACGCTACAGTCAAAACGAATTAAGATAGGAAGCTAAAATTTTGCACAAATCTGTCTTTTGTCTGCACGCAGGTCAAGTTTGAAGATGGGCTATATCGGTTCACGTACTTTACCCTCTGGAAAAGAATCGTTTACACATCGTGTACAGTATAGCGCAACCCCCATACAACGGTACCCCCAATATTCGGTATTTTTATGACTTTAGACACATTTTCCAATCCAATTGTCTGAAAATTCTCATAAAAAGTTCTTGTGAGTACTTTATCCCTTAGAAGAGAGTTGTATATATAGGTCAACGATATCATGTAGCCCCCATATAAAGGTACATTCCGATATTCGGTATTTTCATTAATTCAGCCAAATTTTTCAATGTAATTGTCTTAAAATTCTCATAAGAAGTTTCTTGTTAGTACTTTATCCCTTAGAAGAGAATTGTCTATATAGGTCTACGATAGAGTACATCCCCCATATAACGCACCTTCCGGTATTTTTATGACTTTTGCGATGTTATTCACCGGAATTGTTTCAAATGTCGTATATAAAGTTCGGAACAATTATTACAGCCTATGACAAAAATTACTTATGCCGGACTACGTCTTCGTATAGCCCCCATATAACGGCTTTAATTTAAGCGGTATTTTCCGTCGGATTTTTTTTTAAATTTGTTTAGGTTTCCTTCAAATGGTGGAGGGTATAAAAAGTTCGGCCCGGCAGAAATTAGCTACTTTTTTACTTGTTAGCTCTGCTATCATAATCTGCAGGATTTTCCCAATTATTGAAAAAATTGAATTTTATCACAAAACTTTATTTTATATAATTAATTTTTTTATGTATACTTTTCAATACTTATTCTGGTATTGAATTTTATATTTATAATATATATACATGAAATGAGATAAACCTTAGACAAATTATTCATTACATATTCATTATGATTACTTAAGAGAAAATATAAGAAAAAATAAATAATTTTCAGGTTTTTTGTTAAAAATAAATAAAAATTGAAATGAAATGAATACAATAATACTAAATACTAATGAAATACAAAAATACTAAACTAAATAAATATATACTTTATAAAGCACTATAATACTAATTCAATATCTATACGAATAAAAACACATTTATACTCTCTTATTTTAACAATTTGTTTAACACATATTGTGCCTTAAAAATTAATTTAAAACAATTCTTTGGTATCACTTTTGCTACTCTTCAAACAGGTTTGAAATGGGAGTATTAATTAATTGTCTTCGATTGGCCTAAATGAGTTGCCAAAAAAAAACACTGATTTGACGGAGAGTCATCATCATATCTTCTTCATCGACATCTCTTCTTTTACATTTACGTTTGTTTTATTTTTGTCTTATGGAGTGACTCATGGCGTTTAACTAGAATTTCGAAGCAGTAGTGTTTTTGGCGCAACCATAATTATGTTATTTTGCTTCAACTTCAATGACGTAGAGAAAAGTGATGTTTGATGACGCATTTTTATGTTGGTTGGACAACGTGGTAAATATGTGTTTTTCTTTAAGGTAAACACTTTATATCGGCTGCCCATACGCTTTCAGCAGTTAACAGTTCTCGCACAACGTCCGCGTATTGTACATTTACAGTTGGGTTTGGTACGAACATGTTTACGTCCTTTAAATGTTATCTTTAGCATTTTCTCCTGTTTCACTCCTACCGATGACCTTCTTTGATTATCGAGTAGGTCAATTTCACTGTTTGGCAAATCCGCACTTCTGTACACATCCCATGCGACACCATCCGAAACATTTGTTGCTTCTTCGCTTCCGTTCAAACCTTTTGTCACGATAATAATTTCTTCGGTTGTTCTGTCATTTGCTGGTATTATTACGCCACTTTGTATTTGACCTATTGTCAATGTAAATATAAACAATAACAACAACTCGTGTTTCCACATTTTTATATTTTTAATGTTTTTTTATTTTTTTTTTTAGTATTTAACTTTGGCCTTTGGAAATCTATCTCTGTCTTATGCCGTGTTCGAATTTTAACTGAAAGATTGTGAGTCTTGTCGTGTTGTTTAAATGCATCGTCAACACGTTGTTAAGCTGAAATATAACATTTACTCTTTCTTCTATTCGTAAAAGCGCCAGCCGCCCATTTGTATGAGATGTACGACGGACAACAACAACAACTACTCTCTGCTGTTGGTAGAGTGCTTATCAATGTCTTCAGAGGAAAAGAGGAATCGATCGATATGGATAGTTGAAAAAAGAACGCTGTCTTCGTTGATGAGTATGTCGAATGGAACTGGTTTGCCTTTCGAAAAGAACTTAATTGCGAGGTAGGTAGGTAGGTAGGTATATGTTGCAAGTCATGGTAGAATCACAATTGTTTTGATTTACAAAGTTCGGATGATTCCCTTAATTAAAAGCTCAATTAAAATAAAAAGAAAAACATAATTAATCATGCCGCTAGCATACAATACATTCTTGTGGGAATTTAGAAAGGAAACTCATTTTTTTGGAGAATTAAAAGTCAAGTTTATATCAAACTAGCTGAACCCTTTTTGATTTTATAAGCATTTAAAATTTTATAAACGAATATTTTGTGGTTTTTAAATAAGAACAAGTAAAAAAGCTGCGCCGCAATTTTCAAAAAACAAAAAAAAAAAAATCTGTTAAAAATTATCCGAATCCGAGTACGACGACGTGGACCTGTATACAATATTCATTGCGAAATTAAAAAAAAATCGGTAAATAATGTAGCTAAAATCATCAAAATTCCAGGCGGTACCATTATAGTGGGAATATATCAAAACGTGGACCTGCACAGATAACTTTCTGTCATAGCCTGTGGTATCCATTACGAACTTCAAATACGACATTTGAAACAATTCCGGTGAATAATACCCTTAAAAAATTATCAAAATACCAAATATCGGAAGGTACCCTTATATGGGGGCTATACGAAGACGTGGATCTGCACAGACAATTTTCCGTCTTAAGCTGTAGTATTCCCTACGAGCTTCGAACACCAAATTTGAAAGAATTCCGGTAAATAATGTCGCTAAAATAAGCAAAATACTGAATATCGGGAGGTTCTATTATATGGGGGATATACCAAGACAAGGTTTACGTCTGCCCCATTTATACCAAAAGTCCCGCAGACATAATATACATTTGAGTAGGACTTTATCAACCTACTTCGTTGCGTTCTGAAGCCAGAGTGATTTTCAAAGATGGACATCGCTAAATCGACATAGAATTTTATGCTGATCAAGAATATATATACTTTGTGGGGTCTAAATGTATATTTCGAGGTGTTACAAACGTAATAACAAACTTCATATACCATTTTATTTAAAGAAAGCAAAAAATGTCGGAAAGAATAAGATTAGATTAGTTCGAATTGGTCGCCTTTGGCACGAATTATGGCCTTCAAACGGCCAATGAAACTGTCACACGCTGCCCGACTGTTGCTCTGCGGTATATTATTAGTACCAACCTTGTATTCCACAATACTCCAGACACAATAGTCCAACATATAGGTATCCGGAGATTTTGGTGGCCATTGTGCGCTGGAAATGAAGCGAGGAACCTCATTTTGTAAGCATTTTTGGGTGGCGCGTATTGAGTGCGATGGTGCTGAGTCCTATTGGAATGTCCAAGGTCTGCGTCCAAAATGTTTGCGTGCCCAAGGCTTTAATACACCCTCCAGAATATTTTCACGATAATATTTGGTATTTATTCTGATGCCACGGTCGATTAATAAGAGCAGCGAGCGACCATCTTTTATCTGTTGGCTGTTATGGCGGCCCACAACATCACCATGGTCGGCGCTTGAGTTCTGGTGGCCAACCGAAGGTGCACATTTTCAGCTGACCTCTTTATCAAGTAAACACGATAATTTTGTTTGTTTACAAACTGCTGGACAACGAATGTTTTCTCATCGGAGCGGAGAAAACCAAATTAGGCAGTTCACCACTTTCGGCCAAGCAAAGCAAATCTTTAGCTCTTTTGAGTCTATTTTCTTTTTATTGTGGTATAAGTTCTTACAGTTTTTGGAATTTCAATGGCTTTACCCCGATCTCATTTTTCAATATTTGCCGAATGGAATATTGCGATATGTTCAGCTCATGACCCATTTTTCGGCCACTGTGACGCAGGTTTCGATCGAGTTGCTTCTTTACTTTTCGAACCATTTCTGCTGATGTTGCTGTTTTCTTCCGTCCACTTTCTTGACGTCGGGCTACGCTACCAGTATCACGGTAACGAGCGATGGTACGAGACACAAAAGATTTATTCACATTTAAATGCTGGAGTTTTCTAACGATAGCCACTTGTGGCTTTCCAGCCAAATATAAAGAAATTACACTATCACGCTTGAATTCCATCACAAATATTTTTTTTTTTTTTTTTTTGGAAAATTCTCACCAAAATGCTTTTGTACGATTGTAGACAATATAATGAGCTATCACTGAAATAATTTTAACAGCTGTCGCACGAGTGGCTTAGAAATGACTGCAGACTGAAGTTTGTTTCAGTTTTTTTCATCTCAACCTGCATAATATGTAGGAATTTTTATATAGGCACTTCAAAAAGTTAAAAACGGAATAACCTTGGTAACTAACCTTCATAGTATGATGAAGAGTATAAAAATATCAATACTTTGCCGAAGAAGTTTAATTCCTTGATAGAGTATTTTCATCTGTGACGTTTTAACGGCAACAGTCGTTGACTCATACACCACGCCGCAATTATTTTCCTTTTATTTGTTTATGATTCGATTCGTGTGCCCTGTTGTCTTTCAGTGACATGTGAATTAATTTCATTGCGAATTCTCTTTTGTTGTTGCTTTTTATCTGAACAACAATCGCTGGCAATCTTACACAATATTGTGAAGACATGAAAACACTTGCTATAAATATTATATGTTGCGTTTCTGGCGAATTGATTTGGAAACTATATCAGTGAATTACATGTATCAGAAACGTTTATTTTCGTTTGTTGTGATTGGATTTTAGCTTTGTTATGGTTGGACTTTGCTGAAGCGAGTTTTTTAGAGCGAGACACCATTGATAGGTTAATATTGGGGGCAATTTATGTCATACTTATATTCAACATCGTATGAAAGTTTGTACGACGGTCAGTCTTGGTACGTAGACACATGAGTTTTTGGAAATTCGTACTAAAAGGGTACGAAAAGTACTTAAATGTACTAAAAATAGAATACTTTTTATTGGACAAACGGAACGAGCCAGAATTTGCAATGAGAGTCACTGATGGAGTGCAGGATAGATGTACCAAAGGCTTTTTGGAATTCGAACGAACTTTAAGGCTACGAAACGTTCTAAAATGTTACTAAACTTCTAAAAATGTAAAATTAGGTATTGTTTGAACGGATACAGTTAAAAACTTAAAATCTGGTATGCGAATCAAGTAAGTTTTCATGTGTCAAACTTTGGTTTTGGAAATGTGTACTAAGTGTGCGAACTGTCCTAAATGGCACTTTTGTTTAGGGTTAACGAATGAAGCTGAAATTTTGAACTTTTGTATTGGTGTTGGTGTTGATGGTAGGTGGTTTTGGAAATGGCTACTACAAGTGCAGGAAAAGTACAAAATAGTACTATATTTGGTACAGCTCAGTATTGGGTGAACAAATAGTGCTTGAAAACTGAAATTTGACACTAGGTTAGGTGTTCATTTGTAACCAGGACATATGGAGGTGGTCTTGGACATGTGTACTATAATTGTACGAAATATACTGAATGGTACCATTACTATATTTAGTATTGGGTGAAGGGACAGAGATTTAGCGGTGATTTAGAAATGTGTCCCATATTTGTACGAAAAATACGAAATAGTACTAAAATTGGTGTTGGGTGAAGGGATAGAGATAAAATTCTGAAATTTGATATTATCTGTGTTCAAAATTTGGTGGTGGTTTTTAAATTTTAGATTACTAATGGTATATGGGTTTGAGATTTGGCGGTGGTATGGGAATGAGGTGGTTTTGGAAATGTGTGCTATAATTGTACGAAAAGCACTAAATAAAACTATATTTTTTATAAATTGGTATTGGTTGAACCGATAGTGTTTGAAATCTAAAATTTTGTATTGGGGTGGCATATGTAGCCTGGACAAATGGATGTGATTTTGGAAGTGTAAATTACAGGTTGAGATGAAAAAACTGCAACCAACTTCAGACTGCTGTCATTTCTACGCCGCTCATTATCTTGTTTACAAACGTACAAAAACATTTCGGTGAGAATTTTCCAGAAAAAAAGTTACTGGTGATGGAATTTATGCGTGATAGTGTGATTTTTTATATTTGGCTGGAAAGCCACAAGTGGCTATCGTTAGAGCACTCCGGCATATAAATGTGAATAAATCTTTTGTGTCTCGTACCAACGCTCGTTACCGTGATACTGGTAGCATATGCCGACGTCAAGGAAGTGGACGGAAGAAAACAGCAACATCAGCAGAAATGCTTCGAAAAGTAAAGAAGCGACTTGATCGAAACCCGCGTCGCAAAGGCCGAAAGATGGCTCGTGAGCTGGATATATAGCAATATTCCATTCGGCAAATATTGAAAAATGAGCTCGGGGTAAAGCCATTGAAATTCCAAAAAGTGCAAAAACTTATATCGCAACAGAAAGAAAATAGACTCAAAAGACCTAAAGAGTTGCTTCGCTTGGCCGAAAGCGGTGAAATGCCGAATTTGGTTTTCTCCGCTCCGATGAAAAAAAAATATTCGTTGTCCTGCAGTTTGAAAACAAATTAAATTATCGTGTGTACCTGCAAATACCAAAGTGCCGATCACCTCAAGCAAGCGCTTCGCCGGGAATGGACCAAAATACCGCAGAGCAACATTCGGGCAGCATGTGACGGTTTCATTGGCCGCTTGAAGGCCATAATTCCTGCCAAAGGTGACCAATTCGAACTAATCTAAACTTATTCTAAAATTTGATGCTATTTCCGACATTTTTTGCTTTCATTCAATAAAATTTAAAAAAAAGTAAAAATTATGGCGTGGAACTTTGTTGCTGTTTTTTTTTTTATCTCACCCTATATTAATGGTTAAACTCTAAGACTATATATCTCCCGGAAACCCGTCTCCAACTCCTCGAATGCTCATGTTAGAACCTAAGTCTAAAATTTTGCACACATGTGTATTTTGGCAGTACCAGTACCATATAACGGTACCTCCCAATACGCCTGAATTGCTCCAATTTTCTATTTGAAGTTCGTAATGGGTACTACAGCCTACGACAAAAAAAAAATTAAATACATATGCAGGCCCACGTCTTCCTATAGCCCACATATAACGATAACTCCCTTTTTTCGGTATTTTGGTATTAGAGACATTATTCAACAAAATTGTTACAAATTTCATATTTGAAGATACTACTTCGTATTTGAAGGGTACTACAGCCTCTGACAGAAAATGGTCTATGCAGGTTCAGGTCTTCATATAGGTCCCAATTATCGGTACCTCCCTATGTTCGGTATTTTGACGATTTTAGGTACATATTCACCGAAATGGTTTCAAATTTCGTATTTGAAGTTCGGAATCGGTACTACAGCCTTTGAAAATGCTTCTACTTTTTGAGCAAAAAAAAAAAAAATGATATTCCTAAACCTAAATGCTACTTAAGGTATCAAAAACTAATGTAAGCTACATTTTAAAGAAGAACGATAAGAATAAGTTCCACCCTTTATTGTTTCAGTATTCTACTGATTTCGGGGTTTTTATTACGTAGCAAAATCATGAGGCACGTGATATACTTACTAAGCATCTCGGAAGAATTTTGACTTTTTTATTTCCGATCTTCTCCCTCCACACAACAAATAAATACGAACTTTTTATGTGTTGTTACTACCCTGGCGTGGAATATCAGATTACTTTAAAAAAATGCGTCAATTATGCATGGGAACCACTTGAATGAAATTAACATTCATAGAAGGTTGGCTAAGCACCTGTTGAGCAGATTTAAATATTCTGTCGTGCTTCTAGTCTGAGTCACAGTAAATCACAAAAAATAAATATTTTTTCTGTGGGAAAGTACAAACGTTTAGACATGCAGTTGACAACAAAATATCTTAATTATCGAATTTACAAACGTGTTAATTTTTGATTTTTTGTTGTGGTTAAATTGTTTCATTGTCGGTGAATTTGAACAAAAATACCGATTCATAAAATCGGAATGTAAAAAAATAATAATAAATTTCAATGTGGGATGACAAAATTTTGGGTTTTTCTCTTAGTCACAAAAGTGTGGCGCCGGGATTATTAATTATTTGCTGATCTCAAGATTAATGAGAATTTACCCATGATATACTTTAAGTCATGGTATGCGCCATTAGAAAAACGATTATTGAAATATATTTTGACTTCTATTATGCTTATTCAAATAGTTGACCCTCTAGGAATAGGCCAATATTGTACATTTCGTGTCGGACCTAAATAAATACGATATAAATATTGTGACGTTCCAGGTGAGGACAATATTGGTTACTTCCTTCACTCTATATGAGAAATTTGATAATTGCTATAAAAGGTTGAAATGTGTGTGAGATACCACATATAGTCGACCGAAGTATTCAATTTTCATACTTTATCTAATACAGATAAAAATATTAGAATGGGCAAAATTACAAGAAAATCGAACATTTTCATCCAAATTTATGCGAAATCATAAATTCTATATTCATTTTAGATTTCTGGTTGGGAAAAAAAATTAGGTATAGCAAGTCGTAAATAATCGTTGACTTGTTTCGCTAGTTCTGACAGAAAAAAGTATTGAAAATTGTGATCTTTTGTGGGTGAGGTACCAGAAAGGGTTGGCAGATATATATCATCTTAACAGCAGATTTCGTGTTAGCAAAAATGTTTGTATGTGTGAAATTTGAAGAGAGTTGGATGCTTATTTCGCTTTCTTTGAGCGTTTTGTTTCTTAAAATCTTTAACCATATGTGGGGGAGGTACCAGAAGATATAGTCCGATCTCTAGCATCTGTGCTACCAAAAATGTTTGTGTGTGTGAAATTTGAGGAGAGTTGAATGCTTATTTCGCTTTCTTTGAGCGTTTTGTTTCTCAAAATTTTGAACCCTATGTGAGGGAGGTACCAGAAAAAATGGTCCGATCTCGACCTTCTTTATAACAGATCTTGTATTGATGGAAATATTGAGATGTACCAAGTCTGTCATGTATTCTTTCGATGTATCTTTGCACCGGACCTTGAGTTAATAATGTGTGAAATTTGAAGACAATCGGACTCTTACATCACATTTTATAAGTCTTGTAATTATTCAAAATTTTGGCCCTTTGTGAGGGAGGTATTTGATGAAGTGGAACGATATTATGCATTTTCGCACCTGAAGTAGCACTGATACAAATATTAGGATTTGCAAAGTTGGAGCAAAATCGGATTATCGTTTCTCTTTCTGTGCAAAAAATATTTTTTGAAAAATTCTACATTTTTGAGGGAAGTACCAAAAGGACAAAATATTTTCCTTGAATTTTTCGATCTTTTGTTGGGGATGTACCAGAGAGAGGGGACCATTTCCGAACTCGATCTTAGTTTGATAATAATATAACGATGTACCAAGTTTGTACCAAATCGGATACTCTCTTCCAGAGTTATCGTGCCCAATAGCCAGACAGACGTACGGACGGACATCGCTAGATCGACTCCAAATGGCCTGAAACGGATTTGGTGCAAAGAGACCTAGGGTACAAAACCGTTATTTCGATGAGGCACCTTTTGGCCGTATAAAATCATATATAGCCTCAGACGAATTTCTATGCTTAATCTGATAGCTGGAATCAAATATCGTTGTTGTGGAGAGCATTTTCGCCAAATTTGTAGTACTTGCTTCTAGACTGAATTCCGTAGGAAGTGCCAAAATTCACTCCATTGGGACTGATATTAACCATCCGGTAAGCAATACACCTGAAATCGTTCGAAAATATATATGGGATGCAGGATTTGTGCAGAATTTCATCTCGATGTGGCAATAAATGCTACTTGCACTTGTTTACAAAAATTAATGGGTCTGTCCATCTCATTGTAATTGCCTTCCAAAAAAACAAGAAGTTTTTCATTGATAGTTTTTCTCTTTCAGAACATTTTTGGGAAACATTTTCACTTAGAAAAAAATATTAGGCCCAAAAATTCCTTTGAATTATTTCATTCAAAGAAGGTAATAAATAATCAATGCATTCCACTGAAGACCAATCAAATTATAAAAATATATGTAATTAAATAATTGCATTTACAAACAGTAGCGAGAATAAATAAAACAAGTGTGCCGGGGATTTTTCCAATCACCCAGTGCATTTCATTAACAACTGTCTATCGACTCTAATACAGGGTTACATGCTTGTAATTGGAATTTAATGCTGAGCACAAACGTTTTGTTAACTAGCGACAACACAGTATAAATATGTAAATTAAGTTGTTATAATTAATCGAAATCGTTTGAAGTTCAAAAAACGTTGTGGTTTTTGCAATGGCGCCACCTTAAGGTATTACTAAATAGTAGAATAACGGCAGATTATACATTTTAAAATTATTCCTAAACACAACAATATATCTTTATATATCTAGGCCAGATTACACAGTGAAACAAATTCCAAATTTTTGGATATTAACCCTGTAACAAATGTCCTTATTAAATTATGGATTTATCAAGCATATTCTGGCACATTAGTAAATACTTAACAAACTGCCGAGATATATATCTTTTACAATATTACGTACAGATTATTTACCCTAGAAAACAAGTGATAAATAGTCCTTATAATAGAATATAGAAAATATTTCAAAAATGAATCACAACACCATAGGATGCCACCGCTAGCATAAAAGACGAATAAACAAGGAATAAGAAAAGCGACTGAACTTTTTTTACAGTAACCACAACGGCAAGATAATCTTCTTTTATAAATAATATTTGCTAACAAATGTCATTTGTAAGTTTTTCTCCAGCGACCCCCACAGAAAATTGGAAAAAAATGAAGGAAAGGAGAAAAACGAGCAACTATGTCCGAGTAATAGTCAGAATTTATTACTTTTACAATTTAACTTGGACAAATTGTGAAATAAATCTCCGAAGCAATTTATTTTACAATTATTAATCCTACAAATAACGGAATATGAAAAAGTTGGAAATGGTGTGGGCTTTTAATAGGAAAAGTATTTTAACTAAATGTAATTGGTTTAGAAATTAAAGAGATTTGATTAATAGAAGATGGTAAGATTTAAGGAAAATATCCTTGCGCCATATACTAACCATATGTAATCAAAAGGTATGGTTTGTATTATTTAATACTAGCTGGCCCGGTCCGCGTTGCCGGTCCCTACTTTTAGTCTTTAATGCATACCTTTTAAAGCATTATACAACACAGATCTGTATGATGTAAGCGTCACAATTTTTATTTTAAGTAAAATAACTCCATAGTAATTTCTAAATAGAAATAAACATTCATGGCAAAAATTATAATAGATAATCACCTACCGTCTGTTTTAGATATTGTCTGATCTTATTTTTCAGCCTTGGGCTATTATTGAATATTAAAAACCATATGGTATAGAACTTCTATAATAGCCCCATGTGAAAACTCAGCTCAATTGTTGGTATTGTAAGGAGCTTACCAACATTTTCCATTCAAATTAACTGTAATTTGGAATTTGTGTTTCCAATGTTAAGAATACCGTTCTGCGTGGTATTTAGTTTTGTCCACTTCATAATTGAGGGCGGAATGATTTCAAAATAGTAAAAGATAATGGCTCTTTTACACCCATCACCGTAAGATAGGAATTAATTTACTTTTGTCATTTTAATTGTGCGTTGGAGATCCCATAAAGTCCATATTTTTCATCATAGTATTATTCAATAACTATCAAAAAAATTAATATTCGTGATTTTTTGATGTTTCTGACACAATTTGATGTTTTGGAGTTTATGGCATGTAGACGTACATCCCACATCTACGTTCACAACCAATATTCTTTTGGGAGTTTCCAATTCAATAGTATATCAAATTTTCTTTTTTGCCCAAACATTGATTTGTGGGTACACTATTCTGGGAACTATACTCAAATAAATGCCTTTAGAAACAAAGATGCCAAATAAAGGCCTAAAAAATGAAAAAAATAAAAATGTCGAAGATCCCGAACATAGCTTAAATTATATGATGGTTATACCAAAACGTGATCATTTTTTGCGAGGATGGTTTCTTCTCAAATTACCAACTTTTGCTAAAATGAGTATGAGTAAAATATGGTAGAATGTAAACTATACTTGAAATAGAGTTGTACCCTTATCCGGGGGTCATATATCATGACCTGCAAAAGCGATTTAAGGTATTTTGAAAGTTTAGGAAGAATTTCTTTCTTTTTTCCTAAATGTCCAATCCTTTCTATCATTTTGCACCCTTTATATTCGGTATTTCACTGATTGCAGTTCCAATGAATTGCATTTTGAGTTCTCATTGGACGGATTATTGTCATATGAAAGAAGTAAGTCCACGTACAATTATTTTATTTTCATTGAATTTTTTTTTGATTTTTTCCCGATTTGAGAATTTTTGCAAGGTATCACTTTTTTCATGATTTTTTATCGATTTTGACTTAACTTTGGTGTGAACGCGTTTAAATTATTTCGATAACATCTATTTCATTTCGCTACCACATAATTCGCTACTACACTTCAAAGTAACCCGGCTTCAATTTCAGTTCTCAAGAAATCGAGTCAATTAAATAAATTGGTATTAATATTCGAATTCAAAAATAAAATATAAAAAACACTACAAATATACATTAGAAAAATGTAAGTCAAAATGGAAAAAAATCATGAAAAATAAAACATTACTATTGTACATTTCAAAAGTCAAAATGAAAATTTTAATATATCACATTTTTACGCGATTTTTTTGAATATTATCCTTTTCGGAAAAAAGACAATTCCGAATTTGTATGAATCGTTAAAATCAGATCAGCGATTCTTGAGTTATAAGCGTAGTAACTAACACAACTTTCTTTTATATATATAGATAGATTCCTACAAACAATATTCAATTTTTTTGTTTTTCAGAAACGCAATTTTGTGTCGGGAAACTCTTACAAAACCACCAGTCCTCAACTCTCTGGAAAATAATTGTTTAAAATCAATTTCTTCACAAGGAAATTCTTCATTTGAGAAGAATTTCTAAAAAACACGACCGTTGTCTGGGAATATTTTGCAAAAATATTCTTAAAAAATTTCTACGATTTTGACAAATATTTTTGAAAAGTCTATTTAATATATTTTTTTGACAAATAATTTTGGAATATTAAATTTAATATACAGGGTGAGATGAAAAACTGTGTGAAAATTGAAGAGAGTTGAATGCTTTCTTTGAGCGTTTTGTTTATCAAAATTTTGAATCCTATTTGGGGAGATCCAACAGCTCTTGGATTGATGAAAATATTGGGATGTACATGGAATATTAATGTACATGGGATATTAATTTCGTGTTTTACTTCCTTCATGGATATTGACCCTTTTGAGGGGTAGGTGCCAAAAGGAAAGGTCATATGTATTCCACCTGCAAAGTTGCAGTAAAATATTGTTATGCCATTGAGATGAGTCTGAATGAAATCGAGTGATAATTTCACGTTATATGAGCTTCGTGGATGTTCAAAATTTTGGTACCATAAGGAGTGGACCGATATATCCCATCTTCACAACGGATCGTGTGTTCGTAGAAATAATGGGATGTGTGAAATATAAAAAGAACCAAATGCTTATTTTGGATTTAATAAACGTTTTGGTTATTCAAAACTTTGAACCTTTGTGAGGGAGGTGCCAGAAGGAATGATTTGATCTCTACCATCTTTACAACAGATTTTGTGTTGATAGAAACACTGAGAATTGCCAATGGGTATTCAAAATTTCGACCTTTTGTGGGGGAGGTACCAGAAGGAGTGGATCGATATATTCCATCTTAACAACAGATCTTGAGTTTAAAAAAATATTAGGGTGTGTGAAATTTTAAGACAATCAGATTCTTGCTCCACGTTTTATAAGTGCTATAATTATTGAGAATTTTATACCTGACCAAGAGCTAAGGAAAATTTTAGGATTTGAAAAGTTGTAGCAAATCGGATTATTGCTTCTCTTTCTGCGAAGAAAATATTTTTTTTTGAAATTTTGACCTTTTTTTAGGGGAGGACCAGAAGGAGTAGATCGATATATTCCATTTTAACACCAGACTTTGGGTTAAAAAATTGGGATGTGTGGAATTTTAAGTCAATCTTATATCACATTTTATAAGAGTTGTAATTTTTCAAAATTTTGTCCCTTTTTGGGTTTGGGTCTTTTTAGGAATTAAATTATTTTCGTTCTTAATTGTTACCTTTTTTGGTATGTTGCCCATATCGAACTCGATCTATGACAATAATATTACAATGTGCTAAGTTTGGATCAAATCGAATACTCCCTCCGAGAGTTATCGTGCGCACCAGCCAGACGGACGAACGACATCCGTAGATCGACTCAAAATAACCTGGATTTAATCCAATGTGACCTAGGATCTAAAACCTTTATTTTGAATAAGGCACGTAGCAAATTATATACAACCTTTGTAGCCCTATGGCTTAAGTTATTGAAATTAGTTACAGAATTCCACTTGCGGTATCACAATGGTATCTCCTTAAAAAACGCTGATGGAATATAACTGTCGGACCAGGGTTGGCAGATTTTTTCTGCTGCCCCCGCCAAATCAAGTGTCAGAGTTCGCCAAAACGAAGTTCCCTCGTTTAAAGTCAAAAATTATACTGCATTTAGCTTTTTATACCCTCCACCTGAAAATATTCGTCCCTAAATATTCGTCGTAGACTCCATAAAGTATATATATTCATAATCAGCATAAAATACTAAGTCGATTTAATGATGTCCGTCTGTCTGTCTGCTGAAATCACGATACAGCCCGTAGAGCGTCAAAATTTAGTACTGTGTCTAGGATTGAAAATGAGAAATATCGGTCCATGTTTTGGTATAGTCCCCATATATCGGTCCCTCTTGACATTGGGTATTTTGATGATTTTTGATAAATTTTCCACGGGTTTCGAGCACGTGTGGTGAAACATTGTATGTATAGGTCCAAGTTTTGGTTTAACCGCCATATAACGGTACCTCCCGATATTCGGTATTTTGATGATTTTCGCCTCGTATTGATGATTTATCCACGGATTTGTCTAAAAATTGGTATTTGTTGATCATAATTGGTTTAAGCTCGGATGGCGAAACATTGTATGAATAGATCAACCTCCACCAAAAAAATCGTCATGTTGCCGAACATAAATTAAGTCACCAAACGTATTTAAAAATCGCCACATTTGGCGAGACATCGCCTTATCTGCAGCCCTGTTGTCGATAATTCAACGAATATATTTCCACTCGTATTTTGTTATCCTCCACAACACTATGGAGAGTTTGGAACTCCCCGATAAAATATCGTTAGACCGTTCAAAGTTAGAAACCCCAAAATATAAATACTCCAGGGTATTACGTATTTTAATGCTTTTATGCACATTTTCCAACGGAAGTATCTTAAAGTTGGTATGTGAAATTAGGAAAATATAAAGTTGTCTATATAAATTCTTGATCGACTCCTGATGATGTCCTAATAACGAATTTGTCCAAAGTACATTGGGTGTAATCGTTATTTCCATAAGGCACTGTATCAAATGATATATACTATCTGTAGTAATTAGTTTTATTAATATCTAAGTAATATTTAAAAGGACTTACCTGTGGATTATTCTGCAAAGAAAATAAATTGATATAATGATTAGTTTTTTTTATATATATTAAAGGGTATATTTTTAAATTCATATCTTCAAAATTTAGTATAAATTCAACATTAACAAGTTGAAGGAACGAATTTGCTAATTTTCAAAAAATAAAATCCGTTAAAAACTCTGTTAAAATCTAAAAAATACCGAATGTAGCCGTTATATTAGGGTCTATACGACGACGTGGACCTGCATCATCAAAATACCGAATATTGGAAGGTACAATTATATGGGGCTATACCAAAACGTGGACCTGCACAGACAATTTTCTTTCATAGGCTGTAGCATTTATTACGAACTTCAAATACCGAATTTGAAACGATTCCAGTGAATAATGTCGCAAAAATCATCAAAATACTGAAAATAGGGAGATACCATTATATGGGGGCTATACGAAGACGTGGACCCACATGGCCCATTTTCTTTCTTAGGATGAAGTATCCATTATGAACTTTAAGTACCAAAATTGATACAATTCCGGTAAATAATGTCGCCGTTGTATCTATTGCGAACTTTAAATATTAATTTTGAAACAATTACGGTAAATAATGTCGCTAAAATCATCAAAATGCCGAATATCGAGGGGACCGCTACATGGGGGCTATACGAAGACGTGGACCTGCACAGACAATTTTCTGTCTTATACTGTAGTATCCATTATGAACTTCAAATACCAAATTTGAAACAATTCCGGTGAATAATGTCGCAAAAATCATCAAAATACCGAAAATAGGGAGGTACCATTATATGGGGCTATACCAATCGTCGACAATTTTCAATACCGAAAGTCCTGCAGACATAATACACATTTGAGTAAAATTTTATCAACCTACTTCATTTTGTTCGGAAGCTAGAGTGATTTCCACAGACGGATAGACGGACATCCCTAAATCGACATAGAATTTGGAGGATATAAAAAATAGGATGTTTAACGTAATTATGTACCACTTGAGAGTTGAGTTGTTATCCATTAATAGTTGTTTAACAATACGCCATCCCGAACCGAAGCCAACAATAATCAATCCCGAAACTATGAGTCATTCATCAGTAATTAAATTATTGATTTTAGTCTCAAATGACGAAATTAGGACAACGTATCTGAGTCACCATTTCTCTTCTAATGTCAGTCAACATTTTCTAAAAAAAAAGAAACTTAATTTGTTGTTTTGTCTTTGAATTGCCTTGGGGCGTTATCATGACTAAACTAAAGATCGTTACGCCAATCAAAGATACGATTGGCAATCTTATTAATGCTCCGAGACGAATACTGTTGTGATGTGTTATGCCTAATTGAAATGGACCGCTCAACTGATTATTTAGTGTAATCTCCATATATATTCTCTATCTATAAGAAAGGAAAAGAGATACAAAAAACTGCAACAAAGTCAGGCGCCATAATGTTTACATTTTTTTTTTAATTTTTTGTGAATGAAAGCAAAAAATGTCGGAAAAAGCATCAAATCTATATATATATATATATATATATATATATATATATATATATATATATATATATATATATATATATATATATATAAAAGAAGCTACTACGCTTATAACTCAAGAACATCGTACGTAAACGCGCACAGTTTGACTTACTAATTGTCGTGTTTTCCTTATACCCTCCACCATACTATGGAGGGTATATTAATTTTGTCATTCCGTTTGTAACTCATCGAAATAATAATCTTAGACCGAACAAAGTATATATATTCTTGATCAGCATAAAATTCTATGTCGATTTAGCGATGTCCGTCCGTCTGTGGAAATCACTCTAGCTTCCGAACGAATTGAAGTAGATTGATAAAATTTTGCTCAACTGTATGTTATGTTTTCAGGACTTTTGGTATTGAAAATGGGCCATTTTTGGTATAGTAAATTGTCTGTGCAGGTCCACATCTTCGTATAGCCCCCATATAATGGTACCTCCCGATATTCGGTAATCTGATGATTTTAGCGACATTATTCACAGTAAATGATTCAAATTTGGTATTTGAAGTTCGTAATGGATACTACAGATATCACATAGGTTGACAAAATTTTACCCAAATGTATATTTTGTCCGCAGGACTTTTGGTATTGAAAATGGGCCATGTAGGTCCATGTTTTGGTATAGCCCTCATATAGCGGTACCTCCCGATATTCGGTATTTTAATGATTTTAAGGACATTTTTCACCAGAATTGTTTCAAATTTGACATCTAAAGTTCGTAATGGATACTACAGCCTACGACAGAAAATTGTCTGTATAGCCCCCATATAACTGTACCTCCCGATATTCGGTATTTTGATTTTATCGACATTATAACCGTTTTTTTTTAATTTTCGCATTTGAATCTTGTTGGCTTATGACAAATGTTACCTACGCAGGTTCATTCATTCGGTATTTTTAAGATTTTAACAGAAGTTTTAACGGATTTTATTGTTTTTGAGAATTGTCAAATTCGTTCCACAGGGTGGAGGGTATTCAAAGTTCGGCCCGGCCGAACATACAGCTTTTTTACTTGTTTTTCCAAAATATGGTTAAAAACGTCCCTTTTGCCGGCTGCTTTCTACCCCTAAGTAAACCAAAATAAAAATTTTCAGCCAAATCGATTTAAAAATTGAAAAAATGGCTGATGTGTAGAACGAAAACTATAATCGGAATTTGATAATCATTAAGTATTCATCCGCAAATCTAATAACCTTTTTATACGTCTTCTTTTTTTAAGTTTCTTTGAACTATGACACAACTGCGATTTGAATCACTTAATTTCATTGAACCCTTTTAAACTTTTGTTTTTTCATTTTATTAAATCCAATTTTTAAGATTTCTTTTAAGATTTTAGTTAATATCTTCATCTATTATGAAGACATGAAATACAAAAGAACTATTTCTATGTATGTGAATGAGGACTTTCAAACACTTAACGAAATATTGATATCTATTTAGATATTCACAAAGCAATTGTGGTCTGTCGTTGTAGTAATGTCATCTATAATTCTTTAAGGAATATTTCTTGGTTGGGGTCATCTGGGATATTTTCATTCATATGTGAGTGTGTGTGAGTGTTGTATGAGAGTATATGTATTTATGCACACATTGTGTGTAAGTAACAAAGATATTTCTATATAATCATCGTTGACATGTAATTTTCATATTTGATTACTTTTAAGATTTCCATTTACAGTTTATTATTATGTGTATTGTTATGTAAGTAAACAACATCAATTGGGCGTTGGGCATTGAACGAATTTGTTGAGCACTTCTATTGAGCAGGGAAAGGCTGTTTCAACAATTTAAAAAGTATAAGACTAATACCCTCAGCCTTTGTTCGATTATTTAAATATATTTTTACTTCTGTTATGATTATTCAAACAGTTGATCCTCTATGGAGTGGGTTCTGAGGGAATGGGCCAATATTGTCTACTTCGTATCGGACCTAAATAAATACGATATAAATATGGGGTAACTTGGTAACAGGTGAGTAACTTCCTCCATTGTAATTTTTAGAAAATGTTAAAATGTGCCTGATGTACCAGGTATAGTCGGCCGAAGAATTCCAAGTATACCAAGCATGTAACTTCAGCTAATACATATTAAAATATTATTATGGGCAAAATTACAAGAATAATCGAACATTTCTGTCCAATTTTATTTGGATTCATAAATTCCATAATCATCTCAGATTTCTGGATGAGTGAAATATTTAGATATAGGAAGTTGTAAAGAATCGCTGACGTGTTTCGCAAGTTATAAAGTATTGATAAAAGTATTGAAAATAGTGACCCTTTGTGGGTGAGGTACCAGAAGGAGTCCCAGATATATATATATATATATATATATATATATATATATATATATATATATATATATATATATATATATATCATCTTCACAACAGACCATGTGTTAGCAAAAATGTTTGCAGGTGTGCAATTTGAACAGAGTTGGACGCTTATCTTGCTTTCTTTGAGCGTTTTGTTTTTCCAATCTTGGAACATCTGAGGGGGAGATACCAGAAGAAATTGTCCGATCTCTACCATCTTTATAACAGATCTTGTATTGATGAAAACTTCGCGATGTACCAATTCTTAATGGAATCGGATTTTAATTTCGAGTTTTATGAGCTTCATGGATATTTAAAATGTTGATCCTTTGTGGAGGAGGTACCAGAAGAAATGTTCCGATATACACCATCCTCACTTTGACCTTTATGGCGGAGATACTGGAGGAAATGGTCCGATCTGTATCATTTTTATAACTGATCTTGTGCTGATGGAAATATTGAGATGTACCAAATCTGAATGGAATCGGATGTTAATTTCGAGTTTAATGAGCTTCATGGATATTCAAATTTTAGACCGTTTGTGGGGGAGGTACCAGATAGAGTGTAGCGATGTATTCCATCTTCACACCAGACCGTGGGTTAGAAAAAAATATTGGGATGTGTTAAATTTGAAGACAATCGGACTCTTGCATCACATTTTATAAGAGTTGTAATTATTTAAAATTCTGAACCTTTGTGGGGGAGGTACTTGATTTTCGCACATGACCTAGCACTGATGCAAATATTAGGATTTGCAAAGTTGGAGCGAAATCGGATTATCCATTCCCTTTCTGTGCAGTAAAATATTTTTTTGAAAATTTCTACCTTTTGTGGGGGAGATACCGGAATGAGTGGAACGATATATTCCATCTTCACACCAGACCTTGGGATACTAAAAATATTGTGATGTGTGTAATTTTAAGACAATCGGAAACTTACATCATAAGAGTTATAACTTTTCAAAATTTTGACCATTTGTGGGGGAGGTACTTGATGGAGTGGACCGATATTGTCCATTTTCGCAGCTCACCTAGCATTGATGCAAATGTTAGAAATTTCAAAGATGGAGCAAAATCGCATTGTCCATTCTCTTTCTGTGCAGCAAACAATTTTCTTTGAAAATTTCGAACTTTTGTGGGGGAGGCACCAAAAGGAGTGGACCGATATTGCCCATCTCCGAACTCTAGCTAAGTTTGACAATAATATTATGATGCACCAAGTTTGGGCCAAATCGGATACTTACTTCGAGAGTTATCGTACGCCCCAACCAGCCAGACAGACAGACGGACGGGCGGACATCGCTAGATCGACTCCAAATGTCCTGAAACGAATTTGGTCCAAAGAGACCCAGGGTGTAAAACCGTTATTTCGACTAGGCACGTTTTGACGTTTTTAAATGATATATACCCCCTCTAGTCATATGGCTGAGGGTATAAAAATGGGATACAATTGCAACTTAAATTTGATTTAAAGGTCTCTGTTGGTATCTGGAATTGAGATATGGAGGGGGTTTTGAAAATTTGTTCTATAATTGCACGAAAATTACCAAATAGTACTAAATTTGGTATTGGTTAAAGGAATAAAGCTGAAATCCTGAAATTTTATATGTCACTGTTGGTGTCTGTGGTTAAAATATGGAGGAGGTGTTGGTAATGCGTACTATAATGGTTCTAAATGGTACTAAATTTGGTTATGGTGGAAATTTTTGAGCTGAAATCCTAAAATTAAAGTTACTAGGCCAAAATACCGCACAGCAACATTCGGGCAGCGTGTGACGGTTTCATTAGCCGTTTGAAGGCCATAATTCGTGGCAAAGGTGACCAATTCGATCAAATCTAAACTTATTCTTAAATTTGATGTTATTTCCGACTTTTTTTGCTTTCATTCAATAAAATTAAAAAAAAAAAAAATGTAAAAATTATGGCGTTTGACATTGTTGCAGTTTTTTTTATCTCACTCTGTAGTTGAACCCACCAAGTCCAGATCAACAAATTAATTTTCCTTTTAGAGAAGTGCATTGAAGTCTGCTCTGAAGTCTTTGCCGAATACAACATAGGGCATTTGATTTCCAATATCTCCCAGTGCTATGTTTACTAGGTTGTGGGTATATGTAATTTAATACCACCAAGGCGAGCCTTATTAAAACAACGATTTTAGACCCTAGATCTCTTTGAACGAAATCCATTTTAGGACATTCGGACACGATATAGCGGTGTCCGTCCGTCTGTTTGAGTGGAAGGGAGTATTCAGGTTCCTATTCCCTACAGAGTCTATACCTGTATTTTACTCACAATTCTCTGACCATACAAATATACCATATTTATGGAACCTATTCGATGTAGGGCACTTTACCATTTATATTTCAATATTATGCAACAAAGCAATTTCTATTATTCTTTCTCCGCTCCCATTTTACCTGTTGCCCTGTAAATATTCTGGATGGTGGCTGCTGCCATACAACTCCTTGCGGCTGCATGGCTATTAAAATTTCTCTTTTGCCAGAGAGATATTGTCTTTGGCAATTCATTTGGGGGGTCATCATGATTTCAGTTTGGTGGTTTGATGTTGTCTTGGGATTTGTGTTTGAATGTATGTATGTTTGTGTATATATGTGAGGATGTATTCCAATTTCTTGTAAGGATTAAATGTTCTACTTATGGTTGTCGTGTTTCTAAATAAATACCTACTATCTGTAAGTATTTGCATTGCATTTGTGTTGTCGTCGTAGTCGTAGTCGTCATTGTATTGTTGTTAGGGATTATGTTTACTTACAATTCTACAGTGGACAATGAATAACACACAAATACACTCAGGGCTATGCGTGCACACACACAAACACTGACGTGAGCAATTCATATTTTGTTGCATTTCCATGAATTTGATTGAAATTCAAAGAGCAGTTGTCAAGATATTTAATTTGTCTATGGCTTGTTGCATATCTTGTACGAGTTCAGGTGTTCGGATTTACTCATCTCCTCATAAATAAGTTTCATCTTCATGTCAATGATATAATTTTTAAGCTGCAATATTAAAGTATAAATCTACTTAAATTTAGTTTTTGTTTTATGATGTCTCGTCATAAGAATTATGTGATTTGTGGAGATTTTTTTCTTCAAAGAATAGCAGTGGATAATAATATTAGACGTTACGACATTGCAATTCACATGTTTGCCGAGTACAGGATGCAATTACTGTCTAATTTAATTAAGAATAACATTTTTCATTCTAGTAAAGTAGTATTTGTATACCCTCTACCTTGGAAAGGAGGGTATATTAACTTTGTCATTCCGTTTGTAACATCCTTAAATATTCGTCGTAGACCCATAAAGTATATATATTCATAATCGGCATAAAATTCTAAGTCGATTTAACGATGTCCGTCTGTCTGTTCGTCTGTCTGTCTGTTGAAATCACGATACAGCCCGCATTATTTGACGTAGAGCGCCACAATTTAGCAGATCAATTTGTATTGTGTCTAGGATGGTTGGTATTGAAAATGAGATATCTCGGTCCACGTTCTGGTATAGTCCCCATATAACGGTACCTCCCGATATTCGGTATTTTGATGATTTATGCCACATTTTTTCACGGATTTGTCTGAAAATTGGTATTTGTAGGTCATATCGGGTCCCTGTACGTGTGGCAAAACATTGCATGTATAGGTCCACGTTTTGGTATAGCCCCCATATAAAGGTACCTCCCGATATTCAGTATTTTGATTATTTTTGGCACATTTTTTCACGGATTTGTCTAAAAATTGGTACTTGTTGGTCATAATGAGTTCCAGCTCCGGTAGCGAAACATTGCATGTATGGGTTCACGTTTTGGTATAGTCCCCATATAACGGTACCTCCCAATATTCGGTTTTTTGATGATTTTTGACACATTTTTTCACAAATTTCTCTGAAAATTGGTAGTTGTGGATCATAATGGGTCCCAGTTCGTGTGGCGAGTCATTGTAATTATAGGTCCACGTTTTGGTATAGCCCCCATATGACGGTACCTCCCGACATTCGGTAATTTGACGATTTTTGGCACATTTTTTCACGGATATGTCTAAAAATTGGTATTTGTAGGTCATAATGGGTTCTAGCTCCGTTGGCGAGACATTGCATGTGTAGGTCCACGATTTGGTATAGCCTTCATATAGCGATACCTCCCGATATTCGGCATTTTAATGGATTTTGCCGCATTTCTTCTAATGTTTCCTTTACCCTAAGGTTGAGGGTATTAAAAGTTTGGCCCGGCCGGACTTAATGTTTTTTTACTTGTTATGGAAACACAACGAGGAACACAATTCAATACAGATAGATAAATGCAAATTGAAAAGATTACGGTTGAGTACCAGGGTAAACCAGGCTGTAAATCCGCTTCAATTCATTTTTATTCGATTAATCCATGTCTATCCATGGGCGAGTTGTCGGTTTGATCCAATCTTAATACATGCTAATATTGTTAACTAACTTTAATGGAGTTTGAAGACGAGGAATATCGGTCTTGCCCTAGTGGTACCCACCACCAAAAATTAAGAAGAAGTAAATAAGCAGAGGTCCAGCCAGGTTCGACTTTTAATACTCTCCAGCATTAGAAAAGTAGCACTTTGGAAAATATGCCTATTAATGTCAATATATAGCATCCTGTTGATAGGAACCAAATACTGGGAGTCACCCTTATAGCGATCTATACAAGATAGTACTGCATTGATAATTATACCCTACAATACTATGTGTTGGAGGTATTATAAGTTTGATTGGGCCAAAAATTATGTAACACCACGAAATATTAATTTCCCACATAGGAAAGTATATATGAATCTTCCTATCTCGCCGAACTGAGTCGATCTAGCTATGTATGCCCGTCCGTCCGTCTCTCAATTATGGCCCGATCTTCACGAAATTTAGAATGGAAGTGGGGCTAGGGTCAGAATAGAACCCTATTTCTTTTGGAGATGATCGCTGATATTAAGGAGTTGAAATGGACCAAAAACTGAAAAATTACTGATTTTGCAGTTGCTCTACAGGTCGCAATTATAGACCAATCAAAACAGAAGTTAGCATGGGGCTAGAGCTTAGGGCTGGGCAGAAGTCTTCCAATTTTGATGGTCATCGGGTAATATTTAGTGGGTGAAATAGGCCACAGCATTTGTATTAAATAAAAGTCAAATTTTCCATTAAACCGCTAATATTATTATCTCGGCGAAATCACAAATAGACAAATAGGTCAATTCTGACCGTTACGTAGATGCCGATAGTAAAAATATCGATTATATATAGCGAAATATATACAATGTGTAGTGTTGCGGGGTATAACATGGTCGGAACCGCACGACTATAGCCTTTTCTTACTTGTTTTTTCTCATATTTATTGCGAACTCCCAACACCAACATTAAAATAATTCGGTTGAAACTGTATAAGCTCACTAAAATACAGAACATCGGGGGCTGTACGAAAATATGGACCTTTATGGACTATATCAAACAATTGGGGATTTATATCCAACTCCAAAACTATTTTTAATAAATTTGATGGAAGATTTTGGACCCTCTCGATAACAATTATATTAAAAAATATTTCCGGATCAATAGATATACCGGAAGGAGTTTCACTAAATGTAAAAATTCGGTTAAATATGAACAAATCTATCCAATTCTGGTGAGCCAGAACCTTAAAATCGGATGAAAATGTATATCAAAGGTAAAGGGTGAGATGAAAAAACAGCAACCGACTTCAGACTACTGTCATTTCTACCCCACTCGTACGATTGTTTACAAGCGTACAAAAGCATTTTGGTGAGAATTTTCCAATAAGAAAAGTTATTCATGATGGAATTCAAGCGTGATAATGTGATTTCTTTATATTTAGCTGGAAAACCACAAGAGGTAGCGTAGCCCGAAAAAAAAAATGAGCTTTGTGTTAAGCCATTGAAATTCCAAAAAGTGCAAGAACTTACACCGCAAAAGAAAGAAAATAGACTCAAAATATCTAAAGAGTTGTTTCGCTTGGCCGAAAATGGTGAACTGCCGAACTTGGTTTTCTCCGATGAGAAAACATTCGTAGTCCAGCAGTTTGTAAACAAACAAAATGATCGTCTTTACTTGCCAAAGAGGTCAGCTGAAAATGTGCACCTTCGTTTGGCCACCAGAACTCAAGCGCCGACCGTGGTTATGGTGTTGGCCGCCATAACAGCCGATGGTCGCTCTCCGTTCTTATAAATCGACCGTGGCCACAGAATAAATGCCGAATATTATCGCGAAAATATTCTGAAGAGCTTATTAAAGCCTTGGGCATGCAAAACATTTTGGCCGCAGACCTTGGACATTCCAACAGGACTCAGCACCATCGCACTCAGCACGCGCCATCCAAGAATGGTTACAAAATCAGGTTCCCCACTTCATTTTCAGCGCACAATGGCCACCAAAATCTCCGGATACCAATCCATTTCAATATTTCTACCAATATAAGATTTAGACTATACACCTTACAGGAAGCGAAGTGATTATCGGATTTAGACCAATGGAAATATGGGTTCACTCTTTCGCGTTCCGAACCAAAAAATAATAATAATATTTTATTAATAGTAACACTCATAAAATGTTGAATAAATGAAATTGCTAAAATTAAAGCACGGTTAACAATAAAATAAGTTTTAAAATATACTTCCCCTTTTCGCAGAAAACAAAAACAAAAAAAGAAATAATTTCGTGTAAACACTTGACTCGCCCATACCATTAACTTGAGAGGTGTAGCCAAACGCAATTTAGGTACAATGGCTTCACATACTTATGACTTCTTAAGAAGTTTCTCTTTTACACAAATTTCGCTTGTTTTTGTTTCGCATTGTTGTGACTGACATAAAACAACAATATTATTGAAATAAGTCATTGCGATTCCATGACGTTCGTTTGTGTACGTTTAAGTATTACGACACTTCAAGAGGTCACTAGGTGACGAGCACACCGTGATGAAAAAGACTCAGAATTTAAAGAACTAAGAATCGTGAGAAGTTGAGACACATGTTTCAATTGACTTAGGCTGTTTACATTTTATTTCAATTCCATGGAAATAAGTGGCCAAAAAGTTATTTCTCTTTTCTTGTTTTATATGTTAAAGAAAAATTAACAAGTGTTAAAATAAAATAAATAACTCTAAAATTATATTAAAAATTCCTTTCCTATAAAACATTTTTTGTCAAGTATATTGTCAATTTAACCGTGGAAATAAATTATAATTTCTCCAAGAAGGATATATTTTCCCTTCATTATTATGTCTATAACATACTTCTGAGATTTAAGCAATGCTGCTAATCGAAAACATTTTGTCACAAATATAAGTTAAAACCAGTGAAGAAAGTCTTAAAGTCGGTCGGGGCCGACTTTATGATACTCTACACCACTTTGCTAATTTAGTAGAGCTGCGCATAACAATTAAAATTTTTTATGGGAGAATTTAATCATACACGCTATGATTATAATTATAATTTAAAGTTAAAAGCACTAAATTTGCCGATGCATTTGTATCTTTTAAATTCGGACATGCATTGCCCATTTGGTGCACAATTAATTTGAAATTGAAATATATATGGGAGTTATATCCGAATCGGAACCGATCTCGATAAAATTTGGCAAAGATATTTCTGAGCTGTATTTGATTTATTTCCCTGAATATCGTTGTTACGGAGTGCATATTACGGCTGTGGGTAACAAATATATCAAATCGGATGAACAGTATATATGGGAGCTATAGCTATTTCTGAACCGATCTTCACCAAATTTGACATACTAGCTTCTAGACTCAATTTGCCCAATTTGGCAAATATTAGACGTTTGGTGCACAATCAAAGGTAAATCGGACGAAGTTATATTTGGGAGCTATATCCAAATCTGAACCGATCTCGATAAAATTTAGCAAATATATTTCTGAGCTGTATTTGATATAATTTCCCAAATATTGTTGTTACAGAGTGCATATTACGGCTGTAGAGGACAAAAATAACAAATCGGATGAACAATATATATGGGAGCTATAGCTATATCTGAACCGATTTCGATCAAATTTGGCATACTTATTTTCAGGCTTAATTTGGTTGTATGTGCAAAATTCCATACTATTCGGAATGATATTACACGTTTGATGTACAATAAAAGGCAAATCGGACGAAGACATATATGGAATCTATATCTAAATTTTTGACCGATTATCTCCAATTTCAATAGGGTTCGTTCTTGGGCCAAACAAATGATTTGTGCAAGATTTCATCTGGATAGGGCAATAAATGAGAACTGTACTTTGTTTACAAAAACACATGGAGACGGACGGACGGACATGCGTAAATCGACTCAGAATGTGATTCTATGCAGACAATCAAAAGGAACTGTGGGTCTATCTCGTTTTCTTTTGCCTGTTACAAAAAATGTACAAAGACATAATGCCCTGACCACCTTGTGGTGTAGGGTATAATGAGAGTTGCTTTCATTTAATTGATATCTCTTCCGTATTTTTTAAGTACAACAAAAAAAAAAAAAAAAAAACAAATGTTAATAAATAAAAAAATCTACTTTCTCTTTTATATATATATATATATGATTTAATTCCGAGGCAAAATCTGATGATCAATATCTACCAAACTATAAAATTATGCACAAGCAGAACAAATATTCTCAGTTGATGGATCTGTAATACCTTTGTCTTGTAGCATAGTTGGGAGTATATACGAACTGACTTTTTGAGTAGAACTATAATTTTTGTGTTCCGTATTTCTCAAGTTATAGTGGTAGTAACTCACCACACGTCTGTATCATGTAAGAGTACAAGCTGGTTATCGAATGCATGAACCCCCCATTAGCAACAATTGAAATCTAGATGGTGCTCTGCTTATTGTGATGACACAAAATCAAAGCGATACAAAAACAAGTAAAAAAAAACATTAAGTTTGGCCGGGCTAAACTTTTAACACCCTCCACCTTAGGGTAAAGGAAACATTAGAAGAAATGTGGCAAAAACCATTAAAATGCAGAATATCGGGAGGTATCGTTATATGGGGTCTATACCAAATCGTGGACCTACACATGCAATGTTTCGCCAAAGGAGCTAGAACCCATTATGACCTACAAATACCAATTTTCAGACAAATCCTTGAAAAAATGTGGCATAAATCATCAAAATTTATTGGTATAGCCCACATGTAATGGTACCTCCCTATTTTCTGTATTTTGGTGATTTTATCGACATTATTCACCGGAATTGTTTCAAATTTGGTATTTGAAGTTCGTAAGGGGTACTACATCCTATGACTGAAAATTGTCTGTGCAGGTCTACGTCTTCGTATAGCTCCAACATAACGGTACCTCCCTATATTCGGAATTTTGATAATTTTAGCTACATTTTTCACCGAATTTTTTTATTCAGGTTTCGCATTTGAATATTGTAATGGATTATGACAAAAGTTGCCAATGCAGGTTCACGTCGTCGTATAGACCCTAATATAACGGCTACATCCGGTATTTTTAAGATTTCAACAGAATTTTTAACGATTTTTTTTTTTTTGAAAATTGCCAAAATCATTTCAAATGGTGGGAGGTATTCAAAGATCGGCTCGGCCGAACTTACAGCTCTTTTACTTGTTCTATTTATAAGTGGAGACAAATGACGCTGTATTGGGATAAGACTGAGAATCCAATCCAAGTCCAATCCTCGTCAGTTCACTCGGTTTTTGCCTTACCTCTCGGTGATCAGATAATCACACGAAGATTCAGACTATTCACACTAGGTTTAATATAGATATTAGGTAATGAAGAGTTAAAAGAAACACTAATTAATTATTTTACATTTCAAAAGACTTCTAATTGTCCGGAAGGAGTGGGACGATAAATTCCATATTTACAAAAATAATGCTTTATTTCTTTCAGAGATTGATCCGACTGCGTGATTTAATATTTGGGTTTCTAATAAAACGTATGTAAAGACGAAAAAGGATATCGGATCCTTCTGCCTTCATAATGGTAGCCGTAATATGCACTCTGTAATAACTATATTCGGGGAAATATATCAAATATAGCTCAGAAATACCTTTGCCAAATTTTATCGAGATCGGTTCTGATTGGGGAATATCTCCCATATATATTTTTATTCGATTTCAAGTTAATTGCGCACCAAATGGGTAAAACAAGTGTTTATATTGATTTAATAGATCCGGGTCTTAAACCAGAGCTTTCGGGTCAAATATATATGTACCCAGTCCGTCCCTCTGGAAAAAAATAATTTTCCCAAATAAGATTACAAATACCTACCAATGCAAAAAAAATATTCAAATAAATGACGAAACATACAAATTAAAATATTACGATATAAATCAATTTTTACAAAATACAATAGAAAACAAGTAAGCAAAGGCTACAGTCGAGCGGGGCCGACCGTTGAATACCCTACAACACTATAATAAATGATACAGTTTATATAGGCGAGATACTCGAAAGAATTCCACAAGATATTGTGACAAATAATAAAAGAAAACCATCAGATTCCGTTCTCTAATTTTCGAATAATAGCAACTTTAACTAATTTGTTCATTTCCAATTTATTGGTAGATGTTGCACGTAAATGGTCTTCCTAGATCTGGAACCAATATTTCCCATAGACCTATAATCTCTCAGAAGTGGCAAAAGATTAACATTTATCTTATATATCTATATGAGATACAAACATTTGACTATATTCTTCCACGAAATCAGCGTTAACGAAATAGTCAGAAGTGTGTCTTTCCTATATTTGTGAATTCTCCAAAGAGTCACTATAATGGACATTTTCGTATTTTGTCTACAAAAGTTGGCAAACTATTTCACACATTGAAGTTGGCAAACTATTTCACACATCCAAAACTGCTTGGCGTTTGCAATGTCCGGTAACCCCCATTCAAATTTGCGTGAGTATCGGGCGATAATTACGACCTGCTGACAATACTGATATCCTAACTACTTAGTTTTGTTAGCTGTAGAAATATTACCAAATGTTTAATTCAAAATGAAAATATTCCAAAAATATGACAAAATTGAAAAAATATGAGAAAATTTTACAAAATCAATATTTTCATCTTTCGAGAGATATTTTTATGCGATTTTTTAGACGTTGTTTCTTTCCTGCCAAGAGGCCATTCTGAATTAATGAGAACTGTCGAAATCAGTTCAGCCGTTCTCGACATATAAGAGATCTTTCAAGCATATCTTCTTTGATAGACATATATATCGCAGATATTTTGCTATATATCCGATTTGATGGATGTTAACATCAATGTAAAGATCCGAAGTAACCTTGTCATGGCTTTGTGATTTCGTCGGGATTTAAAATATTCGCGGTTTAATGAAAAATTTTGAATTTTTTCAACACAAAAGATATGGTCTATTTTACCCGCTAAATATTATCCGATGACCACCCAAATTGGTAGGCTTCTTCCCTGCCCTAAACTCTAGCCACATGCGAAATTCCGCGATTGGTCTATAATTGCGACCTGTATAGCTACTGCAAAATCCGACATTTTTTCAGTATTTGGTCCATTTCAACCCCTAAACATTTGGCGATCATCTCCAAAAGCAATAGGGTTCTATTCTGGTCCAAGCCCCACCTACATTCTAAATTTCGTGAAGATCGGACCATAATTGCGACCTGTAGAGTGATTACAAATTAACATGGACAGACGGACAGACGGACGGACGGACATACATAGCTAGATCGACTCAGCTCGGCGAGCTAGGAAGATCCATATATACTTTCCTATGTGGGAAACCAATATTTCGAGGTGTTACATAAATTCTGGCCCAATCAAACTTATAATACCCCAACACATAGTGTTGTAGGTTGTTGTATAAATAATGGCACATAAACACTAGTCAGATGTTTTGTTATGGCTACGGCAGAAAACCAAAATTCAATTGGTATGTCATAAATAGTCAATTACATCATACGCCATAAGATTGGTTTATATGCAAGCTGCATGTCTTATTGAACCTTCCGTCATAAAAATAGATAAAACTAGCATTGTATTTTCTAAATGTTCCTTAAAATGCTAAAGTCAGTGGTTTTCTTATGGCTGTGACAGAAAACCAAAATTTAATTGGTATCTACGGTAACGGCTATGGCTATGGCGTTATGGCATGTCAACTAATCAATTGCATTATAGCCCATAAGATTGGTTTGAACAACTTTTTATATGGTTACGGTTAAGGGACGTCTGGATGAACGATAAGCCATAAACGTTTTTTACGATTGATAAAAATAAGAGTGCATTTTTTTAAAAATTCCTTTTAATGCAAAAGACTATGCCCGCCCTCGCTTACTAAGGATAACATTTCTAAATCATATTTCTATTATCATTAAATAGAGTAAAGTCTTTCCTATTATGCGATCGCCATAGAATCTATGGCATAGATAATGCGCCATTGATACTCAATTTACTCCTAATTCCGTCTCTTTAGCCAAAGAGAAACAATATAATGTCGTACTCTCTTTTGATTAACTTCTCTGAGAAATGAAATCACAACAACAACAACTTAACACAATATTTGTTTACATTTCAACACGCACACACAAACTTAGCTTTGCTTGGACTTCTTTTGTTCTTTTTTTTCTCAGCACAGAAATGCAAAATTATTTTACGCAATAAAGGAATTTACAATTTGATTAAAAACAATATTAAGTATTACATTGAATAACCACTTGCACTAAATAAATACTAGAGCATTTATTGATTAACGAAACGAGGTAATTGCATTTAACTCTTTGCTATGATTAACTCTGACAAAAAACCGAGTAACACACGACGATTAAATCAACGACTTGATGCAAGGCGGGCTCAATGACAACTGAGATTACATAGGCATGGGCGAAAAGGAGACCACAAGATAATTGAAAGTGTAAGTGCTGGTTGAGACGGGAGATTTCTTCCAGGGGTAAAGAAACTGCATGACAAAACCAAAATAAAAACCTTAAAGGAGTTATGGCCAAAATAAGAAAATAAACTATTCAACAACTATTTAAAACACCCTAAAAATGCGAAGATCTCAAAAATAAAGGAGTTGTGGCCAAAATAAGAAAATAAACTATTCAACATTAAAAAACGACGATTTAAAACTCCGCAAAAATGCGAATAACTCAATAATAAAGGAGTTATGGCCAAAATAAGAATGTAAAAAGTTCGACGATTTAAAACACCCTTAAAATGAGAAAAGCTCAATAATAAAGGAGTTATGGCCAAAATAAGAAAATTATTCAAAATTAAAAAACGATTTAAAACACCCTAAAAATGCGAAAAAACTCAATAATAAAGGAGTTATGGCCAAAATAAGAAAATAAATTATTCAACATTAAAAAACGATTTAAAACACCGTAAAAATGCGAAAAACTCAATAATAGAGGAGTTATGGTTAAAATAACGCAGTTATTAAGATATTAACTGTGTCACAAACAAGCAAACCTATTTAAATATTCTTCTCGATTATGGTGTCGCTTATGGCATATTAAAGAAGCAGATATTCAGTTTTAAAATGTTTCAATTTTAGTGATACGGTTTACTCACATATGTCGCTATTTACGCATCCATAAACGTTAAATTATTCCCTGTCATTTGCAACTTTAAATAAAGTCATCCACTTTGTGTCGCATGATGGTGGTGGATTTTTTTGCATTTCCCCGGCACAATTCCTGCAATGAAGAAAAAAAAAAATATTTCTTTTGTTGTCATTGGCATTACTTTTGTCATTTACAAGTGTCTCCATGTACATGGCAAAAACACACACACACACACAAAGGAACGCATTCATAAATACATATGTATGTATGTAAATATCGGCTGAAAATAGAAATTTGACTGTAACACTTATCAGTCTTTTGCTCGATTTCCTTTTATTTTCCATTTTTCTACGAATTTTGAATGTCTTCTTTCTGCTCCCGTCACTTCCCTTTCCTGTTCGATTTTTATCTATTCAAATTTCTGCATGGCTTCGTTCCTCGTTTTTTAAACCATTGAATTTATTTTTGGCAAATACTGCCAAGATTGTTGTCATTCGAGTTGGCAATGGAAGCAATATTGTTTTCATTTCGAATTGATTTGCGTGCCGAACGGCAGTCTCATTTTTGATTGATTGATTTAACATCACACATTCCTTTGGAGTCAACTGATTAGACACGCATGAATATGTGTGTGCGTAAGGGAGGATGGCTCTTTTCCATTTGCGTCTCGGTAGTGTTTACATTCTATTAAGAAAGGTATTAGAGTTTTGTTGTTGTAGCAAAGGTACAGTGGAACGTTTTCGCAAAAAAATGAGAAAATTAAATATTCCATCATAAAAACACGAAGACTTAAAGAACGAATAATGTAAACAATTAAAAATGTTAAAAAGTGTTAGTCGGTTTTCCCGACAGATGTACATTTTGACTTCTTATGATTATTCAAATGGTTGAATCTCCATGGCATAGGTTCCGAAGGAATGGGCTAATATTGTCCATTTCGTATCGGACCTAAATAAATATGATATAAATATTGCGACGTGCCAGCTTTAGACCGTATTGGCTACTTCCTTCACATTATATGTGATGTGTGATAATTTTTAGCAAATGTTAAAATGTGCGTGAGTTACCACACATACAGGGTGAGATAAAAAAACTGCAATAAAGTCAAACGCCATAATTTTTACATTTTTTTATTTCATTGAATGAAAGCAAAAAATGTCGGAAATAGCATTAAATTTTAGGATACGATTAGATTTGCTCGAATTGATCATCTTTGGCACGAATGATGGCCTCAAACGGCCAATGAAACCATCACACGCTATCCGAATGTTACTCTGCGGTATTTTGGCCCATTCCCGGCGAAGCGCTGGCTTGAGGTGATCGAAACTTTGGTATTTTTATACCCTCAGCCATATGGCTACAGAGGGACTATATCATTTGGTACGGTCAAAACGTGCCTAGTTGAAATAATGGTTTTAGACCCTAGGTCTCTTTGAACCAAATCCGTTTCAGAACATTTGGAGTCGATCTACCGATGTCCGTCCGTCCGTCTGGCTGGCTGGTGCGCACGATAACTCTCGAAGGGAGTATCCGATTTGAACCAAACTTGGTACATCATAATATTTTTGTCAAACTTAGATCGAGTTCGGAGATGGGCAATATCGGTCCATTCCTTCTGGTACCTCCCACACAAAATGTCAAAATTTTCAAAGAAAATAATTTATTGCACAAAAAGAGAAAGGATAATCCGATATTTCAATATTTTCATCAGTGCCAGGTCAGCTGCGAAAATGGACAATATCGGTCCACTCCATCAAGTACCTCCCCTACAAAGGGTCAAAATTTTGAATAATTACAACTCCTATAAAATGTGATGTAAGAGTCCGATTGTCTTTAAATTTCACACATCCCAATAATTTTATTAGCCAGAGGTCTGGTGTGAAAATGGAATGTATCGGTCCACTTCTTCGGGTAACTCCCCCACAAAAGGTCGAAATTTTCAAAAACAAAAAAAAAATATTTTTTTTCTGCACATAAAGAGAAGGAATAATCCGATTTTGCTCAAACTTTGCAAATCCTTATATTGGCATCAGTTCTAGGTCAAGTACGAAAATGGACAATATCGGTCTACTCCATCAAGTACCTCCCCAAAAAAGGGTCAACATTTTGAATAATTACACACATTCCAATACTTTTATAAACCATTTCTTCTGATACCTCCCCCATACTTAGTGTTCAAGATTTTGAAATACAAAAGGCTAAAATAAAGCAAAATAAGCATCCAAATCTCTTCAAATTTCACACATAAAAAATTTTTAGATAACACAAGATCTATTATGAAGTTGATATATATCTGCGAACCCCTTCTGGTACATCACCCACAAAGAGTCACAATTTTCGCTAGTTTCGCTATAATGTTCGGCATTTATTCTGATACCACGGTCGATTAATACAAGCGGAGAGCGATCATCGGCTGTTATGGCGGCCCAAACCTTCACCATGGCCGGCGATTGAGTTTTGGTGGTCATCCGAAGGTGCACATTTTCAGCTGACCTCTTTGGCAAGTAAACACGATTATTTTGTTTGTTTACAAACTGCTGCACAACGAATGTTTTCTCATCGGAGCGGAGAAATCCAAATTCGGCAGTTCACCACTTTCGGCCAAACCAAAAAAACTCTTCAGCTCTTTTGAGTCTACTTTCTTTCTGTTGCAGTGTAAGTTCTTGCACCTCTTGGAATTTCATGGCTTTACCCCGAGCTAATTTTTCAATATTTGCCGGATGGAATATTGCGATAAGTTCAGCTCTCGAGCCATTTTTCGGCCACTGCGACGCGGGTTTCGACCAAGTCGCTTCTTTTCTTTTCGAACCATTTCTGATGATGTTGCTGTTTTCTTCTGTCCACTTGCTTGACGTCGGGTACGAGACACAAAAGATTTATTCACATTTAAATGCTGGAGAACACTCCAGCGATAGCCACTTGTGGTTTTCCAGCCAAATATAAAGAAATTTTATATCTTTTTATACCCTACACCACAAGGTAGTCAGGGTATTATGTCTTTGGGCATTTGTTTGTAACAGGCAAAAGGAAACGAGATAGACCCATAGTTCCTTTGGATGATCTGCATAGAATCACATTCTGAGTCGATTTATGCATGTCCGTCATGTATTTTTGTAAACAAAGTACAGGTCGCATTTATTGCCCGATCCAGATGAAATTTTGCAAAGATCTTTTGCTTGGCCCAAGGACGAACCCTATTGAAATTGGAGATAATCGGTCAAAATTTAGATATAGCTCCCATATATATCTTCGTCCGATTTGCCTTTTATTGTGCACCAAACGTGTAATATCAGCCCGAATTGTATAGAATTTTGCATATACACCCAAATTAGGCCTGACAATAAGTATGCCAAATTTTATCGAAATCCGTTCAGATATAGCTATAGCTCCCATATATATTGTTCACCCGATTTGTTATTTTTGTCCTCCACAACCGTAATATGCACTCTGTGACAACAATATTTGGAGATTATCGAGAGATTATTTTTCGAGATCGGTTCAGATTTGGATATAGCTCCCATACATAACTTCGTTCGATTTACCTTTTATTGTGCACCAAACGTCTAATATTTGTCCAAATGGGATGGAATTTGGCACTTACGACCGAATTGAGTCTAGAAGCTAGTATGTCAAATTTTGTGAAGATCGGTTCAGATATAGCTATAGCTTCCATATATATTATTCATCCGATTTGGTATATTTGTTACCCACAACCGTAATATGCACTCCGTAACAACGATATTCAGGGAAATATATCAAATACAGCTCAGAAATGTCTTTGCCAAATTTTATAGAGGTCGGTTCAGATTTGGATATAGCTCCCATATATATCTTTATCCGATTTCAAATTAATTGTGCACCAAATGGGCAATACAATTCCGAATTTAAAAAATACAAATGCTTCGGCATATTTAGTCCTTTGAACTTTAAATTATAATCATAATCATAGCGTGTATGATTGAATTCTCCCATAAAAACTTTTAATTGTTATGTGGAGCTCTACTTAATTAGCAAAGTGGTGTAGGGTATCATAAAGTCGGCCCCGCCCGACTTTAAGTCTTTCTTTACTGGTTTTACTTAACAAATTGCAAAATGGAAATTCTGTCCACAGACCCACTGTAATTCGTTCTCCATACATTACCAAGTTTGTGTTCATATTGCTTTTTCCACTTTTTGAAATTATGTTATTGACACAAATGAACAATTTTAATTTTTTTCCTCGGTATTGACATTCACGGTAAATTAAATGTCTACCTTTTCCAGTGCCACGCACGCACCCTCACTCACAAACACACACACACACATGTGTGCACACATTTTTCTGTGTCAGTCAGTTATTGATTAAAACTCATTTATTGTAAATTCGTTAAAGCCATTTTATCTTTTTGTGGATATAATAAATATTTTTATTACAAATTGTTTTCATATACTAATGAGTATTTAAAGGTGAAATATTGAATGGGTATTGAAAAAATTTTTAAAAATGAAGACAAAAAGACAATTTATTTAGTGAATGTAAAAATGCATTATTTTCAAGGATGGCCAATACTTCAAGAAATGAGTAGGGATTTTGAGAATTTTATTTGTGCATGATAAAAAAGTCGTAAGGGTATTATGTCCTTGTGCATTGGTTTGTAACATGGAGAGGAGTTACCTTTGAGGATTTTCATAGAATCACTTTTTGTGTCGATTTATGCATGTCAGTTCGTCCGTTCATGTAGTTTTGTTAACGATGATTTATCTAGACCAAGGACGAATC
The DNA here is from genome assembly GCF_030504385.1 of Musca domestica. Taxonomy (NCBI): domain Eukaryota; kingdom Metazoa; phylum Arthropoda; class Insecta; order Diptera; family Muscidae; genus Musca; species Musca domestica. The sequence continues at coordinate 7,606,823 of NW_026712238.1, read as the reverse complement.
GGTTCAAATTAAGATATAGCTCCCATGCCCAGTATCAATTCAAATGATCTAAATGAATTTTGACACAACTGACCGAATTCAGTTTAGAAGCAAGTATTGAGAACCATTCAGATTTTGAATAGGTTCGATTTACATCTTCATCCTATTTTTTATTGTCTACCATATATGTAACATCAGCTCAATTTTGATAGATTTTTTCATATTCAACCGAATATCCGGCTCCGCCAGATTTTAGGACCCTCCTTACTGGTTTCTGTATTTTCATTCAACAATATTAAGTATCATTCGAGTAGTCGAACCGTTAGAAATATTGATGTATATACCTACATATACAAATATATTTTCCTACATATTTTCAAAAAAAAAAGGAAAGTTCGGCCGAGCCGATCTTTGAAGACACTCCACCATTTGGAACGAATTTGGCAATTTTCAAAAAAATAAAATACGTTTAAAATTCTGTAAATATCTTAAAAATACGGAAAAATAGCCGTCACATTAGGGTCTAAACGACGACGTGAACCTGCATAGACAACTTTTGTTATAAGTCATTTCAATATTCAAATACGAAACTAGAAAAAAAAACCAGTAAAAAAAACATTAAGTTCGGCCGGGCCAAACTTTTAATACCCTCCACCTTAGGGTAAAGGAAACATAAGAAGAAATGTGGCAAAAACCATTAAAATGCCGAATATCGGGAGTTACCGTTATATGCGGGCTATACCAAATCGTGGACCTACACATGCAATGTTTCGCCAAAGGAGCTAGAACCCATTATGACCTACAAATACCAATTTTCAGACATATCCGTGAAGAAATGTATCAAAAATCATCAAAATACCGAATATTGGGAGGTAGCGTTATATGGGGACTATACCAAAACGTGGACCTATACATACAATGTTTTGCCACACGAACTAGGACCCATTCTTCCCCACAAATACCATTTTCAAGACAAATCAGTGAAAAAATGTGGTAAAAACCATCAAAATACTGAATAATGGGATGTACCGCTATATGGGGGCTATACCAAAACGTGGGCCTATACATACAATGTTTCGCCACATGTACAGGAACTCGTTATGACCTACAAATACAAATTTTCAGATAAATCCGTGAAAAAATGTCGCATAAATCATCAAAATACCCAATATCGGGAGGTACCGTTATATGGGGACCCTACCAGAACGTGGACCGATATATCTTATTTTCAATACTTACCATCCTAGGCACAATAAAAATTGCTCTGCTAAATTGTGATGTGATGTAATGTGGGCTGTATCGTGATTTCAACAGACAGACAGACGGACAGACAGACAGACGGACATCGTTAAATCGAATTAGAATTTTATGCTGATTATGAATATATATATATACTTTATGGGGTCGACGACGAATATTTAAGGATGTTACAAACGGAATGACAAAGCTAATATACCCTTCTTTCCAAGGTGGATGGTATAAAAATCCAGTGAATAATGTCGCTTAAGACATCAAAATACCGAATATCGGGGGTTACCGTTATATGGGGACTATACGAAGACGTGGACCTGCAGGGACAATATTCTGTCCTAGGCTGTAGCATCCATTACGAACTTCAAGTACCAAATTTGAAACAATTCCGGTTAAAATCATCAAAATACCGGAAATATTGAGGTACCATTGTATGGGGGCTATATCAAAACGTGGACATACAAGGCCCATTTTCAATATCAAAAGTTCTGCATACAAAATATACATTTGGGTAAAATTTTGTCAACCTTCTTCATTTCGTTCGGAAGCTAGAGTGATTTCCATAGATGGACAGACGGACGTACTTCCCTAAATCGACAAAGCATTTTATGCTGATCAAGAATATATATAATTTGTGGGGTCTAAAATGTATATTTCGAGGTGTTACAAACGGAATGACAAACCTAATATACCCTCCTTGCTATGGTGGAGGGTATAAAAAAATTGATGTGTATTACGAAATGATGTTGTCAGGTAAATTGTGAAAATTAAGAAAGATTGTAACTAAAATGTGAAGGCAACAACTGACAAGGCTATAACTCAGAAGTTTGACTCACGAAGCAACGGTTAGTAACTTAAACTCACGTAGACCTTTCACTTTCGCAAATTATTTTACAACTCATCCCCCTTCTCTCTGACTTGCTTGAATACCCCACTCTTAATACTTTTTGAACAAACCCCTTGTAAATACAAATAGTTAATAACCCATATCCCATAGCTTAAAGTATTTAATTAAAATCCATACTCATACGGATAATAAATTTCAATATCCTCTACTCGTTCAAACCATTTAAGTTATTAGTTAAGTTTTTCAAATAGGGTATTTGAATATTCATTTTTTGTTTTTTTTCCCTGCGTCCATTTGTTGAAAGTAATTCGATTGGTTTGTTACATGTTATTTTTATGTTTTTTACTTTCAGAAACGATGTTCATCCCGTGTTATTGGATGGGACCATGGTCCAGCACTGGCTGGCTGACCTCTTCCTGAACGCGAGCGGTGTGGTAAGCTATGCCTTAAATGAAGAAACTTTAATGAGTTTTCTCGTTTGTAACCGCAAAAACCACTAAACCGGAATATAACATAAAGTTTTGCTGTTTTTGAGCAGGACCGGGCAGCAGGAGTGTAGCTCATTGGTGTCGAAGTGGTCGTTCTTTTTTTTTTTTGTTGCTTAACTTTTTTCCTGGCCTACAAAATATTGGCAACTTGTAACATACAATGTGTATATGTATGTATGTGGGTGTGTGTGTGTGAGTGACTTGAGTTCCTTTTCTATGTTTGGCAGTATCCAATTTCTAAACTCTTTCTCGGTTTTTTTTCTTCCTTTTTTGTCTAACCAACCAAAACCTACGGATTTTCCACAACATTTTCTACACAAATACCAAAATTGGTTATATGAAGTTGCTATTTTTGCGAAATGAACAGCAGCATAACTTTTGCTGGAGCGAGCCTGCAACTGGGCATAGACGAAGCCGGAGCAGGATGATATGTTAAAACATGAAAAATATGCAATGTAAATTTTCTTAGACCTACAAATACATAATTTTGGTTTAACGAACAGACCAATCAAGTGTGAAAACTTGACCGACCAACAAAAAGGAAAAAAACAAAAAAACCCTATCTTAGCCGGAGTTAAATTAGAAAACCCCCCGATTTTGTTGGTAGCGTTGGGTGGCGGTTAAGAATGGAATAAGTTCTCTCCCACTTTGTTGGCAAAACTTAAAACTAAAAGTGTTGTAGAAAACCACTTTGTTGGCAATACGAAACTTAATTTTTTGCTGACTCAAAGTCAAAAGGCGGCTGCAAATTTTCTTTGCTAGACTTCTGTTCCGGCTTGCATGGAGAATTTTGCCGAGTTTGTTGTAAAAGAACATGAATTAATTATCAAATAAGCAAAATAAATTTCCATACATTTTGACGTTTTTTGCAAAAGTAGCCTCCGAAGAAAGATAAATGGTTTTTAGAAGATTTCCAGTGATGCAATTCAACGAAGACTAAAAACATAAACTCTGCCAGTGGCATGAGTTATTGTAGGCTGTAAGGATTCCCAGATAATAGGGTTGTTAGAAAGATTTAATATTTTGGTAAAATTTTAAATAGATAGCCAATTATGTGGTAGCGCCAGATATGTGGTTTTCTGTACATATAGCGCCAAAAGAAATTCTTTAGGTGCGTAATATGTGGACAATTTTTCGGAAGTTTTTCCTTGGAATATCTCATTGACACGTTCATTAACAGGTAAGTTATTTATGGGTCTTTGAACCCGGACAGCCCAATTCTGTTCAGTACATGGAATCAAAGTAAATCTAACCCGGGTGTTGGACCCGAATTTTCCGTTCAAATATTCGGGTTTTCGGATCCATCTCCTAAGAAATAAATAATTTCCCAGAATCATGGTACAAATGCCTACCTCTGACTGATTTTAGGCATTATTTAGAAAATACGTTTGGATATCTTCAATATAACAACAAGTAAAAGAGCAGTAAGTTCGGCCCGGCCGAATACCCTCCAACATTTAAAAAGAATTTGAAAATTTTCGAAAAAAATAAAATTCGCCAAAAATTCTGTTAACATTTTAAAAATGGGCCTGTACGACGTGCACCTACATAGGCATTGTTTGTCACAAGCCATTACCATATTCAAATTCGAAACTTGAAATAAACGGTGAATAATGTAGCCAAAATCATCAAAATACCGTACATAGGGAGGCACCGTTATATTGAAGCTATACGAAGACCTGGACCAGCATAGACATTTTCTGTCACAGGCTGTAGCTTCCATGACGAACTTCAAATACGACATATCAAACAATTTCGGTGAGTATTGTCCCTAAAATCGTCAACATATAAGGAGGTACTGATATATCAGGCCTATACGAAGACTTGCACAGACAATTTTCTGTCTCAGGCTGTAGTATCCATTTCGAACTTCAAATGCCAAATTTGAAACAATTCCGGTAAATAATGTTGCTAAAATCATCAAAATACAGAATATAGGTGGGTACCGTTATAGGGGGCTATACGAAGACGTGGACCTGCACAGACAATTTTCTGTCTCAGGCTGTAGTATCCATTTCGAACTTCAAATGCCAAATTTGAAACAATTCCGGTAAATAATGTTGCTAAAATCATCAAGATACAGAATATAGGGAGGTACCGTTATATGGGGGCTATACGAAGACGTGGGCCTGCACAGTAATTGTTCTGTCGTAGGCTGTACTATCCTTTTGGAACTTCAAATATCAAATTTGAAACAATTCCGGTGAATAATGTCGCTAAAATCATCAAAATACCGAATATAGGGAGGTACCGTTATAGGGGGCTATACGAAGACGTGGACCTGTACAGACAATTTTCTGTCTTAAGCTGTAGTACCCATTACGAACTTCAAATACCTAATTTGAAACAATTCCGGTGAATAATGTCGCTAAAATCATCAAAATACCGAATATCGGGAGGTACCGTTATATGGGGGCTATACGAAGACGTGAATCTGCACAGTAATTTTTCTGTCTTAGGCTGTACTATCCTTTTGGAACTTCAAACACCAAATTTGAAACAATTCCGGTGAATAATGTCGCTAAAATCATCAAAATACCGAATATAGGGAGGTACCGTTATATGGGGGCTATACGAAGACGTGAACTTGCACAGACAATTTTCTGTCTCAGGCTGTAGTATCCATTTCGAACTTCAAATGCCAAATTTGAAACAATTCCGGTAAATAATGTTGCTAAAATCATCAAAATACCGAATATAGGGAGGTACCGTTATAGGGGGGGCTATACGAAGACGTGGACCTGCACAGTAATTTTTCTGTCTTAAGCTGTACTATCCTTTTGCAACTTCAAATATCAAATTTGAAACAATTCCAGTGAATAATGTCGCTAAAATCATCAAAATGCCGAATATAGGAAGGTACAGTTATATGGGAGCTATACGAAGACGTGGACCTGTACAGACAATTTTCTGTCTTAGGCTGTACTATCCTTTTGGAACTTCAAATATTAAATTTAAAACAATTCCGGTGAATAATGTTGCTAAAATTATCAAAATACCGAATATCGGGAGGTACCTTTATATGGGGGCTATATGAAAACGTGGACTTACATGGCCCATTTACGAACTTAACCTGCCTACTGAGAAAAAAAACATGTGTGCAAAAGGTTAGCCTTCTATCTCAATTCCTTCGAAAGATATCGTGATTACAACAGACAGTCAGACAAACAGTCAGGCAGACAGACACACAGACGGACATGGCTAAATCGTCTTAGAATTTTACGCTAATCAAGAATATATGTACTTTGTTGGGTCTAAGATCATTATTTCGATGAGTTACAAACGGAATGACAAAATGAATATACCCTCCATAGTATGGTGGGGGTATAAAAAGGTGGATTTACCCACGCCCTAAATTGTGCAAAATTGGTGCTATAAATTTAGACATTAGCCTCTGTGAAGAATGCGTTTAGGGCCTTTAAACACCCAAAATCAGCCAGACGCGATATAAGGTCCTTATGTACATAAGTGGGTTCATATTATTTTGTATTCTAATTATTGAGGATAGCCTTATTTAGGCGAAGATCATATTCTTGTGATTTTAATCGATAAAACTTATTTGTTTATTTCACTTTGCATGTCTCTTACTATTTGTTGCGATTGAAAAATCGATAAATTGGCAAATACGGATACATTTTAATGCTTGTTTATTTAAGCTAATTTTCGAGATAGTTTGAATTATGTTCTGCTCTTCAAAATGTCTCTTTCAATATCTTGTCCATCTTTGAATTAAAAAACAAGTAAGCAAAGGAAAAAGTCGTACGGGTCCGACTATGTTATACCCTACAACACTACAATATGTTAGATTTCGCTTTTGAAATTAGGATTTTGACTAGGGACATTTGCCTAACATTTATGCACTCCGTCGGGCTGTTAGTTGTTGTGGTCCATTTACAGCTAAATATAATCCAATGGACATCCAAAATGCTAGAATTCTTCCCTGTCCTTAACTCTCTTCTCAGGCGTGTCGACTGGCTTCAATTGTGTGATCGGAAAAACATTTCTGTTTTTGGTTAATTTGAACCCCTAAATATTTTGCAATCATCTCCAAAAGCAAGAAGCCCCTCTGTAACTCCAAATTTAGACTCATCTATATGATTTGCTTGTCTACGATATTTGGCTATATCCGTCAACGAAATCAGCATAAAAAAGCCAGAAGTTCGCCTTTTGTATATTTCACACAAAATTAGTGGTCCATTGTACCCGCTGTCCTAAACTCTAACTTTATGCGAGATTTCGAGTCCTTTGGTTTCTATTTGTGACCATTATAACGGCTGCAAAATCAGGAAAATTTTTAGTTGTTGGTCCATTTCAACCCCTAATATATTGCGGACGTCATTGAAAACAATAGGCCTAGCCCTTCTGAGCCCAACCCTACCCTTGTGAAAATTTTCGTGAGGATCGGACGATATTTGCAACACTTATATAATATCCCCAACCTGAGTTGTTAGGTGAAAAAATATTACAAAATATTAAAAGTCAAATTGAAAAAATCGCATGCGATAAAAAATATGAAAAATAAAAAAAAATGTCACATAATACTACAAAATCTATATTAACATCATTATAGGCATATTTTTCTGTGATTTTTTTAGATTTTATACTTTTATGTCAAGAGGGCATTCTGAATTGACAAAATTTGTCAAAATCGTTCCAGCCATTCTGGAGCTATAAGCATTCTAACCAACATCCCCTTCCTTTGTATATACACATTGTATATATTTCGCTATATATAACCGATATATTTACTATCGGCATTTACGTAGCGGTCAGAATTAACCTGTTCGTCTATTTGTGATTTCGCCGGGATTAAAAATATTCGCGGTTTAATGGAAAATTTGACTTTTATTTATCACAAATGCTATGGTCTATTTCAACCTCTAAATATTACCCGATGACCATCAAATTTGGAAGGATTCTGCCCAGCCCAAAGCTCTAGCCCCATGCTAACTTTAGTTTCGATTGGTCAATAATTGTGACATGTAGAGCAACTGCAAAATCAGGAAAATTTTCAGTTTTTGGTCCATTTCAACCCCTAAATATTATGCGATCATCTCCAAAAGAAATAGGGTTATATTCTGACCATATCCCCACCTCCATTCTAAATTTCGTGAAGATCGGGTCATAATTGCTACCTGTAGAGTGATTACAAATTAACATGGACAGTCGGACGAACGGACATACATAGCTAGATCGACTCAGCTCGACGAGATAGGAAGATCCATATATACTTTCCTATGTGGGAAACCAATATTTCGTGGAGTTACATAATTACACATAGTGCTGTAGGGTATAATGACAGCCAGATAGATACTATAATATACTCAAAACTATGAGCATAGACAAATAAAGGTATGGACTAAAAAGTTTTAAAATTTACCTCTTCCGGCATATGTCACTATGGTTGATCTTAGGACAATAAAGTCACTCAGGGCTAGTGAAGTCACTCTGCTATTTAAGTTCTATATTTTTATATTTTTACGACATAGTAAGGCGATGTCAATGTCAACAAAGTCACTGTTTCGTTTTCAATTAATAAATAATAATAAATAATAAAAATATTCAATATTTTGTATTTTGAGGGAATTGAGTGGATAGACTTATGCTCTCTCACAGCATGAACGACATCTATTGAAGCACTTTTTTTCAAAGATAACAACTTTTTAGCCTATACCTTTATTTGTCTATGCTATTAGTTGATAAAAACATTTATTATTTAATAAAAAAAAGCTTAAATAAAAACAAACTCACCAAGACTTCATATTACGTATTTGAAGAGATTAAACAAAACACTTATTAAACACACACTCTTCAATAAGATAACATCGATGCATCCATCTCATGATTCTCTTCTCTCTCTCTCTCTCTCGAAATTAAAGAGTAAATTTACCAAAGAGTAATTAATTTCATTTGTCTTGCTATTCACTCACTCATTTGCACACACTCTCAACAATAATAACTAACAACAACACACGTTTTTACCCGACGCGTCGTTTTAATTTGCTTCTTCCTTCTACAATGAAATATAAATTCACAAATTAAATGGATATTTAAAGGAAAATAGAAACACAAAACCGAATTTAATTTTAAAACAGCACTTTCGCGTAACAAATCACATAAATTTAATTAAAATTCAACATGTATATCATAAATACTAACAAAGAAATAACCGACCCGACATGATTTGCATTGTCATGCGATGCGAGCTTAAACAGAACTAAGGTGAAATGAGACGTTTCACAATGCAGATTACCAAGGAGAGAACAATAGCGAATATGTTTTTTTTTTGTTAAATTAGGTACATACTTCGAACAATAAAAAAAATCAAAAGGAGACGAGACAGCGGCTCCACATAAATTGCAATTGAGAGTTCTATAAAAATAGGCCCAACTGTTATTGAAACTTGAAGGTATTTTGGTTTAGACGAATAATGGATCAATAATCGTCCCAAAGACTATCAGAATTATAAGCGTGGATTTTTTAAAAATATTTTTTTTATTTTTAGAAAATTTTGAAATTTTGAAATTTTTTTTTTCAAATATTTTTTTTGAAGGTCCATCAGAGTTATAATCGTGGATTTTTTAAGCATATTTTTTGAAAGACCATCGGAGCCATAAGCGTGTTTTTTTAAAAATATTTTTTGAAAGACCCTCGGAGCCATAGTCTTGTTTTTATACCCTACAACACTATGTGTTGGGGGTATTATAAGTTTGATTGGGCCAGAATTTATGTAACACCTCGAAATATTGGTTTCCCATATAGGAAAGTATATATGGATCTTCCTAGCTCGTCGAGCTGAGTCGATCTAGCTATGTATGTCCGTCCGTCCGTCTGTCCGTCTGTCCGTCTGTCCGTCTGTCCATGTTAATTTGTAATCACTCTACACGTCGCAATTATGGCCCGATCTTCACGAAATTTAAAATGTAGGTGGGGTTAAGGTCAGAATAGAACCCTATTTGTTTTGGAGATGATCGCCAAATGTTTAGGGGTTGAAATGGACCAAATACTGAAAAAATTTCGGATTTTGCAGTAGCTATACAGGTCGCAATTATAGACCAATCGACGCGAAATTTCGCATGTAGCTAGAGTTTAGGGCGGGTAAGAAGCCTAACAATTTGGGTGGTCATCAGATAATATTTAGCGGGTAAAATAGACCATATCTTTTTTGTCGAAAAAATTCAAAATTTTTCATTAAACCGCTAATATTTTAAATCCCGGCGAAATCACAAAGCCATGACAAGGTTACTTCTGATCTTTACATTGATGTTAAGATCCAACAAATCGAATATATAGCAAAATATGTGCGATATATATGTCTATCAAAGAAGATATGCTTGGAAGATCTATTTTATGTCGAGAACGGCTGAACTGATTTCGACAGTTCCCATTAATTCAGAATGGCCTCTTGGCAGAAAAGAAAAAACGCCTAAAAAATCACATAAAAATATATCTCTAAAGATGAAAATATTGATTTTGTAAATTTTCTCATATTTTTTTCAATTTTGTCATATTTTTGGCATATTTTCATTTTGAATTAAACATTTGGTAATATTTCTACAGCTAACAAAACTAAGTAGTTAGGATATCAGGATATAATATACAGATCGCATTTATGGCCCGATCCCTACGAAATTTTGCATGGGGATAAGATGAGGGTCAGAATAGAAGCCTACTCTTTTTGGAGATGATCGCCATATATTTAGGGGTTGAAATGGACCAAAAAACTGCAAAATTGTCAGCAGGTCTTAATTATCGTCCGATCCTCACGCACATTTGAATGGGGGTTACCGGACATTGCAAAAGCCAAGCAGTTTTGGATGGCCATCCAAAAATATTCAATGTGTAAAGGAGTTTGCCAACTTTTGTAGACAAAATACGAAAATGTCCATTCCAGTGACTTTTTGGAGAATTCACAAATACAGGAAAGACGCACTTCTGACTATTTCGTTAACGCTGATTTCGTTGAGGAATATAGTCAAATGGCTGTATCTCATATATATGCGTTTCAGTCAAAAACCAATAATAAATGTTAATCTTTTGCCACTTCTGAGAGATTATGGGTCTTTGGGAAATATTGGTTCCAGATCTAGGAAGACCATTTACGTGCAACATCTACCAATAAATTGGAAATGAGCTAATTAGTTTAATTTGCTATTATTCGAAAATTAGAGAACGAAACCTGATGGTTTTCTTTTATTATTTGTCACAATATCTTGTAGAATTCTTTCGAGTATCTCGGCTATATAAACTGTATCGTTTATTGTAGTGTTGTAGGGTATTCAACGGTCGGCCCCGCTCGACTGTAGCCTTTGCTTACTTGTTTTATGTTATTTTTAAAAATTTTTGGATGAATGAATTTTTAAGAAAATGATCATCCTTCGCGGGGAAAGTAGCAGTAGGCCCAGACGGTACTTTAAGTTTTCACCCCTGACCTAAGTTTGATATAAATATTACTATAGGGATGTTTTTACTCAATTGTGAACTGAAACCTTATGGCCCTCTTATCAATATCGACCCTAAATTATGCTTTTAAAATTTATGCGCTATAATTGATAATTCGGTTTTAATCTCACCATAATCGGCATAACCTTATATTACAACAACACTGCCACAACACGACAGCTGCAATCCAACAACTGTCTAAAAATCACCACAACGTTGCTAGACTTTTTTGTTGGGTGTTTTTCTTTACCTCTTGTTTTAATTACATTAAACATACATTAGAGAGCTACACCAGTCAAGTATGTAATAAGAACTACTTCCGACTATCATCGTGACTCACTCCCTCTCTCTCCCCCTCTGCTGTCTGCCTCATCAAGTGTCTTTCGAAGGCCCGTCAAAAAGGCAATTACTTTGCTTAAAGTCAAATATCTTTCGTCAGTGGTTCGGTGTGCCATAGAAAAAAAACAGTACAAAAAATAAAAGACAACAAAAAATAAAGAGTAAAAATTGCGCCTGGCCCACAGCTGTACTTAACACAAAGTAATCAAAAAGTTTTGCTATATTGTGGTTAAAGTCATCGCCTCCATCATTCGCATCCTCATCATCAACAGCGGCGAAGATTTTGGCGATGATGATGACGGTTAGCTTCATTATTATCATCGTTTCGCTGGAATAATAACAGTTGATGACACTTCCACCTACCACCGTTAAATGCCAGTTCGGCTAGTTGGCTGGCGGATGACTGACTGGCTCGGCTGCTAAATGTCGCGAATGTGTGAGAATGTCATGAAAATGAGCCAACCCTTGGTGGCGGGGCAGTTCATTTTTGTTTTAACTTGTCGTTTTTATTTCGACCAACTTTTATTTCCAATGATGATGATGATGATGATGACGGTGGTGGTGATGGTGACACGACGACTATGATGACGACAACAACTGCATGCCACACGGTTTAGTCTCCGAAAATTGTTCCACCAACGAAAAAGTCATTTCGGTTGCCTGGTCGGCACTTGGTGTTCCAGTTGTTGGCGGCGGATGTTGATGTAATAGCCAAAAACTCAGTCAGTTAGTCAAGCTGACAGCGTAGTTAAACGCAACAGACATGTGGAGTAAATCCACCGCACGAATATGACCAACATTTGTATTGTCATGCATGAGGTCGTACACTGGGGGACATTGCAAATATCTTTCTCGTGAAAAATGGCTTCGAAACTCTTATTTTGAATAGAGATTAAACATCGGCATTTCTGCAAAAGAGATAGGAGTACAGGGTGAGCTGGAAATACTGCAACCAATTTCAGACTGCTGCCATTCTTAAGCCACTCGTCCGACAGCTTTTAAAACTATTCCAGTGACAACTTATTACATTGTTCACAAGCGTACAAAAGCATTTTGGTGAGAATTTTCCAGAAAAAAAGTTATTCGTGATGGAATTCAAGCGAGTTGTGTGATTTCTTTATATTTGGCTGGAAAACCACAAGTGACTAGCGGTAGAGCACTCCAGCATTTAAATGTGAATAAATCTTTTGTGTCTCGTGCCATCACTCGTTACCGTGATACGGGTAGCGTAGCCCGACTTCAGAAATGGTTGAGAAAGCAAAGAAGCCGAAAAATGACTCGTGAACTGAACATATTACAATGTTCCATTCGGCAAATATTGAAAAATGAGCTCGGGGTAAGGCCATTGAAATTCCAAAAGTGCAAGAACTTACTGCGCTTGGCCGAAAGTGGTGAACTGCCGAATTTGGTTTTCTCCGCTCCGATGAGAAAACATTCGTTGTCCATCAGTTTGTAAACAAACAAAATGATCGTGTTTACTTGCCAAACAGCTCAGCTGAAAATGTGCACCTTCGGTTGTCCACCAGAGCTCAAGCGCCGGACATGGTGATGGTGTGGGCCGCCATAAATGCCGATGGTCGCTCTCCGCTCGTATTAATTGACTGTTGCATCAGAATAAATGGCGAATATTATCGTGAAAATATTCTGGAGTATGCTTTAAAGCCTTGGACACGCAAACATTTTGGCCGCAGACTTTTATATTCCAACAGGACTCAGCACCATCGCACTCAGCACGCGCCATCCAAGAATGGTTAAAAAATGAGGTTCCTCCTTCATTTCCAGCGCAAAAAGGTCACCAAAAATCTCCAGGTACCAATCGTTAGGACTATTGTGCCTGGAGCGTTTTGGAAAGCATGGTTGCCACAAAAACATACCAAAGTGTCGATCACATCAAGCAAGCGCTTCGCCGGGAATGGGCCAAAATACCGCAGAGCAACATTCGGGCAGCGTGTGACAGTTTCATTGGCCGTTTGAAGGCTATAATTTGTGCCAACAAATCTAAATCGAACAAATGTAAACTTATTCTAAAATTTGATGCTATTTCCAACATTCTTTGCTTTCACTCAATAATTTCTTTTATCTCACTCTGTATGGGAGCTTTATCCAAATCTGAACTGATCTTGATAAAACTTGGCAGTTGTATTTCTGAATTGCATCTGATATCTGTGTGGGGT